>NC_059208.1:31175570-31544871 GCF_020615455.1 Coregonus clupeaformis | reverse complement strand
AGAGGTCTCAACATTATAGAACACAGAGAGAACTCAACATGATAGAACACAGAGAGGTCTCAACATGATAGAACACAGAGAGGTCTCAACATGATAGAACACAGAGAGTTCTCAACATTATAGAACACAGAGAGGTCTCAACCTTACAGAACACAGAGAGGTCTCAACATGATAGAACACTCAGGTCTCAACATGATAGAACACATAGAGGTCTCAACATTATAGAACACAGAGAGATCTCAACGTGATAGAACACAGAGAGGTCTCAACATTATAGAACACAGAGAGGTCTCAGTATTATAGAACACAGAGAGGTCTCAACATGATAGAACACAGAGAGGTCTCAACATTATAGAACACAGAGAGGTCTCAACATGATAGAACACAGAGAGGTCTCAACATGATAGAACACAGAGAGGTCTCAACATGATAGAACACAGAGAGGTCTCAACATGATAGAACACACAGAGGTCTCAACATGATAGAACACACAGAGGTCTCAACATGATAGAACACAGAGAGGTCTCAACATGATAGAACACAGAGGTCTCAACATGATAGAACACAGAGGTCTCAACATGATAGAACACAGAGAGGTCTCAACATGATAGAACACAGAGAGTTCTCAACGTGATAGAACACAGAGAGGTCTCAACATGATAGAACACAGAGAGGTCTCAACATTATAGAACACAGAGAGGTCTCAACATTATAGAACACAGAGGTCTCAACATGATAGAACACAGAGGTCTCAACATGATAGAACACAGAGAGGTCTCAACATGATAGAACACAGAGAGGTCTCAACATGATAGAACACAGAGGTCTCAACATGATAGAACACAGAGAGGTCTCAACATGATAGAACACAGAGAGTTCTCAACATGATAGAACACAGAGAGGTCTCAACATGATAGAACACAGAGAGGTCTCAACATGATAGAACACAAAGGTCTCAACATGATAGAACACATAGAGGTCTCAACATGATAGAACACAGAGAGGACTCAACATGATAGAACACAGAGAGGTCTCAACATGATAGAACACAGAGAGGTCTCAACATGATAGAACACAGAGAGGTCTCAACATTATAGAACACAGAGAGGTCTCAACATGATAGAACACAGAGAGGTCTCAACATGATAGAACACAGAGAGGTCTCAACATGATAGAACACAGAGAGGTCTCAACATGATAGAACACAGAAAGGTCTCAACATGATAGAACACAGAGAGGTCTCTACATGATAGAACACACAGAGGTCTCAACGTGATAGAAAACAGAGAGGTCTCAACATGATAGAACACAGAGAGGTCTCAACATGATAGAACACAGAGGTCTCAACATGACAGAACACAGAGAGGTCTCAACATGATAGAACACAGAGAGGTCTCCACATTATAGAACACAGAGAGGTCTCAACATGATAGAACACAGAGAGGTCTCAACATGACAGAACACAGTGAGGTCTCAACATTATAGAACACAGAGAGGTCTCAACAAGATAGAACACAAAGGTCTCAACATGATAGAACACAGAGAGGTCTCAACATTATAGAACACAGAGAGGTCTCAACATTATAGAACACAGAGAGGTCTCAACATGATAGAACACAGAGAGGTCTCAACATGATAGAACACAGAGAGGTCTCAACATGATAGAACACAGAGAGGTCTCAACATGATAGAACACAGAGAGGTCTCAACATGATAGAACACAGAGAGGTCTCAACATGATAGAACACAAAGAGGTCTCAACATGATAGAACACAGAGAGGTCTCAACATTATAGAACACAAAGTGGTCTCAACATGATAGAACACAGAGGTCTCAACATGATAGAACACAGAGGTCTCAACATGATAGAACACACAGAGGTCTCAACATGATAGAACACAGAGAGTTCTCAACATGATAGAACACAGAGAGGTCTCAACATGATAGAACACAGAGAGGTCTCAACATTATAGAACACAGAGAGGTCTCAACATTATAGAACACAGAGGTCTCAACATGATAGAACACAGAGGTCTCAACATGATAGAACACACAGAGGTCTCAACGTGATAGAACACAGAGAGGTCTCAACATGATAGAACACAGAGAGGTCTCAACATGATAGAACACACAGAGGTCTCTACATGATAGAACACACAGAGGACTCTACATGATAGAACCTAAAGGTCTCAACATGATAGAACACAGAGAGGTCTCAACATGATAGAACACAAAGTGGTCTCAACATGATAGAACACAGAGGTCTCAACATGATAGAACACAGAGGTCTCAACATGATAGAACACAGAGAGGTCTCAACATGATAGAACACAGAGAGTTCTCAACGTGATAGAACACAGAGAGGTCTCAACATGATATAACACAGAGAGGTCTCAACATTATAGAACACAGAGAGTTCTCAACATGATAGAACACAGAGGTCTCAACATGATAGAACACAGAGGTCTCAACATGATAGAACACACAGAGGTCTCAACGTGATAGAACACAGAGAGGTCTCAACATGATAGAACACAGAGAGGTCTCAACATGATAGAACACATAGAGGTCTCTACATGATAGAACACACAGAGGACTCTACATGATAGAACCTAAAGGTCTCAACATGATAGAACACAGAGAGGTCTCAACATGATAGAACACAAAGAGGTCTCAACATGATAGAACACAGAGGTCTCAACATGATAGAACACAGAGGTATCAACATGATAGAACACAGAGAGGTCTCAACATGATAGAACACAGAGAGTTCTCAACGTGATAGAACACAGAGAGGTCTCAACATGATATAACACAGAGAGGTCTCAACATTATAGAACACAGAGAGGTCTCAACATTATAGAACACAGAGGTCTCAACATGATAGAACACAGAGGTCTCAACATGATAGAACACAGAGAGGTCTCAACAAGATAGAACACAGAGAGGTCTCAACATGATAGAACACAGAGGTCTCAACATTATAGAACACAGAGAGGTCTCAACATGATAGAACACAGAGAGTTCTCAACATTATAGAACACAGAGAGGTCTCAACCTTACAGAACACAGAGAGGTCTCAACATGATAGAACACAAAGGTCTCAACATGATAGAACACATAGAGGTCTCAACATTATAGAACACAGAGAGAACTCAACGTGATAGAACACAGAGAGGTCTCAACATTATAGAACACAGAGAGAACTCAACATGATAGAACACAGAGAGGTCTCAACATGATAGAACACAGAGAGGTCTCAACATGACAGAAAACAGAGAGGTCTCAACATTATAGAACACAAAGAGGTCTCAACATGATAGAACACAGAGGTCTCAACATGATAGAACACAGAGGTCTCAACATGATAGAACACACAGAGGTCTCAACATGATAGAACACAGAGAGTTCTCAACGTGATAGAACACAGAGAGGTCTCAACATGATAGAACACAGAGAGGTCTCAACATGATAGAACACAGAGAGGTCTCAACATTATAGAACACAGAGGTCTCAACATGAT
This sequence comes from Coregonus clupeaformis, assembly GCF_020615455.1. NCBI lineage: Eukaryota > Metazoa > Chordata > Actinopteri > Salmoniformes > Salmonidae > Coregonus > Coregonus clupeaformis. The sequence goes on along the minus strand of NC_059208.1, from coordinate 31,541,348 downwards.
AGAACACAGAGGTCTCAACATGATAGAACACACAGAGGTCTCAACGTGATAGAACACAGAGAGGTCTCAACATGATAGAACACAGAGAGGTCTCAACATGATAGAACACACAGAGGTCTCTACATGATAGAACACACAGAGGACTCTACATGATAGAACCTAAAGGTCTCAACATGATAGAACACAGAGAGGTCTCAACATGATAGAACACAAAGTGGTCTCAACATGATAGAACACAGAGGTCTCAACATGATAGAACACAGAGGTCTCAACATGATAGAACACAGAGAGGTCTCAACATGATAGAACACAGAGAGGTCTCAACATGATAGAACACAGAGAGGTCTCAACATGATATAACACAGAGAGGTCTCAACATTATAGAACACAGAGAGTTCTCAACATTATAGAACACAGAGGTCTCAACATGATAGAACACAGAGGTCTCAACATGATAGAACACACAGAGGTCTCAACGTGATAGAACACAGAGAGGTCTCAACATGATAGAACACAGAGAGGTCTCAACATGATAGAACACATAGAGGTCTCTACATGATAGAACACACAGAGGACTCTACATGATAGAACACAAAGGTCTCAACATGATAGAACACAGAGAGGTCTCAACATGATAGAACACAGAGAGGTCTCAACATGATAGAACACAGAGAGGTCTCAACATTATAGAACACAAAGTGGTCTCAACATGATAGAACACAGAGAGTTCTCAACATGATAGAACACACAGAGGTCTCTACATGATAGAACCCAAAGGTCTCAACATGATAGAACACAGAGAGGTCTCATCATGATAGAACACAGAGAGTTCTCAACATTATAGAACACAGAGAGAACTCAACGTGATAGAACACAGAGAGGTCTCAACATGATAGAACACAGAGAGGTCTCAACATGATAGAACACAGAGAGGTCTCAACATGATAGAACACAGAGAGGTCTCAACATTATAGAACACAGAGAGGTCTCAACATGATAAAACACAGAGAGGCCTCAACATGATAGAACACAGAAAGGTCTCAACATGATAGAACACAGAGAGGTCTCAACATGATAGAACACAGAGAGGTCTCAACGTGATAGAACACAGAGAGGTCTCAACATGATAGAACACAAAGGTCTCAACATGATAGAACACAGAGAGGTCTCAACATTATAGAACACAGAGAGGTTTCAGCATTATAGAACACAGAGAGGTCTCAACATGATAGAACACAGAGAGGTCTCAACATGATAGAACACAGAGCGGTCTCAACATGATAGAACACACAGAGGTCTCAACGTGATAGAACACAGAGAGGTCTCAACATGATAGAACACAGAGAGGTCTCAACATGATAGAACACACAGAGGTCTCTACATGATAGAACACACAGAGGACTCTACATGATAGAACCCAAAGGTCTCAACATGATAGAACACAGAGAGGTCTCAACATGATAGAACACAGAGTGGTCTCAACATGATAGAACACAGAGAGTCTCAACATGATAGAACACAGAGAGGTCTCAACATGATAGAACACAGAGAGGTCTCAACATGATAGAACACACAGAGGTCTCTACATGATAGAACACACAGAGGTCTCAACATGATAGAACCAAAGGTCTCAACATGATAGAACACAGAGAGGTCTCAACATGATAGAACACAGAGAGGTCTCAACATGATAGAACACAGAGAGGTCTCAACATGATAGAACACAGAGAGGTCTCAACATGATAGAACACAGAGAGGTCTCAACATGATAGAACACAGAGAGTTCTCAACGTGATAGAACACAGAGAGGTCTCAACATGATAGAACACAGAGAGGTCTCAACATTATAGAACACAGAGAGGTCTCAACATGATAGAACACAGAGAGGTCTCAACATGATAGAACACACAGAGGTCTCTACATGATAGAACACACAGAGGACTCAACATGATAGAACACAAGAGGTCTCAACATGATAGAACACAGAGAGGTCTCAACATTATAGAACACAGAGTGGTCTCAACATGATAGAACACAGAGGTCTCAACATGATAGAACACACAGAGGTCTCAACGTGATAGAACACAGAGAGGTCTCAACATGATAGAACACAGAGAGGTCTCAACATGATAGAACACACAGAGGTCTCTACATGATAGAACACACAGAGGACTCTACATGATAGAACCTAAAGGTCTCAACATGATAGAACATAGAGAGGTCTCAACATGATAGAACACAAAGTGGTCTCAACATGATAGAACACAGAGGTCTCAACATGATAGAACACAGAGGTCTCAACATGATAGAACACAGAGAGGTCTCAACATGATAGAACACAGAGAGTTCTCAACGTGATAGAACACAGAGAGGTCTCAACATGATAGAACACAGAGAGGTCTCAACATTATAGAACACAGAGAGTTCTCAACATTATAGAACACAGAGGTCTCAACATGATAGAACACAGAGGTCTCAACATGATAGAACACACAGAGGTCTCAACGTGATAGAACACAGAGAGGTCTCAACATGATAAAACACAGAGAGGTCTCAACATGATAGAACACATAGAGGTCTCTACATGATAGAACACACAGAGGACTCTACATGATAGAACCTAAAGGTCTCAACATGATAGCACACAGAGAGGTCTCAACATGATAGAACACAAAGAGGTCTCAACATGATAGAACACAGAGGTCTCAACATGATAGAACACAGAGGTATCAACATGATAGAACACAGAGAGGACTCAACATGATAGAACACAGAGAGTTCTCAACGTGATAGAACACAGAGAGGTCTCAACATGATATAACACAGAGAGGTCTCAACATTATAGAACACAGAGAGGTCTCAACATTATAGAACACAGAGGTCTCAACATGATAGAAAACAGAGGTCTCAACATGATAGAACACAGAGAGGTCTCAACAAGATAGAACACAGAGAGGTCTCAACATGATAGAACACAGAGGTCTCAACATTATAGAACACAGAGAGGTCTCAACATGATAGAACACAGAGAGTTCTCAACATTATAGAACACAGAGAGGTCTCAACCTTACAGAACACAGAGAGGTCTCAACATGATAGAACACAAAGGTCTCAACATGATAGAACACATAGAGGTCTCAACATTATAGAACACAGAGAGAACTCAACGTGATAGAACACAGAGAGGTCTCAACATTATAGAACACAGAGAGAACTCAACATGATAGAACACAGAGAGGTCTCAACATGATAGAACACAGAGAGGTCTCAACATGACAGAAAACAGTGAGGTCTCAACATTATAGAACACAAAGTGGTCTCAACATGATAGAACACAGAGGTCTCAACATGATAGAACACAGAGGTCTCAACATGATAGAACACACAGAGGTCTCAACATGATAGAACACAGAGAGTTCTCAACATGATAGAACACAGAGAGGTCTCAACATGATAGAACACAGAGAGGTCTCAACATTATAGAACACAGAGAGGTCTCAACATTATAGAACACAGAGGTCTCAACATGATAGAACACAGAGGTCTCAACATGATAGAACACACAGAGGTCTCAACGTGATAGAACACAGAGAGGTCTCAACATGATAGAACACAGAGAGGTCTCAACATGATAGAACACACAGAGGTCTCTACATGATAGAACACACAGAGGACTCTACATGATAGAACCTAAAGGTCTCAACATGATAGAACACAGAGAGGTCTCAACATGATAGAACACAAAGTGGTCTCAACATGATAGAACACAGAGGTCTCAACATGATAGAACACAGAGGTCTCAACATGATAGAACACAGAGAGGTCTCAACATGATAGAACACAGAGAGTTCTCAACGTGATAGAACACAGAGAGGTCTCAACATGATATAACACAGAGAGGTCTCAACATTATAGAACACAGAGAGTTCTCAACATTATAGAACACAGAGGTCTCAACATGATAGAACACAGAGGTCTCAACATGATAGAACACACAGAGGTCTCAACATGATAGAACACAGAGAGGTCTCAACATGATAGAACACAGAGAGGTCTCAACATGATAGAACACATAGAGGTCTCTACATGATAGAACACACAGAGGACTCTACATGATAGAACCTAAAGGTCTCAACATGATAGAACACAGAGAGGTCTCAACATGATAGAACACAGAGAGGTCTCAACATGATAGAACACACAGAGGTCTCTTCATGATAGAACACAAAGGTCTCAACATGATAGAACACAGAGAGGTCTCTACATGATAGAACACACAGAGGTCTCTACATGATAGAACCCAAAGGTCTCAACATGATAGAACACAGAGAGGTCTCATCATGATAGAACACAGAGAGTTCTCAACATTATAGAACACAGAGAGAACTCAACGTGATAGAACACAGAGAGGTCTCAACATGATAGAACACAGAGAGGTCTCAACATGATAGAACACAGAAAAATCTCAACATTATAGAACACAGAGAGGTCTCAACATTATAGAACACAGAGAGGTCTCAACATGATAAAACACAGAGAGGCCTCAACATGATAGAACACAGAAAGGTCTCAACATGATAGAACACAGAGAGGTCTCAACATGATAGAACACAGAGAGGTCTCAACGTGATAGAACACAGAGAGGTCTCAACATGATAGAACACAAAGGTCTCAACATGATAGAACACAGAGAGGTCTCAACATGATAGAACACAGAGAGGTTTCAGCATTATAGAACACAGAGAGGTCTCAACATGATAGAACACAGAGAGGTCTCAACATGATAGAACACAGAGAGGTCTCAACATGATAGAACACACAGAGGTCTCAACGTGATAGAACACAGAGAGGTCTCAACATGATAGAACACAGAGAGGTCTCAACATGATAGAACACACAGAGGTCTCTACATGATAGAACACACAGAGGTCTCTACATGATAGAACCTAAAGGTCTCAACATGATAGAACACAGAGCGGTCTCAACATGATAGAACACAAAGTGGTCTCAACATGATAGAACACAGAGGTCTCAACATGATAGAACACAGAGGTCTCAACATGATAGAACACAGAGAGGTCTCAACATGATAGAACTCAGAGAGTTCTCAACGTGATAGAACACAGAGAGGTCTCAACATGATAGAACACAGAGAGGTCTCAACATTATAGAACACAGAGAGGTCTCAACATTATAGAACACAGAGGTCTCAACATGATAGAACACAGAGGTCTCAACATGATAGAACACACAGAGGTCTCAACGTGATAGAACACAGAGAGGTCTCAACATGATAGAACACAGAGAGGTCTCAACATGATAGAACACACAGAGGTCTCTACATGATAGAACACAGAGGACTCTACATGATAGAACCTAAAGGTCTCAACATGATAGAACACAGAGAGGTCTCAACATGATAGAACACAAAGTGGTCTCAACATGATAGAACACAGAGGTCTCAACATGATAGAACACAGAGAGGTCTCAACATGATAGAACACAGAGAGTTCTCAACGTGATAGAACACAGAGAGGTCTCAACATGATAGAACACAGAGAGGTCTCAACATTATAGAACACAGAGGTCTCAACATGATAGAACAGAGGTCTCAACATGATAGAACACACAGAGGTCTCAACGTGATAGAACACAGAGAGGTCTCAACAAGATAGAACACAGAGAGGTCTCAACATGATAGAACACAGAGGTCTCAACATGATAGAACACAGAGAGGTCTCAACATGATAGAACACAGAGAGTTCTCAACATTATAGAACACAGAGAAGTCTCAACCTTACAGAACACAGAGAGGTCTCAACATGATAGAACACTCAGGTCTCAACATGATAGAACACATAGAGGTCTCAACATTATAGAACACAGAGAGAACTCAACGTGATAGAACACAGAGAGGTCTCAACATTATAGAACACAGAGAGGTCTCAACATGATAGAACACAGAGAGGTCTCAACATGATAGAACACAGAGAGGTCTCAACATGATAGAACACAGAGAGGTCTCAACATGATAGAACACAGAAAGGTCTCAACATGATAGAACACAGAGAGGTCTCAACATGATAGAACACACAGAGGTCTCAACGTGATAGAACACACAGAGGTCTCAACGTGATAGAAAACAGAGAGGTCTCAACATGATAGAACACAGAGGTGTCAACATGATAGAACACAGAGGTCTCAACATGATAGAACACAGAGAGGTCTCAACATGATAGAACACAGAGAGTTCTCAACGTGATAGAACACAGAGAGGTCTCAACATGATAGAACACAGAGAGGTCTCAACATTATAGAACACAGAGAGGTCTCAACATTATAGAACACAGAGGTCTCAACATGATAGAACACAGAGGTCTCAACATGATAGAACACAGAGAGGTCTCAACAAGATAGAACACAGAGAGGTCTCAACATGATAGAACACAGAGGTCTCAACATGATAGAACACAGAGAGGTCTCAACATGATAGAACACAGAGAGTTCTCAACATTATAGAACACAGAGAGGTCTCAACATGATAGAACACAGAGAGGTCTCAACATGATAGAACACAAAGGTCTCAACATGATAGAACACATAGAGGTCTCAACATTATAGAACACAGAGAGAACTCAACATGATAGAACACAGAGAGGTCTCAACATGATAGAACACAGAGAGGTCTCAACATGATAGAACACAGAGAGAACTCAACGTGATAGAGCACAGAGAGGTCTCAACATTATAGAACACAGAGAGGTTTCAGTATTATAGAACACAGAGAGGTCTCAACATGATAGAACACAGAGAGGTCTCAACATTATAGAACACAGAGAGGTCTCAACATGATAGAACACAGAGAGGTCTCAACATGATAGAACACAGAAAGGTCTCAACATGATAGAACACAGAGAGGTCTCTACATGATAGAACACACAGAGGTCTCAACATGATAGAACACACAAAGGTCTCAACATGATAGAAAACAGAGAGGTCTCAACATGATAGAACACAGAGGTCTCAACATGATAGAACACAGAGAGTCTCAACATGATAGAACACAGAGAGGTCTCAACATTATAGAACACAGAGAGGTTTCAACGTGATAGAACACAGAGAGGTCTCAACATGATAGAACACAGAGAGGTCTCAACATTATAGAACACAGAGAGGTCTCAACATTATAGAACACAGAGGTCTCAACATGATAGAACACAGAGGTCTCAACATGATAGAACACAGAGAGGTCTCAACATTATAGAACACAGAGAGGTCTCAACATGATAGAACACAGAGGTCTCAACATTATAGAACACAGAGAGGTCTCAACATGATAGAACACAGAGAGTTCTCAACATGATAGAACACAGAGAGGTCTCAACATTATAGAACACAGAGAGGTCTCAACATGATAGAACACAGAAAGGTCTCAACATGATAGAACACAGAGAGGTCTCAACATTATAGAACACAGAGAGAACTCAACATGATAGAACACAGAGAGTCTCAACATGATAGAACACAGAGAGGTCTCAACATTATAGAACACAGAGAGGTCTCAGCATTATAGAACACAGAGAGTTCTCAACATGATAGAACACAGAGAGGTCTCAACATTATAGAACACAGAGAGGTCTCAACATTATAGAACACAGAGAGGTCTCAACATTATAGAACACAGAGGTCTCAACATGATAGAACACAGAGAGTCTCTACATGATAGAACACACAGAGGTCTCAACGTGATAGAAAACAGAGAGGTCTCAACATGATAGAACACAGAGAGGTCTCAACATGATAGAACACACAGAGGTCTCTACATGATAGAACACACAGAGGACTCTACATGATAGAACCTAAAGGTCTCAACATGATAGAACATAGAGAGGTCTCAACATGATAGAACACAAAGTGGTCTCAACATGATAGAACACAGAGGTCTCAACATGATAGAACACAGAGGTCTCAACATGATAGAACACAGAGAGGTCTCAACATGATAGAACACAGAGAGTTCTCAACGTGATAGAACACAGAGAGGTCTCAACATGATATAACACAGAGAGGTCTCAACATTATAGAACACAGAGAGTTCTCAACATTATAGAACACAGAGGTCTCAACATGATAGAACACAGAGGTCTCAACATGATAGAACACACAGAGGTCTCAACGTGATAGAACACAGAGAGGTCTCAACATGATAGAACACAGAGAGGTCTCAACATGATAGAACACATAGAGGTCTCTACATGATAGAACACACAGAGGACTCTACATGATAGAACCTAAAGGTCTCAACATGATAGAACACAGAGAGGTCTCAACATGATAGAACACAAAGAGGTCTCAACATGATAGAACACAGAGGTCTCAACATGATAGAACACAGAGGTATCAACATGATAGAACACAGAGAGGTCTCAACATGATAGAACACAGAGAGTTCTCAACGTGATAGAACACAGAGAGGTCTCAACATGATATAACACAGAGAGGTCTCAACATTATAGAACACAGAGAGGTCTCAACATTATAGAACACAGAGGTCTCAACATGATAGAACACAGAGGTCTCAACATGATAGAACACAGAGAGGTCTCAACAAGATAGAACACAGAGAGGTCTCAACATGATAGAACACAGAGGTCTCAACATTATAGAACACAGAGAGGTCTCAACATGATAGAACACAGAGAGTTCTCAACATTATAGAACACAGAGAGGTCTCAACCTTACAGAACACAGAGAGTTCTCAACATGATAGAACACAAAGGTCTCAACATGATAGAACACATAGAGGTCTCAACATTATAGAACACAGAGAGAACTCAACGTGATAGAACACAGAGAGGTCTCAACATTATAGAACACAGAGAGAACTCAACATGATAGAACACAGAGAGGTCTCAACATGATAGAACACAGAGAGGTCTCAACATGACAGAACACAGTGAGGTCTCAACATTATAGAACACAAAGTGGTCTCAACATGATAGAACACAGAGGTCTCAACATGATAGAACACAGAGGTCTCAACATGATAGAACACACAGAGGTCTCAACATGATAGAACACAGAGAGTTCTCAACGTGATAGAACACAGAGAGGTCTCAACATGATAGAACACAGAGAGGTCTCAACATTATAGAACACAGAGAGGTCTCAACATGATAGAACACAGAGAGGTCTCAACATGATAGAACACAAAGAGGTCTCAACATGATAGAACACAGAGGTCTCAACATGATAGAACACAGAGAGGTCTCAACATGATAGAACACAGAGAGGTCTCAACATGATAGAACACAGAGAGTTCTCAACATGATAGAACACAGAGAGGTCTCAACATGATATAACACAGAGAGGTCTCAACATGATAGAACACAGAGAGGTCTCAACATGATAGAACACAGAGGTCTCAACATGACAGAACACAGAGGTCTCAACATGATAGAACACAGAGAGGTCTCAACATGATAGAACACAGAGAGGTCTCAACATGATAGAACACAGAGAGTCTCAACATGATAGAACACAGAGAGGTCTCAACATGATAGAACACAGAGAGTTCTCAACATTATAGAACACAGAGAGGTCTCAACCTTACAGAACACAGAGAGGTCTCAACATGATAGAACACAAAGGTCTCAACATGATAGAACACATAGAGGTCTCAACATGATAGAACACAGAGAGAACTCAACGTGATAGAACACAGAGAGGTCTCAACATGATAGAACACAGAGAGGTTTCAGCATTATAGAACACAGAGAGGTCTCAACATGATAGAACACAGAGAGGTCTCAACATGATAGAACACAGAGAGGTCTCAACATGATAGAACACAGAGAGGTCTCAACATGATAGAACACAGAGAGGTCTCAACATGATAGAACACAGAGGTCTCAACATGATAGAACACACAGAGGTCTCAACGTGATAGAAAACAGAGAGGTCTCAACATGATAGAACAAAGAGAGGTCTCAACATGATAGAACACAGAGGTCTCAACATGATAGAACACAGAGAGGTCTCAACATGATAGAACACAGAGAGGTCTCAACATGATAGAACACAGAGAGGTCTCAACATGATAGAACACAGAGAGGTCTCAACATGACAGAACACAGTGAGGTCTCAACATGATAGAACACAGAGAGGTCTCAACATGATAGAACACAAAGGTCTCAAAATGATAGAACACAGAGAGGTCTCAACATGATAGAACACAGAGGTCTCAACATGATAGAACACAGAGGTCTCAACATGATAGAACACACAGAGGTCTCAACGTGATAGAACACAGAGAGGTCTCAACATGATAGAACACAGAGAGGTCTCAACATGATAGAACACAAAGTGGTCTCAACATGATAGAACACAGAGGTATCAACATGATAGAACACAGAGGTCTCAACATGATAGAACACAGAGAGGTCTCAACATGATAGAACACAGAGAGTTCTCAACGTGATAGAACACAGAGAGGTCTCAACATGATAGAACACAGAGAGGTCTCAACATTATAGAACACAGAGAGTTCTCAACATTATAGAACACAGAGGTCTCAACATGATAGAACACAGAGGTCTCAACATGATAGAACACACAGAGGTCTCAACGTGATAGAACACAGAGAGGTCTCAACATGATAGAACACAGAGAGGTCTCAACATGATAGAACACATAGAGGTCTCTACATGATAGAACACACAGAGGACTCTACATGATAGAACCTAAAGGTCTCAACATGATAGAACACAGAGAGGTCTCAACATGATAGAACACAAAGAGGTCTCAACATGATAGAACACAGAGGTCTCAACATGATAGAACACAGAGGTCTCAACATGATAGAACACAGAGAGGTCTCAACATGATAGAACACAGAGAGTTCTCAACGTGATAGAACACAGAGAGGTCTCAACATGATAGAACACAGAGAGGTCTCAACATGATAGAACACAGAGAGGTCTCAACATTATAGAACACAGAGGTCTCAACATGATAGAACACAGAGGTCTCAACATGATAGAACACAGAGAGGTCTCAACAAGATAGAACACAGAGAGGTCTCAACATGATAGAACACAGAGGTCTCAACATTATAGAACACAGAGAGGTCTCAACATGATAGAACACAGAGAGTTCTCAACATTATAGAACACAGAGAGGTCTCAACCTTACAGAACACAGAGAGGTCTCAACATGATAGAACACAAAGGTCTCAACATGATAGAACACATAGAGGTCTCAACATTATAGAACACAGAGAGAACTCAACGTGATAGAACACAGAGAGGTCTCAACATTATAGAACACAGAGAGAACTCAACATGATAGAACACAGAGAGGTCTCAACATGATAGAACACAGAGAGGTCTCAACATGACAGAAAACAGTGAGGTCTCAACATTATAGAACACAAAGTGGTCTCAACATGATAGAACACAGAGGTCTCAACATGATAGAACACAGAGGTCTCAACATGATAGAACACACAGAGGTCTCAACATGATAGAACACAGAGAGTTCTCAACGTGATAGAACACAGAGAGGTCTCAACATGATAGAACACAGAGAGGTCTCAACATTATAGAACACAGAGAGGTCTCAACATTATAGAACACAGAGAGGTCTCAACATGATAGAACACAAAGAGGTCTCAACATGATAGAACACAGAGGTCTCAACATGATAGAACACAGAGGTATCAACATGATAGAACACAGAGAGGTCTCAACATGATAGAACACAGAGAGTTCTCAACGTGATAGAACACAGAGAGGTCTCAACATGATAGAACACAGAGAGGTCTCAACATTATAGAACACAGAGAGGTCTCAACATTATAGAACACAGAGGTCTCAACATGACAGAACACAGAGGTCTCAACATGATAGAACACAGAGAGGTCTCAACAAGATAGAACACAGAGAGGTCTCAACATGATAGAACACAGAGGTCTCAACATGATAGAACACAGAGAGGTCTCAACATGATAGAACACAGAGAGTTCTCAACATTATAGAACACAGAGAGGTCCCAACCTTACAGAACACAGAGAGGTCTCAACATGATAGAACACAAAGGTCTCAACATGATAGAACACATAGAGGTCTCAACATTATAGAACACAGAGAGAACTCAACGTGATAGAACACAGAGAGGTCTCAACATTATAGAACACAGAGAGGTCTCAGCATGATAGAACACAGAGAGGTCTCAACATGATAGAACACAGAGAGGTCTCAACATGATAGAACACAGAGAGGTCTCAACATGATAGAACACAGAGAGGTCTCAACATGATAGAACACAGAAAGGTCTCAACATGATAGAACACAGAGAGGTCTCAACATGATAGAACATACACAGAGGTCTCAACGTGATAGAAAACAGAGAGGTCTCAACATGATAGAACACAGAGAGGTCTCAACATGATAGAACACAGAGAGTTCTCAACGTGATAGAACACAGAGAGGTCTCAACATGATAGAACACAGAGAGGTCTCAACATTATAGAACACAGAGAGGTCTCAACATGATAGAACACAGAGGTCTCAACATGATAGAACACAGAGGTCTCAACATGATAGAACACAGAGAGGTCTCAACAAGATAGAACACAGAGAGGTCTCAACATGATAGAACACAGAGGTCTCAACATGATAGAACACAGAGAGGTCTCAACATGATAGAACACAGAGAGTTCTCAACATTATAGAACACAGAGAGGTCTCAACATGATAGAACACAGAGAGGTCTCAACATGATAGAACACGAGAGGTCTCAACATGATAGAACACATAGAGGTCTCAACATTATAGAACACAGAGAGAACTCAACATGATAGAACACAGAGAGGTCTCAACATGATAGAACACAGAGAGGTCTCAACATTATAGAACACAGAGAGGTTTCAGCATTATAGAACACAGAGAGGTCTCAACATGATAGAACACAGAGAGGTCTCAACATGATAGAACACAGAGAGGTCTCAACATGATAGAACACAGAGAGGTCTCAACATGATAGAACACAGAAAGGTCTCAACATGATAGAACACAGAGAGGTCTCTACATGATAGAACACACAGAGGTCTCAACGTGATAGAAAACAGAGAGGTCTCAACATGATAGAACACAGAGAGGTCTCAACATGATAGAACACACAGAGGTCTCTACATGATAGAACACACAGAGGACTCTACATGATAGAACCTAAAGGGCTCAACATGATAGAACATAGAGAGGTCTCAACATGATAGAACACAAAGTGGTCTCAACATGATAGAACACAGAGGTCTCAACATGATAGAACACAGAGGTCTCAACATGATAGAACACAGAGAGGTCTCAACATGATAGAACACAGAGAGTTCTCAACGTGATAGAACACAGAGAGGTCTCAACATGATAGAACACAGAGAGGTCTCAACATTATAGAACACAGAGAGTTCTCAACATTATAGAACACAGAGGTCTCAACATGATAGAACACAGAGGTCTCAACATGATAGAACACACAGAGGTCTCAACGTGATAGAACACAGAGAGGTCTCAACATGATAGAACACAGAGAGGTCTCAACATGATAGAACACATAGAGGTCTCTACATGATAGAACACACAGAGGACTCTACATGATAGAACCTAAAGGTCTCAACATGATAGAACACAGAGAGGTCTCAACATGATAGAACACAAAGAGGTCTCAACATGATAGAACACAGAGGTCTCAACATGATAGAACACAGAGGTCTCAACATGATAGAACACAGAGAGGTCTCAACATGATAGAACACAGAGAGTTCTCAACGTGATAGAACACAGAGAGGTCTCAACATGATATAACACAGAGAGGTCTCAACATTATAGAACACAGAGAGGTCTCAACATTATAGAACACAGAGGTCTCAACATGATAGAACACAGAGGTCTCAACATGATAGAACACAGAGAGGTCTCAACAAGATAGAACACAGAGAGGTCTCAACATGATAGAACACAGAGGTCTCAACATGATAGAACACAGAGAGGTCTCAACATGATAGAACACAGAGAGTTCTCAACATTATAGAACACAGAGAGGTCTCAACCTTACAGAACACAGAGAGTTCTCAACATGATAGAACACAAAGGTCTCAACATGATAGAACACATAGAGGTCTCAACATTATAGAACACAGAGAGAACTCAATGTGATAGAACACAGAGAGGTCTCAACATTATAGAACACAGAGAGAACTCAACATGATAGAACACAGAGAGGTCTCAACATGATAGAACACAGAGAGGTCTCAACATGACAGAAAACAGTGAGGTCTCAACATTATAGAACACAAAGTGGTCTCAACATGATAGAACACAGAGGTCTCAACATGATAGAACACAGAGGTCTCAACATGATAGAACACACAGAGGTCTCAACATGATAGAACACAGAGAGTTCTCAACGTGATAGAACACAGAGAGGTCTCAACATGATAGAACACAGAGGTCTCAACATGATAGAACACAGAGAGGTCTCAACATGATAGAACACAGAGAGGTCTCAACATGATAGAACACAGAGAGGTCTCAACATGATAGAACACAGAGGTCTCAACATGATAGAACACAGAGAGGTCTCAACATGATAGAACACAGAGAGGTCTCAACATGATAGAACACAGAGAGTTCTCAACGTGATAGAACACAGAGAGGTCTCAACATGATATAACACAGAGAGGTCTCAACATGATAGAACACAGAGAGGTCTCAACATGATAGAACACAGAGGTCTCAACATGACAGAACACAGAGGTCTCAACATGATAGAACACAGAGAGGTCTCAACATGATAGAACACAGAGAGGTCTCAACATGATAGAACACAGAGGTCTCAACATGATAGAACACAGAGAGGTCTCAACATGATAGAACACAGAGAGTTCTCAACATGATAGAACACAGAGAGGTCCCAACCTTACAGAACACAGAGAGGTCTCAACATGATAGAACACAAAGGTCTCAACATGATAGAACACAGAGAGGTCTCAACATGATAGAACACAGAGAGAACTCAACGTGATAGAGCACAGAGAGGTCTCAACATTATAGAACACAGAGAGGTTTCAGCATTATAGAACACAGAGAGGTCTCAACATGATAGAACACAGAGAGGTCTCAACATGATAGAACACAGAGAGGTCTCAACATGATAGAACACAGAGAGGTCTCAACATGATAGAACACAGAGAGGTCTCAACATGATAGAACACAGAGAGGTCTCAACATGATAGAACACACAGAGGTCTCAACGTGATAGAACACAGAGAGGTCTCAACATGATAGAACACAGAGAGGTCTCAACATGATAGAACACAGAGGTCTCAACATGATAGAACACAGAGAGGTCTCAACATGATAGAACACAGAGAGGTCTCAACATGATAGAACACAGAGAGGTCTCAACATTATAGAACACAGAGAGGTCTCAACATGACAGAACACAGTGAGGTCTCAACATTATAGAACACAGTGAGGTCTCAACAAGATAGAACACAAAGGTCTCAACATGATAAAACACAGAGAGGTCTCAACATTATAGAACACAGAGGTCTCAACATGATAGAACACAGAGGTCTCAACATGATAGAACACACAGAGGTCTCAACGTGATAGAACACAGAGAGGTCTCAACATGATAGAACACAGAGAGTTCTCAACATGATAGAACACAAAGTGGTCTCAACATGATAGAACACAGAGGTCTCAACATGATAGAACACAGAGGTCTCAACATGATAGAACACAGAGAGGTCTCAACATGATAGAACACAGAGAGTTCTCAACGTGATAGAACACAGAGAGGTCTCAACATGATAGAACACAGAGAGGTCTCAACATTATAGAACACAGAGAGTTCTCAACATTATAGAACACAGAGGTCTCAACATGATAGAACACAGAGGTCTCAACATGATAGAACACACAGAGGTCTCAACGTGATAGAACACAGAGAGGTCTCAACATGATAGAACACAGAGAGGTCTCAACATGATAGAACACATAGAGGTCTCTACATGATAGAACACACAGAGGACTCTACATGATAGAACCTAAAGGTCTCAACATGATAGAACACAGAGAGGTCTCAACATGATAGAACACAAAGAGGTCTCAACATGATAGAACACAGAGGTCTCAACATGATAGAACACAGAGGTATCAACATGATAGAACACAGAGAGGTCTCAACATGATAGAACACAGAGAGTTCTCAACGTGATAGAACACAGAGAGGTCTCAACATGATATAACACAGAGAGGTCTCAACATTATAGAACACAGAGAGGTCTCAACATTATAGAACACAGAGGTCTCAACATGATAGAACACAGAGGTCTCAACATGATAGAACACAGAGAGGTCTCAACAAGATAGAACACAGAGAGGTCTCAACATGATAGAACACAGAGGTCTCAACATTATAGAACACAGAGAGGTCTCAACATGATAGAACACAGAGAGTTCTCAACATTATAGAACACAGAGAGGTCTCAACCTTACAGAACACAGAGAGGTCTCAACATGATAGAACACAAAGGTCTCAACATGATAGAACACATAGAGGTCTCAACATTATAGAACACAGAGAGAACTCAACGTGATAGAACACAGAGAGGTCTCAACATTATAGAACACAGAGAGAACTCAACATGATAGAACACAGAGAGGTCTCAACATGATAGAACACAGAGAGGTCTCAACATGACAGAAAACAGTGAGGTCTCAACATTATAGAACACAAAGTGGTCTCAACATGATAGAACACAGAGGTCTCAACATGATAGAACACAGAGGTCTCAACATGATAGAACACACAGAGGTCTCAACATGATAGAACACAGAGAGTTCTCAACATGATAGAACACAGAGAGGTCTCAACATGATAGAACACAGAGAGGTCTCAACATGATAGAACACAGAGAGGTCTCAACATGATAGAACACAGAGAGGTCTCAACATGATAGAACACAAAGAGGTCTCAACATGATAGAACACAGAGGTCTCAACATGATAGAACACAGAGGTCTCAACATGATAGAACACAGAGAGGTCTCAACATGATAGAACACAGAGAGTTCTCAACATGATAGAACACAGAGAGGTCTCAACATGATATAACACAGAGAGGTCTCAACATTATAGAACACAGAGAGGTCTCAACATTATAGAACACAGAGGTCTCAACATGACAGAACACAGAGGTCTCAACATGATAGAACACAGAGAGGTCTCAACAAGATAGAACACAGAGAGGTCTCAACATGATAGAACACAGAGGTCTCAACATGATAGAACACAGAGAGGTCTCAACATGATAGAACACAGAGAGTTCTCAACATTATAGAACACAGAGAGGTCCCAACCTTACAGAACACAGAGAGGTCTCAACATGATAGAACACAAAGGTCTCAACATGATAGAACACATAGAGGTCTCAACATTATAGAACACAGAGAGAACTCAACATGATAGAACACAGAGAGGTCTCAACATTATAGAACACAGAGAGGTTTCAGCATTATAGAACACAGAGAGGTCTCAACATGAGAGAACACAGAGAGGTCTCAACATGATAGAACACAGAGAGGTCTCAACATGATAGAACACAGAGAGGTCTCAACATGATAGAACACAGAGAGGTCTCAACATGATAGAACACAGAGAGGTCTCAACATGATAGAACACACAGAGGTCTCAACGTGATAGAAAACAGAGAGGTCTCAACATGATAGAACACAGAGAGGTCTCAACATGATAGAACACAGAGGTCTCAACATGATAGAACACAGAGAGGTCTCAACATGATAGAACACAGAGAGGTCTCAACATGATAGAACACAGAGAGGTCTCAACATGATAGAACACAGAGAGGTCTCAACATGATAGAACACAGTGAGGTCTCAACATTATAGAACACAGTGAGGTCTCAACATGATAGAACACAAAGGTCTCAACATGATAAAACACAGAGAGGTCTCAACATTATAGAACACAGAGGTCTCAACATGATAGAACACAGAGGTCTCAACATGATAGAACACACAGAGGTCTCAACGTGATAGAACACAGAGAGGTCTCAACATGATAGAACACAGAGAGTTCTCAACATGATAGAACACACAGAGGTCTCTACATGATAGAACACACAGAGGACTCTACATGATAGAACCTAAAGGTCTCAACATGATAGAACACAGAGAGGTCTCAACATGATAGAACACTCAAGTCTCAACATGATAGAACACATAGAGGTCTCAACATTATAGAACACAGAGAGAACTCAACGTGATAGAACACAGAGAGGTCTCAACATTATAGAACACAGAGAGGTTTCAGTATTATAGAACACAGAGAGGTCTCAACATGATAGAACACAGAGAGGTCTCAACATTATAGAACACAGAGAGGTCTCAACATGATAGAACACAGAGAGGTCTCAACATGATAGAACACAGAGAGGTCTCAACATGATAGAACACAGAGAGGTCTCAACATGATAGAACACACAGAGGTCTCAACGTGATAGAACACACAGAGGTCTCAACATGATAGAACACAGAGGTCTCAACATGATAGAACACAGAGGTGTCAACATGATAGAACACAGAGGTCTCAACATGATAGAACACAGAGAGGTCTCAACATGATAGAACACAGAGAGTTCTCAACGTGATAGAACACAGAGAGGTCTCAACATGATAGAACACAGAGAGGTCTCAACATTATAGAACACAGAGAGGTCTCAACATGATAGAACACAGAGGTCTCAACATGATAGAACACAGAGGTCTCAACATGATAGAACACAGAGAGGTCTCAACATGATAGAACACAGAGAGGTCTCAACATGATAGAACACAGAGAGGTCTCAACATGATAGAACACAGAGAGGTCTCAACATGATAGAACACAGAGAGTTCTCAACATGATAGAACACAAAGGTCTCAACATGATAGAACACAGAGAGGTCTCAACATGATAGAACACAGAGAGAACTCAACATGATAGAACACAGAGAGGTCTCAACATGATAGAACACAGAGAGGTCTCAACATTATAGAACACAGAGAGGTTTCAGCATTATAGAACACAGAGAGGTCTCAACATGATAGAACACAGAGAGGTCTCAACATTATAGAACACAGAGAGGTCTCAACATGATAGAACACAGAGAGGTCTCAACATGATAGAACACAGAGAGGTCTCAACATGATAGAACACAGAGAGGTCTCAACATGATAGAACACACAGAGGTCTCAACGTGATAGAACACACAGAGGTCTCAACGTGATAGAACACAGAGAGGTCTCAACATGATAGAACACAGAGGTGTCAACATGATAGAACACAGAGGTCTCAACATGATAGAACACAGAGAGGTCTCAACATGATAGAACACAGAGAGTTCTCAACGTGATAGAACACAGAGAGGTCTCAACATGATAGAACACTGAGAGGTCTCAACATTATAGAACACAGAGAGGTCTCAACATTATAGAACACAGAAGTCTCAACATGATAGAACACAGAGGTCTCAACATGATAGAACACAGAGAGGTCTCAACAAGATAGAACACAGAGAGGTCTCAACATGATAGAACACAGAGGTCTCAACATGATAGAACACAGAGAGGTCTCAACATGATAGAACACAGAGAGGTCTCAACATGATAGAACACAAAGGTCTCAACATGATAGAACACATAGAGGTCTCAACATTATAGAACACAGAGAGAACTCAACATGATAGGACACAGAGAGGTCTCAACATGATAGAACACAGAGAGGTCTCAACATGATAGAACACAGAGAGGTCTCAGCATGATAGAACACAGAGAGGTCTCAACATGATAGAACACAGAGAGGTCTCAACATTATAGAACACAGAGAGGTCTCAACATGATAGAACACAGAGAGGTCTCAACATGATAGAACACAGAAAGGTCTCAACATGATAGAACACAGAGAGGTCTCTACATGATAGAACACACAGAGGTCTCAACGTGATAGAAAACAGAGAGGTCTCAACATGATAGAACACAGAGAGGTCTCAACATGATAGAACACAGAGGTCTCAACATGATAGAACACAGAGAGGTCTCAACATGATAGAACACAGAGAGGTCTCAACATTATAGAACACAGAGAGGTCTCAACATGATAGAACACAGAGAGGTCTCAACATGACAGAACACAGTGAGGTCTCAACATTATAGAACACAGTGAGGTCTCAACAAGATAGAACACAAAGGTCTCAACATGATAGAACACAGAGAGGTCTCAACATTATAGAACACAGAGAGGTTTCAGCATTATAGAACACAGAGAGGTCTCAACATGATAGAACACAGAGAGGTCTCAACATTATAGAACACAGAGAGGTCTCAACATGATAGAACACAGAGAGGTCTCAACATGATAAAACACAGAGAGGTCTCAACATTATAGAACACAGAGAGGTCTCAACATGATAGAACACAGAGAGGTCTCAACATGACAGAAAACAGTGAGGTCTCAACATTATAGAACACAAAGTGGTCTCAACATGATAGAACACAGAGGTCTCAACATGATAGAACACAGAGGTCTCAACCTTACAGAACACAGAGAGGTCTCAACATGATAGAACACAAAGGTCTCAACATGATAGAACACATAGAGGTCTCAACATTATAGAACACAGAGAGAACTCAATGTGATAGAACACAGAGAGGTCTCAACATTATAGAACACAGAGAGAACTCAACATGATAGAACACAGAGTGGTCTCAACATGATAGAACACAGAGAGGTCTCAACATGACAGAAAACAGTGAGGTCTCAACATTATAGAACACAAAGTGGTCTCAACATGATAGAACACAGAGGTCTCAACATGATAGAACACAGAGGTCTCAACATGATAGAACACACAGAGGTCTCAACATGATAGAACACAGAGAGTTCTCAACGTGATAGAACACAGAGAGGTCTCAACATGATAGAACACAGAGAGGTCTCAACATTATAGAACACAGAGAGGTCTCAACATTATAGAACACAGAGGTCTCAACATGATAGAACACAGAGGTCTCAACATGATAGAACACACAGAGGTCTCAACGTGATAGAACACAGAGAGGTCTCAACATGATAGAACACAGAGAGGTCTCAACATGATAGAACACACAGAGGTCTCTACATGATAGAACACACAGAGGACTCTACATGATAGAACCTAAAGGTCTCAACATGATAGAACATAGAGAGGTCTCAACATGATAGAACACAAAGTGGTCTCAACATGATAGAACACAGAGGTCTCAACATGATAGAGCACAGAGGTCTCAACATGATAGAACACAGAGAGGTCTCAACATGATAGAACACAGAGAGTTCTCAACGTGATAGAACACAGAGAGGTCTCAACATGATATAACACAGAGAGGTCTCAACATTATAGAACACAGAGAGTTCTCAACATTATAGAACACAGAGGTCTCAACATGATAGAACACAGAGGTCTCAACATGATAGAACACACAGAGGTCTCAACGTGATAGAACACAGAGAGGTCTCAACATGATAGAACACAGAGAGGTCTCAACATGATAGAACACATAGAGGTCTCTACATGATAGAACACACAGAGGACTCTACATGATAGAACCTAAAGGTCTCAACATGATTGAACACAGAGAGGTCTCAACATGATAGAACACAAAGAGGTCTCAACATGATAGAACACAGAGGTCTCAACATGATAGAACACAGAGGTATCAACATGATAGAACACAGAGAGGTCTCAACATGATAGAACACAGAGAGTTCTCAACGTGATAGAACACAGAGAGGTCTCAACATGATATAACACAGAGAGGTCTCAACATTATAGAACACAGAGAGGTCTCAACATTATAGAACACAGAGGTCTCAACATGATAGAACACAGAGGTCTCAACATGATAGAACACAGAGAGGTCTCAACAAGATAGAACACAGAGAGGTCTCAACATGATAGAACACAGAGGTCTCAACATGATAGAACACAGAGAGGTCTCAACATGATAGAACACAGAGAGTTCTCAACATTATAGAACACAGAGAGGTCTCAACCTTACAGAACACAGAGAGGTCTCAACATGATAGAACACAAAGGTCTCAACATGATAGAACACATAGAGGTCTCAACATTATAGAACACAGAGAGAACTCAACGTGATAGAACACAGAGAGGTCTCAACATTATAGAACACAGAGAGGTTTCAGCATTATAGAACACAGAGAGGTCTCAACATGATAGAACACAGAGAGGTCTCAACATTATAGAACACAGAGAGGTCTCAACATGATAGAACACAGAGAGGTCTCAACATGATAGAACACAGAAAGGTCTCAACATGATAGAACACAGAGAGGTCTCAACATGATAGAACACACAGAGGTCTCAACGTGATAGAAAACAGAGAGGTCTCAACATGATAGAACAAAGAGAGGTCTCAACATGATAGAACACAGAGGTCTCAACATGATAGAACACAGAGAGGTCTCAACATGATAGAACACAGAGAGGTCTCAACATTATAGAACACAGAGAGGTCTCAACATGATAGAACACAGAGAGGTCTCAACATGACAGAACACAGTGAGGTCTCAACATTATAGAACACAGTGAGGTCTCAACAAGATAGAACACAAAGGTCTCAACATGATAAAACACAGAGAGGTCTCAACATTATAGAACACAGAGGTCTCAACATGATAGAACACAGAGGTCTCAACATGATAGAACACACAGAGGTCTCAACATGATAGAACACAGAGAGGTCTCAACATGATAGAACACAGAGAGGTCTCAACATGATAGAACACACAGAGGTCTCTACATGATAGAACACACAGAGGACTCTACATGATAGAACCTAAAGGTCTCAACATGATAGAACACAGAGAGGTCTCAACATGATAGAACACTCAGGTCTCAACATGATAGAACACATAGAGGTCTCAACATTATAGAACACAGAGAGAACTCAACATGATAGAACACAGAGAGGTCTCAACATGATAGAACACAGAGAGGTTTCAGTATTATAGAACACAGAGAGGTCTCAACATGATAGAACACAGAGAGGTCTCAACATTATAGAACACAGAGAGGTCTCAACATGATAGAACACAGAGAGGTCTCAACATGATAGAACACAGAAAGGTCTCAACATGATAGAACACAGAGAGGTCTCAACATGATAGAACACACAGAGGTCTCAACGTGATAGAACACACAGAGGTCTCAACGTGATAGAAAACAGAGAGGTCTCAACATGATAGAACACAGAGGTGTCAACATGATAGAACACAGAGGTCTCAACATGATAGAACACAGAGAGGTCTCAACATGATAGAACACAGAGAGTTCTCAACATGATAGAACACAGAGAGGTCTCAACATGATAGAACACAGAGAGGTCTCAACATTATAGAACACAGAGAGGTCTCAACATTATAGAACACAGAGGTCTCAACATGATAGAACACAGAGGTCTCAACATGATAGAACACAGAGAGGTCTCAACATGATAGAACACAGAGAGGTCTCAACATGATAGAACACAGAGAGGTCTCAACATGATAGAACACAGAGAGGTCTCAACATGATAGAACACAGAGAGGTCTCAACATGATAGAACACAAAGGTCTCAACATGATAGAACACATAGAGGTCTCAACATTATAGAACACAGAGAGATCTCAACATGATAGAACACAGAGAGGTCTCAACATGATAGAACACAGAGAGGTCTCAACATTATAGAACACAGAGAGGTTTCAGCATTATAGAACACAGAGAGGTCTCAACATGATAGAACACAGAGAGGTCTCAACATTATAGAACACAGAGAGGTCTCAACATGATAGAACACAGAGAGGTCTCAACATGATAGAACACAGAGAGGTCTCAACATGATAGAACACAGAGAGGTCTCAACATGATAGAACACACAGAGGTCTCAACGTGATAGAACACACAGAGGTCTCAACGTGATAGAAAACAGAGAGGTCTCAACATGATAGAACACAGAGGTGTCAACATGATAGAACACAGAGGTCTCAACATGATAGAACACAGAGAGGTCTCAACATGATAGAACACAGAGAGTTCTCAACGTGATAGAACACAGAGAGGTCTCAACATGATAGAACACTGAGAGGTCTCAACATTATAGAACACAGAGAGGTCTCAACATTATAGAACACAGAGGTCTCAACATGATAGAACACAGAGGTCTCAACATGATAGAACACAGAGAGGTCTCAACATGATAGAACACAGAGAGGTCTCAACATGATAGAACACAGAGGTCTCAACATGATAGAACACAGAGAGGTCTCAACATGATAGAACACAGAGAGGTCTCAACATGATAGAACACAAAGGTCTCAACATGATAGAACACATAGAGGTCTCAACATTATAGAACACAGAGAGAACTCAACATGATAGAACACAGAGAGGTCTCAACATGATAGAACACAGAGAGGTCTCAACATTATAGAACACAGAGAGGTTTCAGCATTATAGAACACAGAGAGGTCTCAACATGATAGAACACAGAGAGGTCTCAACTTTATAGAACACAGAGAGGTCTCAACATGATAGAACACAGAGAGGTCTCAACATGATAGAACACAGAAAGGTCTCAACATGATAGAACACAGAGAGGTCTCAACATGATAGAACACACAGAGGTCTCAACGTGATAGAACACACAGAGGTCTCAACATGATAGAAAACAGAGAGGTCTCAACATGATAGAACACAGAGGTCTCAACATGATAGAACACAGAGGTCTCAACATGATAGAACACAGAGAGGTCTCAACATGATAGAACACAGAGAGTTCTCAACGTGATAGAACACAGAGAGGTCTCAACATGATAGAACACAGAGAGGTCTCAACATTATAGAACACAGAGAGGTCTCAACATTATAGAACACAGAGGTCTCAACATGATAGAACACAGAGGTCTCAACATGATAGAACACAGAGAGGTCTCAACAAGATAGAACACAGAGAGGTCTCAACATGATAGAACACAGAGGGTCTCAACATGATAGAACACAGAGAGGTCTCAACATGATAGAACACAGAGAGGTCTCAACATGATAGAACACAAAGGTCTCAACATGATAGAACACATAGAGGTCTCAACATTATAGAACACAGAGAGAACTCAACATGATAGAACACAGAGAGGTCTCAACATGATAGAACACAGAGAGGTCTCAACATTATAGAACACAGAGAGGTTTCAGCATTATAGAACACAGAGAGGTCTCAACATGATAGAACACAGAGAGGTCTCAACTTTATAGAACACAGAGAGGTCTCAACATGATAGAACACAGAGAGGTCTCAACATGATAGAACACAGAAAGGTCTCAACATGATAGAACACAGAGAGGTCTCTACATGATAGAACACACAGAGGTCTCAACGTGATAGAAAACAGAGAGGTCTCAACATGATAGAACACAGAGAGGTCTCAACATGATAGAACACAGAGGTCTCAACATGATAGAACACAGAGAGGTCTCAACATGATAGAACACAGAGAGGTCTCAACATTATAGAACACAGAGAGGTCTCAACATGATAGAACACAGAGAGGTCTCAACATGACAGAACACAGTGAGGTCTCAACATTATAGAACACAGTGAGGTCTCAACATGATAGAACACAAAGGTCTCAACATGATAGAACACAGAGAGGTCTCAACATTATAGAACACAGAGAGGTCTCAGCATTATAGAACACAGAGAGGTCTCAACATGATAGAACACAGAGAGGTCTCAACATTATAGAACACAGAGAGGTCTCAACATGATAGAACACAGAGAGGTCTCAACATGATAAAACACAGAGAGGTCTCAACATTATAGAACACAGAGAGGTCTCAACATGATAGAACACAGAGAGGTCTCAACATGACAGAAAACAGAGAGGTCTCAACATTATAGAACACAAAGAGGTCTCAACATGATAGAACACAGAGGTCTCAACATGATAGAACACAGAGGTCTCAACATGATAGAACACACAGAGGTCTCAACATGATAGAACACAGAGAGTTCTCAACGTGATAGAACACAGAGAGGTCTCAACATGATAGAACACAGAGAGGTCTCAACATTATAGAACACAGAGAGGTCTCAACATGATAGAACACAGAGGTCTCAACATGATAGAACACAGAGGTCTCAACATGATAGGACACACAGAGGTCTCAACGTGATAGAACACAGAGAGGTCTCAACATGATAGAACACAGAGAGGTCTCAACATGATAGAACACACAGAGGTCTCTACATGATAGAACACACAGAGGACTCTACATGATAGAACCTAAAGGTCTCAACATGATAGAACACAGAGAGGTCTCAACATGATAGAACACAAAGTGGTCTCAACATGATAGAACACAGAGGTCTCAACATGATAGAACACAGAGGTCTCAACATGATAGAACACAGAGAGGTCTCAACATGATAGAACACAGAGAGTTCTCAACGTGATAGAACACAGAGAGGTCTCAACATGATATAACACAGAGAGGTCTCAACATTATAGAACACAGAGAGTTCTCAACATTATAGAACACAGAGGTCTCAACATGATAGAACACAGAGGTCTCAACATGATAGAACACACAGAGGTCTCAACGTGATAGAACACAGAGAGGTCTCAACATGATAGAACACAGAGAGGTCTCAACATGATAGAACACAGAGAGTTCTCAACATGATAGAACACAGAGAGGTCTCAACATGATAGAACACAGAGAGGTCTCAACATTATAGAACACAGAGAGGTCTCAACATTATAGAACACAGAGGTCTCAACATGATAGAACACAGAGGTCTCAACATGATAGAACACACAGAGGTCTCAACGTGATAGAACACAGAGAGGTCTCAACATGATAGAACACAGAGAGGTCTCAACATGATAGAACACACAGAGGTCTCTACATGATAGAACACACAGAGGTCTCAACATGATAGAACCTAAAGGTCTCAACATGATAGAACATATAGAGGTCTCAACATGATAGAACACAAAGTGGTCTCAACATGATAGAACACAGAGAGGTCTCAACATGATAGAACACAGAGAGTTCTCAACGTGATAGAACACAGAGAGGTCTCAACATGATATAACACAGAGAGGTCTCAACATTATAGAACACAGAGAGTTCTCAACATTATAGAACACAGAGGTCTCAACATGATAGAACACAGAGGTCTCAACATGATAGAACACAGAGAGGTCTCAACATGATAGAACACAGAGAGGTCTCAACATGATAGAACACAGAGGTCTCAACATGATAGAACACAGAGAGGTCTCAACATGATAGAACACAGAGAGGTCTCAACATTATAGAACACAGAGAGGTCTCAACATTACAGAACACAGAGAGGTCTCAACATGATAGAACACAAAGGTCTCAACATGATAGAACACATAGAGGTCTCAACATGATAGAACACAGAGAGAACTCAACATGATAGAAAACAGAGAGGTCTCAACATGATAGAACACAGAGAGATCTCAACATGATAGAACACAGAGAGGTCTCAACATGATAGAACACAGAGAGGTCTCAACATGATAGAACACAGAGAGGTCTCAACATTATAGAACACAGAGAGGTCTCAACATGATAGAACACAGAGAGTCTCAACATGACAGAACACAGTAGGTCTCAACATGATAGAACACAGAGAGGTCTCAACATGATAGAACACAGAGAGGTCTCAACATGATAGAACACAGAGAGGTCTCAACATGATAGAACACAGAGAGGTCTCAACATGATAGAACACAGAGAGGTCTCAACATTATAGAACACAAAGGTCTCAACATGATAGAACACATAGAGGTCTCAACATTATAGAACACAGAGAGAACTCAACATGATAGGACACAGAGAGGTCTCAACATGATAGAACACAGAGAGGTCTCAACATTATAGAACACAGAGAGGTTTCAGCATTATAGAACACAGAGAGGTCTCAACATGATAGAACACAGAGAGGTCTCAACTTTATAGAACACAGAGAGGTCTCAACATGATAGAACACAGAGAGGTCTCAACATGATAGAACACAGAAAGGTCTCAACATGATAGAACACAGAGAGGTCTCAACATGATAGAACACACAGAGTTCTCAACGTGATAGAACACACAGAGGTCTCAACATGATAGAAAACAAAGAGGTCTCAACATGATAGAACACAGAGGTGTCAACATGATAGAACACAGAGGTCTCAACATGATAGAACACAGAGAGGTCTCAACATGATAGAACACAGAGAGTTCTCAACGTGATAGAACACAGAGAGGTCTCAACATGATAGAACACAGAGAGGTCTCAACATTATAGAACACAGAGAGGTCTCAACATTATAGAACACAGAGGTCTCAACATGATAGAACACAGAGGTCTCAACATGATAGAACACAGAGAGGTCTCAACAAGATAGAACACAGAGAGGTCTCAACATGATAGAACACAGAGAGGTCTCAACATGATAGAACACAGAGAGGTCTCAACATGATAGAACACAGAGAGGTCTCAACATGATAGAACACAAAGGTCTCAACATGATAGAACACATAGAGGTCTCAACATTATAGAACACAGAGAGAACTCAACATGATAGGACACAGAGAGGTCTCAACATGATAGAACACAGAGAGGTCTCAACATTATAGAACACAGAGAGGTTTCAGCATTATAGAACACAGAGAGGTCTCAACATGATAGAACACAGAGAGGTCTCAACATTATAGAACACAGAGAGGTCTCAACATGATAGAACACAGAGAGGTCTCAACATGATAGAACACAGAAAGGTCTCAACATGATAGAACACAGAGAGGTCTCTACATGATAGAACACACAGAGGTCTCAACATGATAGAAAACAGAGAGGTCTCAACATGATAGAACACAGAGAGGTCTCAACATGATAGAACACAGAGGTCTCAACATGATAGAACACAGAGAGGTCTCAACATGATAGAACACAGAGAGGTCTCAACATTATAGAACACAGAGAGGTCTCAACATGATAGAACACAGAGAGGTCTCAACATGACAGAACACAGTGAGGTCTCAACATTATAGAACACAGTGAGGTCTCAACAAGATAGAACACAAAGGTCTCAACATGATAGAACACAGAGAGGTCTCAACATTATAGAACACAGAGAGGTCTCAACATGATAGAACACAGAGAGGTCTCAACATGATAGAACACAGAGAGGTCTCAACATTATAGAACACAGAGAGGTCTCAACATGATAGAACACAGAGAGGTCTCAACATGATAAAACACAGAGAGGTCTCAACATTATAGAACACAGAGAGGTCTCAACATGATAGAACACAGAGAGGTCTCAACATGACAGAAAACAGTGAGGTCTCAACATTATAGAACACAAAGTGGTCTCAACATGATAGAACACAGAGGTCTCAACATGATAGAACACAGAGGTCTCAACATGATAGAACACACAGAGGTCTCAACATGATAGAACACAGAGAGTTCTCAACGTGATAGAACACAGAGAGGTCTCAACATGATAGAACACAGAGAGGTCTCAACATTATAGAACACAGAGAGGTCTCAACATTATAGAACACAGAGGTCTCAACATGATAGAACACAGAGGTCTCAACATGGTAGGACACACAGAGGTCTCAACGTGATAGAACACAGAGAGGTCTCAACATGATAGAACACAGAGAGGTCTCAACATGATAGAACACACAGAGGTCTCTACATGATAGAACACACAGAGGACTCTACATGATAGAACCTAAAGGTCTCAACATGATAGAACATAGAGAGGTCTCAACATGATAGAACACAAAGTGGTCTCAACATGATAGAACACAGAGGTCTCAACATGATAGAACACAGAGGTCTCAACATGATAGAACACAGAGAGGTCTCAACATGATAGAACACAGAGAGTTCTCAACGTGATAGAACACAGAGAGGTCTCAACATGATATAACACAGAGAGGTCTCAACATTATAGAACACAGAGAGTTCTCAACATTATAGAACACAGAGGTCTCAACATGATAGAACACAGAGGTCTCAACATGATAGAACACACAGAGGTCTCAACGTGATAGAACACAGAGAGGTCTCAACATGATAGAACACAGAGAGGTCTCAACATGATAGAACACAGAGAGTTCTCAACATGATAGAACACAGAGAGGTCTCAACATGATAGAACACAGAGAGGTCTCAACATTATAGAACACAGAGAGGTCTCAACATTATAGAACACAGAGGTCTCAACATGATAGAACACAGAGGTCTCAACATGATAGAACACACAGAGGTCTCAACGTGATAGAACACAGAGAGGTCTCAACATGATAGAACACAGAGAGGTCTCAACATGATAGAACACACAGAGGTCTCTACATGATAGAACACACAGAGGACTCTACATGATAGAACCTAAAGGTCTCAACATGATAGAACATATAGAGGTCTCAACATGATAGAACACAAAGTGGTCTCAACATGATAGAACACAGAGAGGTCTCAACATGATAGAACACAGAGAGTTCTCAACGTGATAGAACACAGAGAGGTCTCAACATGATATAACACAGAGAGGTCTCAACATTATAGAACACAGAGAGTTCTCAACATTATAGAACACAGAGGTCTCAACATGATAGAACACAGAGGTCTCAACATGATAGAACACAGAGAGGTCTCAACAAGATAGAACACAGAGAGGTCTCAACATGATAGAACACAGAGGTCTCAACATGATAGAACACAGAGAGGTCTCAACATGATAGAACACAGAGAGTTCTCAACATTATAGAACACAGAGAGGTCTCAACCTTACAGAACACAGAGAGGTCTCAACATGATAGAACACAAAGGTCTCAACATGATAGAACACATAGAGGTCTCAACATTATAGAACACAGAGAGAACTCAACGTGATAGAAAACAGAGAGGTCTCAACATGATAGAACAAAGAGAGGTCTCAACATGATAGAACACAGAGGTCTCAACATGATAGAACACAGAGAGGTCTCAACATGATAGAACACAGAGAGGTCTCAACATTATAGAACACAGAGAGGTCTCAACATGATAGAACACAGAGAGGTCTCAACATGACAGAACACAGTGAGGTCTCAACATTATAGAACACAGTGAGGTCTCAACAAGATAGAACACAGAGAGGTCTCAACATGATAGAACACAGAGAGGTCTCAACATTATAGAACACAGAGGTCTCAACATGATAGAACACAGAGGTCTCAACATGATAGAACACACAGAGGTCTCAACGTGATAGAACACAGAGAGGTCTCAACATGATAGAACACAGAGAGGTCTCAACATGATAGAACACACAGAGGTCTCTACATGATAGAACACACAGAGGACTCTACATGATAGAACCTAAAGGTCTCAACATGATAGAACACAGAGAGGTCTCAACATGATAGAACACAAAGAGGTCTCAACATAATAGAACACAGAGGTCTCAACATGATAGATCACAGAGGTCTCAACATGATAGAACACAGAGAGGTCTCAACATGATAGAACACAGAGAGTTCTCAACGTGATAGAACACAGAGAGGTCTCAACATGATAGAACACAGAGAGGTCTCAACATGATAGAACACAGAGAGGTCTCAACATGATAGAACACAGAGAGTTCTCAACATTATAGAACACAGAGAGGTCTCAACATGATAGAACACAGAGAGGTCTCAACATGATAGAACACAAAGGTCTCAACATGATAGAACACATAGAGGTCTCAACATTATAGAACACAGAGAGAACTCAACATGATAGAACACAGAGAGGTCTCAACATGATAGAACACAGAGAGGTTTCAGCATTATAGAACACAGAGAGGTCTCAACATGATAGAACACAGAGAGGTCTCAACATTATAGAACACAGAGAGGTCTCAACATGATAGAACACAGAGAGGTCTCAACATGATAGAACACAGAAAGGTCTCAACATGATAGAACACAGAGAGGTCTCTACATGATAGAACACACAGAGGTCTCAACGTGATAGAAAACAGAGAGGTCTCAACATGATAGAACACAGAGAGGTCTCAACATGATAGAACACAGAGGTCTCAACATGATAGAACACAGAGAGGTCTCAACATGATAGAACACAGAGAGGTCTCAACATTATAGAACACAGAGAGGTCTCAACATGATAGAACACAGAGAGGTCTCAACATGACAGAACACAGTGAGGTCTCAACATTATAGAACACAGTGAGGTCTCAACAAGATAGAACACAAAGGTCTCAACATGATAGAACACAGAGAGGTCTCAACATTATAGAACACAGAGAGGTTTCAGCATTATAGAACACAGAGAGGTCTCAACATGATAGAACACAGAGAGGTCTCAACATTATAGAACACAGAGAGGTCTCAACATGATAGAACACAGAGAGGTCTCAACATGATAGAACACAGAGAGGTCTCAACATGACAGAACACAGTGAGGTCTCAACATTATAGAACACAGTCAGGTCTCAACAAGATAGAACACAGAGGTCTCAACATGATAGAACACAGAGGTCTTAAAATGATAGAACACAGAGAGGTCTCAACATGATAGAACACAGAGGTCTCAACATGATAGAACACAGAGAGGTCTCAACATGACTACCATTATTACAACATGCATGAAACAACAGTTCTCCTCTTAACAGTAATGTTAAATTCACTATTCAGACTTTTGCAGTAATTTCTGTGGATATGATCAAGTATGCCATACAATGCAATGCAAATGGTAAGGGTAAAGTTATAGATGATCCTGTAATACAGCATCTTTCTGTGGAACGTGCTATTGCACTGAAGACTTCCAATTGCTGTAAACTGACTATGAGCAACACTATCTTTTGTACCATAAAATAAAAATATGATACTGCATATTACTTAGATGAAACAACATGTAGCCATGCATTATGCTGCAGTCAGCATCATCATTTGGTGTTGGAGAGGAGAGAGAGGGGAGAAAACACCCTAGTGATGGGCCAAGCAGGTTGAGAGCTCCCTGTGTGAGAGAGAGGGGAGAAAACACCCTAGTGATGGGCCAAACAGGCTGAGAGCTCCCTGGGTGAGAGAGAGGGGAGAAGGAAGCAAAAACTGCAGAACAGAAGTAGTCTGAAATTCCTATGTCTGTGTCTTCCGGGCTCTCTAGCGGTCGGAGGTTCAGAGCAGACCCATGCTGGGATTCAATGAGCTCTCTCTCACTCTCTCTCTCTCTCTCTCTCTCTCTCTCTCTCTCTCTCTCTCTCTCTCTGCGCTCTCTCTCTCTCTCTCTCTCTCTCTCGCGCTCTCTCTCTCTCGCGCTCTCTCTCGCGCTCTCTCTCTCTCGCGCTCTCTCTCATTCGCGCTCTCGCGCTCTCTCTCTCGCGCTCTCTCTCTCGCTCTCTCTCTCTCTCTTTCTACCTCCCTCTCTGGCTCTCTCTGTCTCTCTCTTTTTCACTCGCCCCTCCCCTCCCAGAATGTCAACACCAGTGAACTGACAAAAAGTGAACACCAGTGAACTGACAGAAAGTCAACACAGTGAACTGACAGAAAGTCAACACCAGTGAACTGATAGAAAGTCAACACCAGTGAACTGACAGAATGTCAACACAGTGAACTGACAGAAAGTCAACACCAATGAACTGACAGAAAGTCAACACCAGTGATCTGACATAAAGTCAACACCAGTGAACTGACAGAATGTCAACACCATTGAACTGACAGAAAGTCAACACCAGTGAACTGACAAAAAGTCAATACCAGTGAACTGACAGAAAGTCAACACCAGTGAACTGACAGAAAGTCAACACCAGTGAACTGACAGAAAGTCAACACATTGAACTGACAGAACGTCAACACCAGTGAACTGATAGAAAGTGAACACAGTGAACTGACAGAAAGTCAACACCAGTGAACTGACAAAATGTCAACAATAGTGATCTGACAGAATGTCAACACCAGTGAACTGACAGAAAGTCAATACCAGTGAACTGACTGAAAGTCAACACCAGTGAACTGATAGAAAGTCAACACCAGTGAACTGATAGAAAGTGAACACAGTGAACTGACAGAAAGTCAACACCAGTGAACTGACAAAATGTCAACAATAGTGATCTGACAGAATGTCAACACCAGTAAACTGACAGAAAGTCAATACCAGTGAACTGACTGAAAGTCAACACCAGTGAACTGATAGAAAGTCAACACCAGTGAACTGACAGAATGTCAACACTAGTGATCTGACAGAAAGTAAACACCAGTGAACTGACAGAAAGTCAATACCAGTGAACTGACAGAAAGTCAACACCAGTGAACTGACAAAATGTAAACAATAGTGATCTGACAGAAAGTAAACACCAGTGAACTGACAGAAAGTCAACACAGTGAACTGACAGAAATCAACACCAATGAACTGACGGAAAGTCAACACCAGTGATCTGACAGAAAGTCAACACCAGTGAACTGACAGAATGTCAACACCAGTGAACTGAAAGAAAGTCAACACCAGTGAATTGACAGAATGTCAACACCAGTGAACTGATAGAAAGTCAACACCAGTGAACTGACAGAAAGTCAACACAGTGAACTGACAGAAAGTCAACACCAGTGAACTGACAGAAAGTCAACAAAATGAACTGAGAGAAAGTCAATACCAGTGAACTGATAGAAAGTCAACACCAGTGAACTGACAGAAAGTCAACACCAGTGCACTGACATAACGTCAACACCAGTGAACTGACAGAAAGTCAACACCAGTGAACTGACAGAAAGTAAATACCAGTGAACTGACAGAAAGTCAACACCAGTGAACTGATATAAAGTCAACACAGTGAACTGACAGAAAGTCAACACAGTGAACTGACAGAATGTCAACACTAGTGATCTGACAATGGTCAACACCAGTGAACTGACAGAAAGTCATTACCAGTGAACTGACAGAAAGTCAACACCAGTGAACTGATAGAAAGTCAACACCAGTGAACTGACAGAAAGTCAACACAGTTAACTGACAGAATGTCAACACCAGTGAACTGACAGAATGTCAACACCAGTGAACTGACAGAAAGTAAACACCAATGAACTGTCAGAAAGTCAACACCAGTGAACTGACAGAAAGTCAACACCAGTGATCTGACAGAATGTATGTCAACACTAGTGATCTGACAGAAAGTAAACACCAGTGAACTGACAGAAAGTCAATACCAGTGAACTGACAGAAAGTCAACACCAGTGCACTGACAAAATGTCAACAATAGTGATCTGACAGACAGTAAACACCAGTGAACTGACAGAAAGTCAACACAGTGAACTGACAGAAATCAACACCATTGAACTGACAGAAAGTCAACACCAGTGAACTGACAGAAAGTCAATACCAGTGAACTGACAGAAAGTCAACACCAGTGAACTGACAGAAAGTCAACACCAGTGAACTGACAGAATGTCAACACTAGTGATCTGACAGAAAGTCAACACCAGTGAACTGACAGAAAGTCAACACATTGAACTGACAGAACGTCAACACCAGTGAACTGATAGAAAGTGAACAGAGTGAACTGACAGAAAGTCAACACCAGTGAACTGACAAAATGTCAACACTAGTGATCTGACAGAATGTCAACACCAGTGAACTGACAGAAAGTCAATACCAGTGAACTGACTGAAAGTCAACAACAGTGAACTGATAGAAAGTCAACACCAGTGAACTGTTAGAAAGTCAACACCGGTGCACTGACAGAACGTCAACACCAGTGAACGGACAGAATGTCAACACTAGTGATCTGACAGAAAGTCAACACCAGTGAACTGACAAAATGTCAACAATAGTGATCTGACAGAAAGTAAACACCAGTGAACTGACAGAAAGTCAACACAGTGAACTGACAGAAATCAACACCAATGAACTGACGGAAAGTCAACACCAGTGATCTGACAGAAAGTCAACACCAGTGAACTGACAGAATGTCAACACCAGTGAACTGATAGAAAGTCAACACCAGTGAATTGACAGAATGTCAACACCAGTGAACTGATAGAAAGTCAACACCAGTGAACTGACAGAAAGTCAACACAGTGAACTGACAGAAAGTCAACACCAGTGAACTGACAGAAAGTCAACAAAATGAACTGGGAGAAAGTCAATACCAGTGAACTGATAGAAAGTCAACACCAGTGAACTGACAGAAAGTCAACACCAGTGCACTGACATAACGTCAACACCAGTGAACTGACAGAAAGTAAACACCAGTGAACTGACAGAAAGTAAATACCAGTGAACTGACAGAAAGTCAACACCAGTGAACTGATATATAGTCAACACAGTGAAATGACAGAAAGTCAACACAGTGAACTGACAGAATGTCAACACTAGTGATCTGACAATGGTCAACACCAGTGAACTGACAGAAAGTCAATACCAGTGAACTGACAGAAAGTCAACACCAGTGAACTGATAGAAAGTCAACACCAGTGAACTGACAGAAAGTCAACACAGTAAACTGACAGAATGTCAACACCAGTGAACTGACAGAATGTCAACACCAGTGAACTGACAGAAAGTAAACACCAATGAACTGTCAGAAAGTCAACACCAGTGAACTGACAGAAAGTCAACACCAGTGATCTGACAGAATGTCAACACTAGTGATCTGACAGAAAGTAAACACCAGTGAACTGACAAAAAGTCAATACCAGTGAACTGACAGAAAGTCAACACCAGTGAACTGACAAAATGTCAACAATAGTGATCTGACAGACAGTAAACACCAGTGAACTGACAGAAAGTCAACACAGTGAACTGACAGAAATCAACACCATTGAACTGACAGAAAGTCAACACCAGTGAACTGACAGAAAGTCAATACCAGTGAACTGACAGAAAGTCAACACCAGTGAACTGACAGAAAGTCAACACCAGTGAACTGACAGAATGTCAACACTAGTGATCTGACAGAAAGTCAACACCAGTGAACTGACAGAAAGTCAACACATTGAACTGACAGAACGTCAACACCAGTGAACTGATAGAAAGTGAACACAGTGAACTGACAGAAAGTCAACACCAGTGAACTGACAAAATGTCAACACTAGTGATCTGACAGAATGTCAACACCAGTGAACTGACAGAAAGTCAATACCAGTGAACTGACTGAAAGTCAACACCAGTGAACTGATAGAAAGTCAACACCAGTGAACTGTTAGAAAGTCAACACCGGTGCACTGACAGAACGTCAACACCAGTGAACTGACAGAATGTCAACACTAGTGATCTGACAGAAAGTCAACACCAGTGAACTGACAGAATGTCAACACTAGTGATCTGACAGAAAGTAAACACCAGTGAACTGACAGAAAGTCAATACCAGTGAACTGACTGAAAGTCAACACCAGTGAACTGATAGAAAGTCAACACCAGTGAAATGACAGAAAGTCAACACCAGTGCACTGACAGAACGTCAACACCAGTGAACTGACATAAAGTCAACACCAGTGAACTGACAGAAAGTCAACACATTGAACTGACAAAAATCAACACCAATGAACTGACAGAAAGTCAACACCAGTGATCTGACAGAAAGTCAACACCAGTGAACTGACAGAATGTCAACACCAGTGAACTGATAAAAAGTCAACACCAGTGAATTGACAGAATGTCAACACCAGTGAACTGATAGAAAGTCAACACCAGTGAACTGACAGAAAGTCAACACCAGTGAACTGACAGAAAGTCAACACCAGTGAACTGACAGAAAGTCAACACAATGAACTGAGAAAAAAGTTAACACCAGTGAACTGATAGAAAGTCAACACCAGTGAACTGACAGAAAGTAAATACCAGTGAACTGACAGAAAGTCAACACCAGTGAACTGATAGAAAGTCAAAACCAGTGAACTGACAGAAAGTCAACACCAGTGCACTGACAGAACGTCAACACCAGTGAACTGACAGAAAGTCAACACCAGTGAACTGACAGAAAGTAAATACCAGTGAACTGACAGAAAGTCAACACAATGAACTGAGAGAAATCAACACCAGTGAACTGATAGAAAGTCAACACCAGTGAACTGACAGAAAGTCAACACCAGTGCACTGACAGAAAGTCAACACCAGTGCACTGACAGAACGTCAACACCAGTGAACTGACAGAAAGTCAACACCAGTGAACTGACAGAATGTCAACACTAGTGATCTGACAGAAAGTCAACACCAGTGAACTGACAGAAAGTCAACACATTGAACTGACAGAACGTCAACACCAGTGAACTGATAGAAAGTGAACAGAGTGAACTGACAGAAAGTCAACACCAGTGAACTGACAAAATGTCAACACTAGTGATCTGACAGAATGTCAACACCAGTGAACTGACAGAAAGTCAATACCAGTGAACTGACTGAAAGTCAACAACAGTGAACTGATAGAAAGTCAACACCAGTGAACTGTTAGAAAGTCAACACCGGTGCACTGACAGAACGTCAACACCAGTGAACGGACAGAATGTCAACACTAGTGATCTGACAGAAAGTCAACACCAGTGAACTGACAAAATGTCAACAATAGTGATCTGACAGAAAGTAAACACCAGTGAACTGACAGAAAGTCAACACAGTGAACTGACAGAAATCAACACCAATGAACTGACGGAAAGTCAACACCAGTGATCTGACAGAAAGTCAACACCAGTGAACTGACAGAATGTCAACACCAGTGAACTGATAGAAAGTCAACACCAGTGAATTGACAGAATGTCAACACCAGTGAACTGATAGAAAGTCAACACCAGTGAACTGACAGAAAGTCAACACAGTGAACTGACAGAAAGTCAACACCAGTGAACTGACAGAAAGTCAACAAAATGAACTGGGAGAAAGTCAATACCAGTGAACTGATAGAAAGTCAACACCAGTGAACTGACAGAAAGTCAACACCAGTGCACTGACATAACGTCAACACCAGTGAACTGACAGAAAGTCAACACCAGTGAACTGACAGAAAGTAAATACCAGTGAACTGACAGAAAGTCAACACCAGTGAACTGATATAAAGTCAACACAGTGAAATGACAGAAAGTCAACACAGTGAACTGACAGAATGTCAACACTAGTGATCTGACAATGGTCAACACCAGTGAACTGACAGAAAGTCAATACCAGTGAACTGACAGAAAGTCAACACCAGTGAACTGATAGAAAGTCAACACCAGTGAACTGACAGAAAGTCAACACAGTAAACTGACAGAATGTCAACACCAGTGAACTGACAGAATGTCAACACCAGTGAACTGACAGAAAGTAAACACCAATGAACTGTCAGAAAGTCAACACCAGTGAACTGACAGAAAGTCAACACCAGTGATCTGACAGAATGTCAACACTAGTGATCTGACAGAAAGTAAACACCAGTGAACTGACAGAAAGTCAATACCAGTGAACTGACAGAAAGTCAACACCAGTGAACTGACAAAATGTCAACAATAGTGATCTGACAGACAGTAAACACCAGTGAACTGACAGAAAGTCAACACAGTGAACTGACAGAAATCAACACCATTGAACTGACAGAAAGTCAACACCAGTGAACTGACAGAAAGTCAATACCAGTGAACTGACAGAAAGTCAACACCAGTGAACTGACAGAAAGTCAACACCAGTGAACTGACAGAATGTCAACACTAGTGATCTGACAGAATGTCAACACCAGTGAACTGACAGAAAGTCAATACCAGTGAACTGACTGAAAGTCAACACCAGTGAACTGATAGAAAGTCAACACCAGTGAACTGTTAGAAAGTCAACACCGGTGCACTGACAGAACGTCAACACCAGTGAACTGACAGAATGTCAACACTAGTGATCTGACAGAAAGTCAACACCAGTGAACTGACAGAATGTCAACACTAGTGATCTGACAGAAAGTAAACACCAGTGAACTGACAGAAAGTCAATACCAGTGAACTGACTGAAAGTCAACACCAGTGAACTGATAGAAAGTCAACACCAGTGAAATGACAGAAAGTCAACACCAGTGCACTGACAGAACGTCAACACCAGTGAACTGACATAAAGTCAACACCAGTGAACTGACAGAAAGTCAACACAGTGAACTGACAGAAATCAACACCAATGAACTGACAGAAAGTCAACACCAGTGATCTGACAGAAAGTCAACACCAGTGAACTGACAGAATGTCAACACCAGTGAACTGATAAAAAGTCAACACCAGTGAATTGACAGAATGTCAACACCAGTGAACTGATAGAAAGTCAACACCAGTGAACTGACAGAAAGTCAACACCAGTGAACTGACAGAAAGTCAACACCAGTGAACTGACAGAAAGTCAACACAATGAACTGAGAGAAAGTCAATACCAGTGAACTGATAGAAAGTCAACACCAGTGAACTGACAGAAAGTCAACACCAGTGCACTGACATAACGTCAACACCAGTGAACTGACAGAAAGTAAACACCAGTGAACTGACAGAAAGTAAATACCAGTGAACTGACAGAAAGTCAACACCAGTGAACTGATATATAGTCAACACAGTGAAATGACAGAAAGTCAACACAGTGAACTGAAAGAATGTCAACACTAGTGATCTGACAATGGTCAACACCAGTGAACTGACAGAAAGTCAATACCAGTGAACTGACAGAAAGTCAACACCAGTGAACTGATAGAAAGTCAACACCAGTGAACCGACAGAAAGTCAACACAGTAAACTGACAGAATGTCAACACCAGTGAACTGACAGAATGTCAACACCAGTGAACTGACAGAAAGTAAACACCAATGAACTGTCAGAAAGTCAACACCAGTGAACTGACAGAAAGTCAACACCAGTGATCTGACAGAATGTCAACACTAGTGATCTGACAGAAAGTAAACACCAGTGAACTGACAAAAAGTCAATACCAGTGAACTGACAGAAAGTCAACACCAGTGAACTGACAAAATGTCAACAATAGTGATCTGACAGACAGTAAACACCAGTGAACTGAC
Organism: Coregonus clupeaformis; assembly: GCF_020615455.1. NCBI lineage: Eukaryota > Metazoa > Chordata > Actinopteri > Salmoniformes > Salmonidae > Coregonus > Coregonus clupeaformis. The sequence continues at coordinate 31,500,159 of NC_059208.1, read as the reverse complement.
AGAAAGTCAACACAGTGAAGTGACAGAAATCAACACCATTGAACTGACAGAAAGTCAACACCAGTGAACTGACAGAAAGTCAATACCAGTGAACTGACAGAAAGTCAACACCAGTGAACTGACAGAAAGTCAACACCAGTGAACTGACAGAATGTCAACACTAGTGATCTGACAGAAAGTCAACACCAGTGAACTGACAGAAAGTCAACACATTGAACTGACAGAACGTCAACACCAGTGAACTGATAGAAAGTGAACACAGTGAACTGACAGAAAGTCAACACCAGTGAACTGACAAAATGTCAACACTAGTGATCTGACAGAATGTCAACACCAGTGAACTGACAGAAAGTCAATACCAGTGAACTGACTGAAAGTCAACACCAGTGAACTGATAGAAAGTCAACACCAGTGAACTGTTAGAAAGTCAACACCGGTGCATTGACAGAACGTCAACACCAGTGAACTGACAGAATGTCAACACTAGTGATCTGACAGAAAGTCAACACCAGTGAACTGACAGAATGTCAACACTAGTGATCTGACAGAAAGTAAACACCAGTGAACTGACAGAAAGTCAATACCAGTGAACTGACTGAAAGTCAACACCAGTGAACTGATAGAAAGTCAACACCAGTGAAATGACAGAAAGTCAACACCAGTGCACTGACAGAACGTCAACACCAGTGAACTGACATAAAGTCAACACCAGTGAACTGACAGAAAGTCAACACATTGAACTGACAGAAATCAACACCAATGAACTGACAGAAAGTCAACACCAGTGATCTGACAGAAAGTCAACACCAGTGAACTGACAGAATGTCAACACCAGTGAACTGATAAAAAGTCAACACCAGTGAATTGACAGAATGTCAACACCAGTGAACTGATAGAAAGTCAACACCAGTGAACTGACAGAAAGTCAACACCAGTGAACTGACAGAAAGTCAACACCAGTGAACTGACAGAAAGTCAACACAATGAACTGAGAGAAAGTCAACACCAGTGAACTGATAGAAAGTCAACACCAGTGAACTGACAGAAAGTAAATACCAGTGAACTGACAGAAAGTCAACACCAGTGAACTGATAGAAAGGCAAAACCAGTGAACTGACAGAAAGTCAACACCAGTGCACTGACAGAACGTCAACACCAGTGAACTGACAGAAAGTCAACACCAGTGAACTGACAGAAAGTAAATACCAGTGAACTGACAGAAAGTCAACACAATGAACTGAGAGAAATCAACACCAGTGAACTGATAGAAAGTCAACACCAGTGAACTGACAGAAAGTCAACACCAGTGCACTGACAGAAAGTCAACACCAGTGCACTGACAGAACGTCAACAACAGTGAACTGACAGAAAGTCAACACCAGTGAACTGACAGAATGTCAACACTAGTGATCTGACAGAAAGTCAACACCAGTGAACTGACAGAAAGTCAACACATTGAACTGACAGAACGTCAACACCAGTGAACTGATAGAAAGTGAACAGAGTGAACTGACAGAAAGTCAACACCAGTGAACTGACAAAATGTCAACACTAGTGATCTGACAGAATGTCAACACCAGTGAACTGACAGAAAGTCAATACCAGTGAACTGACTGAAAGTCAACAACAGTGAACTGATAGAAAGTCAACACCAGTGAACTGTTAGAAAGTCAACACCGGTGCACTGACAGAACGTCAACACCAGTGAACGGACAGAATGTCAACACTAGTGATCTGACAGAAAGTCAACACCAGTGAACTGACAAAATGTCAACAATAGTGATCTGACAGAAAGTAAACACCAGTGAACTGACAGAAAGTCAACACAGTGAACTGACAGAAATCAACACCAATGAACTGACGGAAAGTCAACACCAGTGATCTGACAGAAAGTCAACACCAGTGAACTGACAGAATGTCAACACCAGTGAACTGATAGAAAGTCAACACCAGTGAATTGACAGAATGTCAACACCAGTGAACTGATAGAAAGTCAACACCAGTGAACTGACAGAAAGTCAACACAGTGAACTGACAGAAAGTCAACACCAGTGAACTGACAGAAAGTCAACAAAATGAACTGGGAGAAAGTCAATACCAGTGAACTGATAGAAAGTCAACACCAGTGAACTGACAGAAAGTCAACACCAGTGCACTGACATAACGTCAACACCAGTGAACTGACAGAAAGTCAACACCAGTGAACTGACAGAAAGTAAATACCAGTGAACTGACAGAAAGTCAACACCAGTGAACTGATATAAAGTCAACACAGTAACTGTCAGAAAGTCAACACCAGTGAACTGACAGAAAGTCAACACCAGTGATCTGACAGAATGTCAACACTAGTGATCTGACAGAAAGTAAACACCAGTGAACTGACAGAAAGTCAATACCAGTGAACTGACAGAAAGTCAACACCAGTGAACTGACAAAATGTCAACAATAGTGATCTGACAGACAGTAAACACCAGTGAACTGACAGAAAGTCAACACAGTGAACTGACAGAAATCAACACCATTGAACTGACAGAAAGTCAACACCAGTGAACTGACAGAAAGTCAATACCAGTGAACTGACAGAAAGTCAACACCAGTTAACTGACAGAAAGTCAACACCAGTGAACTGACAGAATGTCAACACTAGTGATCTGACAGAAAGTCAACACCAGTGAACTGACAGAAAGTCAACACATTGAACTGACAGAACGTCAACACCAGTGAACTGATAGAAAGTGAACACAGTGAACTGACAGAAAGTCAACACCAGTGAACTGACAAAATGTCAACACTAGTGATCTGACAGAATGTCAACACCAGTGAACTGACAGAAAGTCAATACCAGTGAACTGACTGAAAGTCAACACCAGTGAACTGATAGAAAGTCAACACCAGTGAACTGTTAGAAAGTCAACACCGGTGCACTGACAGAACGTCAACACCAGTGAACTGACAGAATGTCAACACTAGTGATCTGACAGAAAGTCAACACCAGTGAACTGACAGAATGTCAACACTAGTGATCTGACAGAAAGTAAACACCAGTGAACTGACAGAAAGTCAATACCAGTGAACTGACTGAAAGTCAACACCAGTGAACTGATAGAAAGTCAACACCAGTGAAATGACAGAAAGTCAACACCAGTGCACTGACAGAACGTCAACACCAGTGAACTGACAGAAAGTAAACACCAATGAACTGTCAGAAAGTCAACACCAGTGAACTGACAGAAAGTCAACACCAGTGATCTGACAGAATGTCAACACTAGTGATCTGACAGAAAGTAAACACCAGTGAACTGACAAAAAGTCAATACCAGTGAACTGACAGAAAGTCAACACCAGTGAACTGACAAAATGTCAACAATAGTGATCTGACAGACAGTAAACACCAGTGAACTGACAGAAAGTCAACACAGTGAAGTGACAGAAATCAACACCATTGAACTGACAGAAAGTCAACACCAGTGAACTGACAGAAAGTCAATACCAGTGAACTGACAGAAAGTCAACACCAGTGAACTGACAGAAAGTCAACACCAGTGAACTGACAGAATGTCAACACTAGTGATCTGACAGAAAGTCAACACCAGTGAACTGACAGAAAGTCAACACATTGAACTGACAGAACGTCAACACCAGTGAACTGATAGAAAGTGAATACAGTGAACTGACAGAAAGTCAACACCAGTGAACTGACAAAATGTCAACACTAGTGATCTGACAGAATGTCAACACCAGTGAACTGACAGAAAGTCAATACCAGTGAACTGACTGAAAGTCAACACCAGTGAACTGATAGAAAGTCAACACCAGTGAACTGTTAGAAAGTCAACACCGGTGCATTGACAGAACGTCAACACCAGTGAACTGACAGAATGTCAACACTAGTGATCTGACAGAAAGTCAACACCAGTGAACTGACAGAATGTCAACACTAGTGATCTGACAGAAAGTAAACACCAGTGAACTGACAGAAAGTCAATACCAGTGAACTGACTGAAAGTCAACACCAGTGAACTGATAGAAAGTCAACACCAGTGAAATGACAGAAAGTCAACACCAGTGCACTGACAGAACGTCAACACCAGTGAACTGACATAAAGTCAACACCAGTGAACTGACAGAAAGTCAACACATTGAACTGACAGAAATCAACACCAATGAACTGACAGAAAGTCAACACCAGTGATCTGACAGAAAGTCAACACCAGTGAACTGACAGAATGTCAACACCAGTGAACTGATAAAAAGTCAACACCAGTGAATTGACAGAATGTCAACACCAGTGAACTGATAGAAAGTCAACACCAGTGAACTGACAGAAAGTCAACACCAGTGAACTGACAGAAAGTCAACACCAGTGAACTGACAGAAAGTCAACACAATGAACTGAGAGAAAGTCAACACCAGTGAACTGATAGAAAGTCAACACCAGTGAACTGACAGAAAGTAAATACCAGTGAACTGACAGAAAGTCAACACCAGTGAACTGATAGAAAGGCAAAACCAGTGAACTGACAGAAAGTCAACACCAGTGCACTGACAGAACGTCAACACCAGTGAACTGACAGAAAGTCAACACCAGTGAACTGACAGAAAGTAAATACCAGTGAACTGACAGAAAGTCAACACAATGAACTGAGAGAAATCAACACCAGTGAACTGATAGAAAGTCAACACCAGTGAACTGACAGAAAGTCAACACCAGTGCACTGACAGAAAGTCAACACCAGTGCACTGACAGAACGTCAACAACAGTGAACTGACAGAAAGTCAACACCAGTGAACTGACAGAATGTCAACACTAGTGATCTGACAGAAAGTCAACACCAGTGAACTGACAGAAAGTCAACACATTGAACTGACAGAACGTCAACACCAGTGAACTGATAGAAAGTGAACAGAGTGAACTGACAGAAAGTCAACACCAGTGAACTGACAAAATGTCAACACTAGTGATCTGACAGAATGTCAACACCAGTGAACTGACAGAAAGTCAATACCAGTGAACTGACTGAAAGTCAACAACAGTGAACTGATAGAAAGTCAACACCAGTGAACTGTTAGAAAGTCAACACCGGTGCACTGACAGAACGTCAACACCAGTGAACGGACAGAATGTCAACACTAGTGATCTGACAGAAAGTCAACACCAGTGAACTGACAAAATGTCAACAATAGTGATCTGACAGAAAGTAAACACCAGTGAACTGACAGAAAGTCAACACAGTGAACTGACAGAAATCAACACCAATGAACTGACGGAAAGTCAACACCAGTGATCTGACAGAAAGTCAACACCAGTGAACTGACAGAATGTCAACACCAGTGAACTGATAGAAAGTCAACACCAGTGAATTGACAGAATGTCAACACCAGTGAACTGATAGAAAGTCAACACCAGTGAACTGACAGAAAGTCAACACAGTGAACTGACAGAAAGTCAACACCAGTGAACTGACAGAAAGTCAACAAAATGAACTGGGAGAAAGTCAATACCAGTGAACTGATAGAAAGTCAACACCAGTGAACTGACAGAAAGTCAACACCAGTGCACTGACATAACGTCAACACCAGTGAACTGACAGAAAGTCAACACCAGTGAACTGACAGAAAGTAAATACCAGTGAACTGACAGAAAGTCAACACCAGTGAACTGATATAAAGTCAACACAGTGAAATGACAGAAAGTCAACACAGTGAACTGACAGAATGTCAACACTAGTGATCTGACAATGGTCAACACCAGTGAACTGACAGAAAGTCAATACCAGTGAACTGACAGAAAGTCAACACCAGTGAACTGATAGAAAGTCAACACCAGTGAACTGACAGAAAGTCAACACAGTAAACTGACAGAATGTCAACACCAGTGAACTGACAGAATGTCAACACCAGTGAACTGACAGAAAGTAAACACCAATGAACTGTCAGAAAGTCAACACCAGTGAACTGACAGAAAGTCAACACCAGTGATCTGACAGAATGTCAACACTAGTGATCTGACAGAAAGTAAACACCAGTGAACTGACAGAAAGTCAATACCAGTGAACTGACAGAAAGTCAACACCAGTGAACTGACAAAATGTCAACAATAGTGATCTGACAGACAGTAAACACCAGTGAACTGACAGAAAGTCAACACAGTGAAGTGACAGAAATCAACACCATTGAACTGACAGAAAGTCAACACCAGTGAACTGACAGAAAGTCAATACCAGTGAACTGACAGAAAGTCAACACCAGTGAACTGACAGAAAGTCAACACCAGTGAACTGACAGAATGTCAACACTAGTGATCTGACAGAAAGTCAACACCAGTGAACTGACAGAAAGTCAACACATTGAACTGACAGAACGTCAACACCAGTGAACTGATAGAAAGTGAACACAGTGAACTGACAGAAAGTCAACACCAGTGAACTGACAAAATGTCAACACTAGTGATCTGACAGAATGTCAACACCAGTGAACTGACAGAAAGTCAATACCAGTGAACTGACTGAAAGTCAACACCAGTGAACTGATAGAAAGTCAACACCAGTGAACTGTTAGAAAGTCAACACCGGTGCACTGACAGAACGTCAACACCAGTGAACTGACAGAATGTCAACACTAGTGATCTGACAGAAAGTCAACACCAGTGAACTGACAGAATGTCAACACTAGTGATCTGACAGAAAGTAAACACCAGTGAACTGACAGAAAGTCAATACCAGTGAACTGACTGAAAGTCAACACCAGTGAACTGATAGAAAGTCAACACCAGTGAAATGACAGAAAGTCAACACCAGTGCACTGACAGAACGTCAACACCAGTGAACTGACATAAAGTCAACACCAGTGAACTGACAGAAAGTCAACACAGTGAACTGACAGAAATCAACACCAATGAACTGACAGAAAGTCAACACCAGTGATCTGACAGAAAGTCAACACCAGTGAACTGACAGAATGTCAACACCAGTGAACTGATAAAAAGTCAACACCAGTGAATTGACAGAATGTCAACACCAGTGAACTGATAGAAAGTCAACACCAGTGAACTGACAGAAAGTCAACACCAGTGAACTGACAGAAAGTCAACACCAGTGAACTGACAGAAAGTCAACACAATGAACTGAGAGAAAGTCAACACCAGTGAACTGATAGAAAGTCAACACCAGTGAACTGACAGAAAGTAAATACCAGTGAACTGACAGAAAGTCAACACCAGTGAACTGATAGAAAGTCAAAACCAGTGAACTGACAGAAAGTCAACACCAGTGCACTGACAGAACGTCAACACCAGTGAACTGACAGAAAGTCAACACCAGTGAACTGACAGAAAGTAAATACCAGTGAACTGACAGAAAGTAAATACCAGTGAACTGACAGAAAGTCAACACCAGTGAACTGATAGAAAGTCAAAACCAGTGAACTGACAGAAAGTCAACACCAGTGCACTGACAGAACGTCAACACCAGTGAACTGACAGAAAGTCAACACCAGTGAACTGACAGAAAGTAAATACCAGTGAACTGACAGAAAGTCAACACAATGAACTGAGAGAAATCAACACCAGTGAACTGATAGAAAGTCAACACCAGTGCACTGACAGAACGTCAACACCAGTGAACTGACAGAAAGTCAACACCAGTGAACTGACAGAATGTCAACACTAGTGATCTGACAGAAAGTCAACACCAGTGAACTGACAGAAAGTCAACACATTGAACTGACAGAACGTCAACACCAGTGAACTGATAGAAAGTGAACAGAGTGAACTGACAGAAAGTCAACACCAGTGAACTGACAAAATGTCAACACTAGTGATCTGACAGAATGTCAACACCAGTGAACTGACAGAAAGTCAATACCAGTGAACTGACTGAAAGTCAACAACAGTGAACTGATAGAAAGTCAACACCAGTGAACTGTTAGAAAGTCAACACCGGTGCACTGACAGAACGTCAACACCAGTGAACGGACAGAATGTCAACACTAGTGATCTGACAGAAAGTCAACACCAGTGAACTGACAAAATGTCAACAATAGTGATCTGACAGAAAGTAAACACCAGTGAACTGACAGAAAGTCAACACAGTGAACTGACAGAAATCAACACCAATGAACTGACGGAAAGTCAACACCAGTGATCTGACAGAAAGTCAACACCAGTGAACTGACAGAATGTCAACACCAGTGAACTGATAGAAAGTCAACACCAGTGAATTGACAGAATGTCAACACCAGTGAACTGATAGAAAGTCAACACCAGTGAACTGACAGAAAGTCAACACAGTGAACTGACAGAAAGTCAACACCAGTGAACTGACAGAAAGTCAACAAAATGAACTGGGAGAAAGTCAATACCAGTGAACTGATAGAAAGTCAACACCAGTGAACTGACAGAAAGTCAACACCAGTGCACTGACATAACGTCAACACCAGTGAACTGACAGAAAGTCAACACCAGTGAACTGACAGAAAGTAAATACCAGTGAACTGACAGAAAGTCAACACCAGTGAACTGATATAAAGTCAACACAGTGAAATGACAGAAAGTCAACACTAGTGATCTGACAATGGTCAACACCAGTGAACTGACAGAAAGTCAATACCAGTGAACTGACAGAAAGTCAACACCAATGAACTGATAGAAAGTCAACACCAGTGAACTGACAGAAAGTCAACACCAGTAAACTGACAGAATGTCAACACCAGTGAACTGACAGAATGTCAACACCAGTGAACTGACAGAAAGTAAACACCAATGAACTGTCAGAAAGTCAACACCAGTGAACTGACAGAAAGTCAACACCAGTGATCTGACAGAATGTCAACACTAGTGATCTGACAGAAAGTAAACACCAGTGAACTGACAGAAAGTCAATACCAGTGAACTGACAGAAAGTCAACACCAGTGAACTGACAAAATGTCAACAATAGTGATCTGACAGACAGTAAACACCAGTGAACTGACAGAAAGTCAACACAGTGAACTGACAGAAATCAACACCATTGAACTGACAGAAAGTCAACACCAGTGAACTGACAGAAAGTCAATACCAGTGAACTGACAGAAAGTCAACACCAGTGAACTGACAGAAAGTCAACACCAGTGAACTGACAGAATGTCAACACTAGTGATCTGACAGAAAGTCAACACCAGTGAACTGACAGAAAGTCAACACATTGAACTGACAGAACGTCAACACCAGTGAACTGATAGAAAGTGAACACAGTGAACTGACAGAAAGTCAACACCAGTGAACTGACAAAATGTCAACACTAGTGATCTGACAGAATGTCAACACCAGTGAACTGACAGAAAGTCAATACCAGTGAACTGACTGAAAGTCAACACCAGTGAACTGATAGAAAGTCAACACCAGTGAACTGTTAGAAAGTCAACACCGGTGCACTGACAGAACGTCAACACCAGTGAACTGACAGAATGTCAACACTAGTGATCTGACAGAAAGTCAACACCAGTGAACTGACAGAATGTCAACACTAGTGATCTGACAGAAAGTAAACACCAGTGAACTGACAGAAAGTCAATACCAGTGAACTGACTGAAAGTCAACACCAGTGAACTGATAGAAAGTAACACCAGTGAAATGACAGAAAGTCAACACCAGTGCACTGACAGAACGTCAACACCAGTGAACTGACATAAAGTCAACACCAGTGAACTGACAGAAAGTCAACACAGTGAACTGACAGAAATCAACACCAATGAACTGACAGAAAGTCAACACCAGTGATCTGACAGAAAGTCAACACCAGTGAACTGACAGAATGTCAACACCAGTGAACTGATAAAAAGTCAACACCAGTGAATTGACAGAATGTCAACACCAGTGAACTGATAGAAAGTCAACACCAGTGAACTGACAGAAAGTCAACACCAGTGAACTGACAGAAAGTCAACACCAGTGAACTGACAGAAAGTCAACACAATGAACTGAGAGAAAGTCAACACCAGTGAACTGATAGAAAGTCAACACCAGTGAACTGACAGAAAGTAAATACCAGTGAACTGACAGAAAGTCAACACCAGTGAACTGATAGAAAGTCAAAACCAGTGAACTGACAGAAAGTCAACACCAGTGCACTGACAGAACGTCAACACCAGTGAACTGACAGAAAGTCAACACCAGTGAACTGACAGAAAGTAAATACCAGTGAACTGACAGAAAGTCAACACCAGTGAACTGACAGAAAGTCAACACATTGAACTGACAGAACGTCAACACCAGTGAACTGATAGAAAGTGAACAGAGTGAACTGACAGAAAGTCAACACCAGTGAACTGACAAAATGTCAACACTAGTGATCTGACAGAATGTCAACACCAGTGAACTGACAGAAAGTCAATACCAGTGAACTGACTGAAAGTCAACAACAGTGAACTGATAGAAAGTCAACACCAGTGAACTGTTAGAAAGTCAACACCGGTGCACTGACAGAACGTCAACACCAGTGAACGGACAGAATGTCAAAACTAGTGATCTGACAGAAAGTCAACACCAGTGAACTGACAAAATGTCAACAATAGTGATCTGACAGAAAGTAAACACCAGTGAACTGACAGAAAGTCAACACAGTGAACTGACAGAAATCAACACCAATGAACTGACGGAAAGTCAACACCAGTGATCTGACAGAAAGTCAACACCAGTGAACTGACAGAATGTCAACACCAGTGAACTGATAGAAAGTCAACACCAGTGAATTGACAGAATGTCAACACCAGTGAACTGATAGAAAGTCAACACCAGTGAACTGACAGAAAGTCAACACAGTGAACTGACAGAAAGTCAACACCAGTGAACTGACAGAAAGTCAACAAAATGAACTGGGAGAAAGTCAATACCAGTGAACTGATAGAAAGTCAACACCAGTGAACTGACAGAAAGTCAACACCAGTGCACTGACATAACGTCAACACCAGTGAACTGACAGAAAGTCAACACCAGTGAACTGACAGAAAGTAAATACCAGTGAACTGACAGAAAGTCAACACCAGTGAACTGATATAAAGTCAACACAGTGAAATGACAGAAAGTCAACACAGTGAACTGACAGAATGTCAACACTAGTGATCTGACAATGGTCAACACCAGTGAACTGACAGAAAGTCAATACCAGTGAACTGACAGAAAGTCAACACCAGTGAACTGATAGAAAGTCAGCACCAGTGAACTGACAGAAAGTCAACACAGTAAACTGACAGAATGTCAACACCAGTGAACTGACAGAATGTCAACACCAGTGAACTGACAGAAAGTAAACACCAATGAACTGTCAGAAAGTCAACACCAGTGAACTGACAGAAAGTCAACACCAGTGATCTGACAGAATGTCAACACTAGTGATCTGACAGAAAGTAAACACCAGTGAACTGACAGAAAGTCAACACCAGTGAACTGACAAAATGTCAACAATAGTGATCTGACAGACAGTAAACACCAGTGAACTGACAGAAAGTCAACACAGTGAACTGACAGAAATCCAACACCATTGAACTGACAGAAAGTCAACACCAGTGAACTGACAGAAAGTCAATACCAGTGAACTTACAGAAAGTCAACACCAGTGAACTGACAGAAAGTCAACACCAGTGAACTGACAGAATGTCAACACTAGTGATCTGACAGAAAGTCAACACCAGTGAACTGACAGAAAGTCAACACATTGAACTGACAGAACGTCAACACCAGTGAACTGATAGAAAGTGAACACAGTGAACTGACAGAAAGTCAACACCAGTGAACTGACAAAATGTCAACACTAGTGATCTGACAGAATGTCAACACCAGTGAACTGACAGAAAGTCAATACCAGTGAACTGACTGAAAGTCAACACCAGTGAACTGATAGAAAGTCAACACCAGTGAACTGTTAGAAAGTCAACACCGGTGCACTGACAGAACGTCAACACCAGTGAACTGACAGAATGTCAACACTAGTGATCTGACAGAAAGTCAACACCAGTGAACTGACAGAATGTCAACACTAGTGATCTGACAGAAAGTAAACACCAGTAAACTGACAGAAAGTCAATACCAGTGAACTGACTGAAAGTCAACACCAGTGAACTGATAGAAAGTCAACACCAGTGAAATGACAGAAAGTCAACACCAGTGAACTGACAGAAAGTCAACACCAGTGAACTGACAGAATGTCAACACTAGTGATCTGACAGAAAGTCAACACCAGTGAACTGACAGAAAGTCAACACATTGAACTGACAGAACGTCAACACCAGTGAACTGATAGAAAGTGAACACAGTGAACTGACAGAAAGTCAACACCAGTGAACTGACAAAATGTCAACACTAGTGATCTGACAGAATGTCAACACCAGTGAACTGACAGAAAGTCAATACCAGTGAACTGACTGAAAGTCAACACCAGTGAACTGATAGAAAGTCAACACCAGTGAACTGTTAGAAAGTCAACACCGGTGCACTGACAGAACGTCAACACCAGTGAATGACAGAATGTCAACACTAGTGATCTGACAGAAAGTCAACAACAGTGAACTGACAGAATGTCAACACTAGTGATCTGACAGAAAGTAAACACCAGTGAACTGACAGAAAGTCAATACCAGTGAACTGACTGAAAGTCAACACCAGTGAACTGATAGAAAGTCAACACCAGTGAAATGACAGAAAGTCAACACCAGTGCACTGACAGAACGTCAACACCAGTGAACTGACATAAAGTCAACACCAGTGAACTGACAGAAAGTCAACACAGTGAACTGACAGAAATCAACACCAATGAACTGACAGAAAGTCAACACCAGTGATCTGACAGAAAGTCAACACCAGTGAACTGACAGAAAGTCAACACATTGAACTGACAGAACGTCAACACCAGTGAACTGATAGAAAGTGAACACAGTGAACTGACAGAAAGTCAACACCAGTGAACTGACAAAATGTCAACACTAGTGATCTGACAGAATGTCAACACCAGTGAACTGACAGAAAGTCAATACCAGTGAACTGACTGAAAGTCAACACCAGTGAACTGATAGAAAGTCAACACCAGTGAACTGTTAGAAAGTCAACACCGGTGCACTGACAGAACGTCAACACCAGTGAACTGACAGAATGTCAACACTAGTGATCTGACAGAAAGTCAACACCAGTGAACTGACAGAATGTCAACACTAGTGATCTGACAGAAAGTAAACACCAGTGAACTGACAGAAAGTCAATACCAGTGAACTGACTGAAAGTCAACACCAGTGAACTGATAGAAAGTTAACACCAGTGTAATGACAGAAAGTCAACACCAGTGCACTGACAGAACGTCAACACCAGTGAACTGACATAAAGTCAACACCAGTGAACTGACAGAAAGTCAACACAGTGAACTGACAGAAATCAACACCAATGAACTGACAGAAAGTCAACACCAGTGATCTGACAGAAAGTCAACACCAGTGAACTGACAGAATGTCAACACCAGTGAACTGATAAAAAGTCAACACCAGTGAATTGACAGAATGTCAACACCAGTGAACTGATAGAAAGTCAACACCAGTGAACTGACAGAAAGTCAACACCAGTGAACTGACAGAAAGTCAACACCAGTGAACTGACAGAAAGTCAACACAATGAACTGAGAGAAAGTCAACACCAGTGAACTGATAGAAAGTCAACACCAGTGAACTGACAGAAAGTAAATACCAGTGAACTGACAGAAAGTCAACACCAGTGAACTGATAGAAAGTCAAAACCAGTGAACTGACAGAAAGTCAACACCAGTGCACTGACAGAACGTCAACACCAGTGAACTGACAGAAAGTCAACACCAGTGAACTGACAGAAAGTAAATACCAGTGAACTGACAGAAAGTCAACACCAGTGATCTGACAGAAAGTCAACACATTGAACTGACAGAACGTCAACACCAGTGAACTGATAGAAAGTGAACAGAGTGAACTGACAGAAAGTCAACACCAGTGAACTGACAAAATGTCAACACTAGTGATCTGACAGAATGTCAACACCAGTGAACTGACAGAAAGTCAATACCAGTGAACTGACTGAAAGTCAACAACAGTGAACTGATAGAAAGTCAACACCAGTGAACTGTTAGAAAGTCAACACCGGTGCACTGACAGAACGTCAACACCAGTGAACGGACAGAATGTCAACACTAGTGATCTGACAGAAAGTCAACACCAGTGAACTGACAAAATGTCAACAATAGTGATCTGACAGAAAGTAAACACCAGTGAACTGACAGAAAGTCAACACAGTGAACTGACAGAAATCAACACCAATGAACTGACGGAAAGTCAACACCAGTGATCTGACAGAAAGTCAACACCAGTGAACTGACAGAATGTCAACACCAGTGAACTGATAGAAAGTCAACACCAGTGAATTGACAGAATGTCAACACCAGTGAACTGATAGAAAGTCAACACCAGTGAACTGACAGAAAGTCAACAAAATGAACTGGGAGAAAGTCAATACCAGTGAACTGATAGAAAGTCAACACCAGTGAACTGACAGAAAGTCAACACCAGTGCACTGACATAACGTCAACACCAGTGAACTGACAGAAAGTCAACACCAGTGAACTGACAGAAAGTAAATACCAGTGAACTGACAGAAAGTCAACACCAGTGAACTGATATAAAGTCAACACAGTGAAATGACAGAAAGTCAACACAGTGAACTGACAGAATGTCAACACTAGTGATCTGACAATGGTCAACACCAGTGAACTGACAGAAAGTCAATACCAGTGAACTGACAGAAAGTCAACACCAGTGAACTGATAGAAAGTCAGCACCAGTGAACTGACAGAAAGTCAACACAGTAAACTGACAGAATGTCAACACCAGTGAACTGACAGAATGTCAACACCAGTGAACTGACAGAAAGTAAACACCAATGAACTGTCAGAAAGTCAACACCAGTGAACTGACAGAAAGTCAACACCAGTGATCTGACAGAATGTCAACACTAGTGATCTGACAGAAAGTAAACACCAGTGAACTGACAGAAAGTCAACACCAGTGAACTGACAAAATGTCAACAATAGTGATCTGACAGACAGTAAACACCAGTGAACTGACAGAAAGTCAACACAGTGAACTGACAGAAATCAACACCATTGAACTGACAGAAAGTCAACACCAGTGAACTGACAGAAAGTCAATACCAGTGAACTTACAGAAAGTCAACACCAGTGAACTGACAGAAAGTCAACACCAGTGAACTGACAGAATGTCAACACTAGTGATCTGACAGAAAGTCAACACCAGTGAACTGACAGAAAGTCAACACATTGAACTGACAGAACGTCAACACCAGTGAACTGATAGAAAGTGAACACAGTGAACTGACAGAAAGTCAACACCAGTGAACTGACAAAATGTCAACACTAGTGATCTGACAGAATGTCAACACCAGTGAACTGACAGAAAGTCAATACCAGTGAACTGACTGAAAGTCAACACCAGTGAACTGATAGAAAGTCAACACCAGTGAACTGTTAGAAAGTCAACACCGGTGCACTGACAGAACGTCAACACCAGTGAACTGACAGAATGTCAACACTAGTGATCTGACAGAAAGTCAACACCAGTGAACTGACAGAATGTCAACACTAGTGATCTGACAGAAAGTAAACACCAGTAAACTGACAGAAAGTCAATACCAGTGAACTGACTGAAAGTCAACACCAGTGAACTGATAGAAAGTCAACACCAGTGAAATGACAGAAAGTCAACACCAGTGAACTGACAGAAAGTCAACACCAGTGAACTGACAGAATGTCAACACTAGTGATCTGACAGAAAGTCAACACCAGTGAACTGACAGAAAGTCAACACATTGAACTGACAGAACGTCAACACCAGTGAACTGATAGAAAGTGAACACAGTGAACTGACAGAAAGTCAACACCAGTGAACTGACAAAATGTCAACACTAGTGATCTGACAGAATGTCAACACCAGTGAACTGACAGAAAGTCAATACCAGTGAACTGACTGAAAGTCAACACCAGTGAACTGATAGAAAGTCAACACCAGTGAACTGTTAGAAAGTCAACACCGGTGCACTGACAGAACGTCAACACCAGTGAATGACAGAATGTCAACACTAGTGATCTGACAGAAAGTCAACAACAGTGAACTGACAGAATGTCAACACTAGTGATCTGACAGAAAGTAAACACCAGTGAACTGACAGAAAGTCAATACCAGTGAACTGACTGAAAGTCAACACCAGTGAACTGATAGAAAGTCAACACCAGTGAAATGACAGAAAGTCAACACCAGTGCACTGACAGAACGTCAACACCAGTGAACTGACATAAAGTCAACACCAGTGAACTGACAGAAAGTCAACACAGTGAACTGACAGAAATCAACACCAATGAACTGACAGAAAGTCAACACCAGTGATCTGACAGAAAGTCAACACCAGTGAACTGACAGAATGTCAACACCAGTGAACTGATAAAAAGTCAACACCAGTGAATTGACAGAATGTCAACACCAGTGAACTGGTAGAAAGTCAACACCAGTGAACTGACAGAAAGTCAACACCAGTGAACTGACAGAAAGTCAACACCAGTGAACTGACAGAAAGTCAACACAATGAACTGAGAGAAAGTCAACACCAGTGAACTGATAGAAAGTCAACACCAGTGAACTGACAGAAAGTAAATACCAGTGAACTGACAGAAAGTCAACACCAGTGAACTGATAGAAAGTCAAAACCAGTGAACTGACAGAAAGTCAACACCAGTGCACTGACAGAACGTCAACACCAGGGAACTGACAGAAAGTCAACACCAGTGAACTGACAGAAAGTAAATACCAGTGAACTGACAGAAAGTCAACACAATGAACTGAGTGAAATCAACACCAGTGAACTGATAGAAAGTCAACACCAGTGAACTGACAGAAAGTCAACACCAGTGCACTGACAGAAAGTCAACACCAGTGCACTGACAGAACGTCAACACCAGTGAACTGACAGAAAGTCAACACCAGTGAACTGACAGAAAGTAAATACGCTAATGTTGTGGGCCTACTACTGGTCTGTCCTCTAATGTGGTGGGCCTACTACTTGCCTGGACTCTAATGTGGTGAGCCTACTACTGGCTTGGACTCTAATGTGGTGGGCCTACTACTGGCCTGGACTCTAATGTGGTGGGCCTACTACTGGCCTGGACTCTAATGTGGTGGGCCTACTACTGGCTTGGACTCTAATGTGGTGGGCCTACTACTGTCCTGGACTCTAATGTGGTGGGTCTACTACTGGCATGGACTCTAATATAGTGGGCCTACTACTGGCCTGGACTCTATTATGTGGTGGGCCTTCTACTGTCCTGGACTCTAATGTGGTGGGTCTACTACTGGTCTGGACTCTAATGTGGTGGGCCTACTACTGTCCTGGACTCTAATGTTGTGGGCCTACTACTGCCTGGACTCTAATGTGGTGGGCCTACTACTGGTCTGGACTCTAATGTTGTTGGCCTACTACTGGCCTGGACGCTAATGTTGTGGGCCTACTACTGGTCTGTCCTCTAATGTGGTGGGCCTACTACTGGCCTGGACTCTAATATGGTGAGCCTACTACTGGCTTGGACTCTAATGTGGTGGGCCTACTACTGGCTTGGACTCTAATGTGGTGGGCCTAGTACTGGCCTGGACTCTAATGTGGTGGGCCTACTACTGGCTTGGACTCTAATGTGGTGGGCCTACTACTGTCCTGGACTCTAATGTGGTGGGTCTACTACTGGCCTGGACTCTAATGTGGTGGGCCTACTACTGGCCTGGACTCTAATGTGGTGGGCCTACTACTGTCCTGGACTATATTGTGGTGGGCCTACTACTGGTCTGGACTCTAATGTGCTGGGCCTACTACTGTCCTGGACTCTAATGTGGTGGGTCTACTACTGGTCTGGACTCTAATGTGGTGGGCCTACTACTGTCCTGGACTCTAATGTGCTGGGCCTACTACTGTCCTGGATTCTAATGAGGTGGGTATAATACTGGCCTGGACTCTAATGTGGTGGGCCTACTATTGGCTTGAACTCTTATGTGGTGGGCTTACTACTGGCATGGACTCTAATGTGGTGGGCCTACTACTGGCCTGGACTCTAATATGGTGTTCCTACTACTGGCTTGGACTCTAATGTGGTGGGCCTTCTTCTGTCCTGGACTCTAATGTGGTGGGTCTACTACTGGGCTGGACTCTAATGTGGTGGGCCTACTTCTGCCTGGACTCTAATGTGGTGAGCCTACTACTGGTCTGTCCTCTAATGTGGTGGGCCTACTACTGGTCTGTCCTCTAATGTGGTGGGCCTACTATTGGTCTGTCCTCTAATGTGGTGGGCCTACTACTGGCCTGGACTCTAATGTGGTGGGCCTACTGCTGGTCTGTCCTCTAAGGTGGTGGGCCTACTATTGGTCTGTCCTCTAATGTGGTGGGCCTACTACTGGTCTGTCCTCTAATGTGGTGGTTCTACTACTGGTCTGTCCTCTAATGTGGCGGGCCTACTTCTGCCTGGATTCTAATGTGGTGAGCCTACTACTGGTCTGTCCTCTAATGTGGTGGGCCTACTACTGGTCTGTCCTCTAATGTGGTGGGCCTACTACTGGCCTGGACTCTAATGTGGTGGGCCTACTACTGTCCTGGACTCTAATGTGCTGGGCCTACTACTGTCCTGGATTCTAATGAGGGGGGTATAATACTGGCCTGGACTCTAATGTGGTGGGCCTACTATTGGCTTGAACTCTTATGTGGTGGGCCTACTACTGGCATGGACTCTAATGTGGTGGGCCTACTACTGGCCTGGACTCTAATATGGTGTTCCTACTACTGGCTTGGACTCTAATGTGGTGGGCCTTCTACTGTCCTGGACTCTAATGTGGTGGGTCTACTACTGGGCTGGACTCTAATGTGGTGGGCCTACTACTGGCCTGGACTCTAATGTTGTGGGCCTACTACTGCCTGGACTCTAATGTGGTGGGCCTACTACTGGTCTGGACTCTAATGTTGTTGGCCTACTACTGGCCTGGACGCTAATGTTGTGGGCCTACTACTGGTCTGTCGTCTAATGTGGTGGGCCTACTACTGGCCTGGACTCTAATGTGGTGAGCCTACTACTGGCTTGGACTATAATGTGGTGGGCCTACTACTGGCCTGGACTCTAATGTGGTGGGTCTACTACTGGCCTGGACTCTAATGTGGTGGGCCTACCACTGGCTTGGACTCTAATGTGGTGGGCCTAATACTGTCCTGGACTCTAATGTGGTGGGTCTACTACTGGCCTGGACTCTAATGTGGTGGGCCTACTACTCTCCTGGACTCTAATGTGATGGGCATACTACTGGTCTGGACTCTAATGTGCTGGGCCTACTACTGTCCTGGACTCTAATGGAGTGGGCCCACTACTAGCCTGGACTCTAATGTGGTTGGCCTACTACTGGTTTGTTCTCTAATGTGAAGGGCTTACTACTGGTATGTCCTCTAATGTGGTGGGCCTACTACTGGTCTGTCCTCTAATGTGGTGGGCCTACTACTCCCTGGACTCTAATGTGGTGGGCTTACTGCTTGTCTGTCCTCTAATGTGGTGGGCCTACTATTGGTCTGTCCTCTAATGTGGTGGGCCTACTACTGGTCTGTCCTCTAATGTGGTGGGCCTACTACTGGTCTGTCCTCTAATGTGGTGGGCTTACTACTGCCTGGACTCTAATGTGGTGGGCCTAAAACTGGTCTGTCTTCTAATGTGTTGGGCCTACTACTGGTCTGTCCTCTAATGTGGTGGGCCTACTACTGGCCTGGATGCTAATGTGGTGGGTCTACTACTGGTCTGTCGTCTAATGTGGTGGGCCTACTACTGCCTGGACTCTAATGTGGTGGGTCTACTATTGGTCTGTCCTCTAATGTGGTGGGCCTACTACTGGTCTGTCCTCTAATGTGGTGGGCCTACTACTGGTCTGTCCTCTAATGTGGTGGGCCTACTACTGCCTGGACTCTAATGTGTTGGGCCTACTACTGGTCTGTCCTCTAATGTGTTGGGCCTACTACTGGTCTGTCCTCTAATGTGGTGGGCCTACTACCTGCCTGGACTCTAATGTAGTGGGCCTACTACTGTCCTGGACTCTAATGTGGTGGGCCTACTGCTTGTCTGTCCTCTAATGTGGTGGGCCTACTATTGGTCTGTCCTCTAATGTGGTGGGCCTACTACTGGTCTGTCCTCTAATGTGGTGGGCCTACTACTGGTCTGTCCTCTAATGTGGTGGGCTTACTACTGCCTGGACTCTAATGTGGTGGGCCTAAAACTGGTCTGTCCTCTAATGTGTTGGGCCTACTACTGGTCTGTCCTCTAATGTGGTGGGCCTACTACTGGCCTGGATGCTAATGTGGTGGGTCTACTACTGGTCTGTCGTCTAATGTGGTGGGCCTACTACTGCCTGGACTCTAATGTGGTGGGTCTACTATTGGTCTGTCCTCTAATGTGGTGGGCCTACTACTGGTCTGTCCTCTAATGTGGTGGGCCTACTACTGGTCTGTCCTCTAATGTAGTGGGCCTACTACTGTCCTGGACTCTAATGTGGTGGGCCTACTACTGGCCTGGACTCTAATGTGGTGGGCCTACCACTGGTCTGGACTCTAATGTTGTTGGCCTACTACTGGCCTGGACGCTAATGTTGTGGGCCTACTACTGGTCTGTCGTCTAATGTGGTGGGCCTACTACTGGCCTGGACTCTAATGTGGTGAGCCTACTACTGGCTTGGACTATAATGTGGTGGGCCTACTACTGGCCTGGACTCTAATGTGGTGGGTCTACTACTGGCCTGGACTCTAATGTGGTGGGCCTACCACTGGCTTGGACTCTAATGTGGTGGGCCTAATACTGTCCTGGACTCTAATGTGGTGGGTCTACTACTGGCCTGGACTCTAATGTGGTGGGCCTACTACTCTCCTGGACTCTAATGTGATGGGCATACTACTGGTCTGGACTCTAATGTGCTGGGCCTACTACTGTCCTGGACTCTAATGGAGTGGGCCCACTACTAGCCTGGACTCTAATGTGGTTGGCCTACTACTGGTTTGTTCTCTAATGTGAAGGGCTTACTACTGGTATGTCCTCTAATGTGGTGGGCCTACTACTGGTCTGTCCTCTAATGTGGTGGGCCTACTACTCCCTGGACTCTAATGTGGTGGGCTTACTGCTTGTCTGTCCTCTAATGTGGTGGGCCTACTATTGGTCTGTCCTCTAATGTGGTGGGCCTACTACTGGTCTGTCCTCTAATGTGGTGGGCCTACTACTGGTCTGTCCTCTAATGTGGTGGGCTTACTACTGCCTGGACTCTAATGTGGTGGGCCTAAAACTGGTCTGTCCTCTAATGTGTTGGGCCTACTACTGGTCTGTCCTCTAATGTGGTGGGCCTACTACTGGCCTGGATGCTAATGTGGTGGGTCTACTACTGGTCTGTCGTCTAATGTGGTGGGCCTACTACTGCCTGGACTCTAATGTGGTGGGTCTACTATTGGTCTGTCCTCTAATGTGGTGGGCCTACTACTGGTCTGTCCTCTAATGTGGTGGGCCTACTACTGGTCTGTCCTCTAATGTGGTGGGCCTACTACTGCCTGGACTCTAATGTGTTGGGCCTACTACTGGTCTGTCCTCTAATGTGTTGGGCCTACTACTGGTCTGTCCTCTAATGTGGTGGGCCTACTACCTGCCTGGACTCTAATGTAGTGGGCCTACTACTGTCCTGGACTCTAATGTGGTGGGCCTACTGCTTGTCTGTCCTCTAATGTGGTGGGCCTACTATTGGTCTGTCCTCTAATGTGGTGGGCCTACTACTGGTCTGTCCTCTAATGTGGTGGGCCTACTACTGGTCTGTCCTCTAATGTGGTGGGCTTACTACTGCCTGGACTCTAATGTGGTGGGCCTAAAACTGGTCTGTCCTCTAATGTGTTGGGCCTACTACTGGTCTGTCCTCTAATGTGGTGGGCCTACTACTGGCCTGGATGCTAATGTGGTGGGTCTACTACTGGTCTGTCGTCTAATGTGGTGGGCCTACTACTGCCTGGACTCTAATGTGGTGGGTCTACTATTGGTCTGTCCTCTAATGTGGTGTGCCTACTACTGGTCTGTCCTCTAATGTGGTGGGCCTACTACTGGTCTGTCCTCTAATGTGGTGGGCCTACTACTGCCTGGACTCTAATGTGTTGGGCCTACTACTGGTCTGTCCTCTAATGTGGTGGGCCTACTACCTGCCTGGACTCTAATGTAGTGGGCCTACTACTGTCCTGGACTCTAATGTGGTGGGCCTACTACTGGCCTGGACTCTAATGTGGTGGGCCTACCACTGGCTTGGACTCTAATGTGTCGGGCCTACTACTGTCCTGGACTCTAATGTGGTTGGTCTACTACTGGCCTGGACTCTAATGTGGTGGGCATACTACTCTCCTGGACTCTAATGTGATGGGCCTACTACTGGTCTGGACTCTAATGTGCTGGGCCTACTACTGTCCTGGACTCTAATGTGGTGGGTCTACTACTGGTCTGGACTCTAATGTGGTGGGCCTACTACTGTCCTGGACTCTAATGTAGTGGGCCTACTACTAGCCTGGACTCTAATGTGGTTGGCCTACTACTGGTTTGTTCTCTAATGTTGTTGGCCTACTACTGGCCTGGACGCTAATGTTGTGGGCCTACTACTGGTCTGTCCTCTAATGTGGTGGGCCTACTACTGGCCTGGACTCTAATGTGGTGAGCCTACTACTGGCTTGGACTCTAATGTGGTGGGCCTACTACTGGCCTGGACTCTAATGTGGTGGGCCTACTACTGGCCTGGACTCTAATGTGGTGGGCCTACTACTGGCTTGGACTCTAATGTGGTGGGCCTACTACTGTCCTGGACTCTAATGTGGTATGTCTACTACTGGCCTGGACTCTAATGTGGTGGGCCTACTACTGTCCTGGACTCTAATGTGATGGGCCTACTACTGGTTTGGACTCTAATGTGCTGGGCCTACTACTGTCCTGGACTATAATGTGGTGGGTCTACTACTGGTCTGGACTCTAATGTGCTGGGCCTACTACTGTCCTGGACTCTAATGTGGTGGGTCTACTACTGGTCTGGACTCTAATGTGGTGGGCCTACTACTGTCCTGGACTCTAATGTAGTGGGCCTACTACTAGCCTGGACTCTAATGTGGTTGGCCTACTACTGGTTTGTTCTCTAATGTGGTGGGCCTACTACTGGTCTGTCCTCTAATGTGGTGGGCCTACTACTGGTCTGTCCTCTAATGTGGTGGGCCTACTACTAACTGGACTCTAATGTGGTGGGCCTACTGCTGATCTGTGCTCTAATGTGGTGGGCCTACTATTGGTCTGTCCTCTAATGTGGTGGGCCTACTACTGGTCTGTCCTCTAATGTGGTGGGCCACTACTGGTCTGTCCTCTAATGTGGTGGGCCTACTACTGCCTGGACTCTAATGTGGTGGGCCTAAAACTGGTCTGTCCTCTAATGTGTTGGGCCTACTACTGGTCTGTCCTCTAATGTGGTGGGCCTACTACTGGCCTGGATGCTAATGTGATGGGTCTACTACTGGTCTGTCGTCTAATGTGGTGGGCCTACTACTGCCTGGACTCTAATGTGGTGGGTCTACTATTGGTCTGTCCTCTAATGTGGTGGGCCTACTACTGGTCTGTCCTCTAATGTGGTGGGCCTACTACTGGTCTGTCCTCTAATGTGGTGGGCCTACTACTACCTGGACTCTAATGTGGTGGGCCTACTACTGGTCTGTCCTCTAATGTGGTGGGCCTACTACTGGTCTGTCCTCTAATGTGGTGGGCCTACTACTGGCCTGGACTCTAATGTGGTGGGCCTACTACTGTCCTGGACTCTAATGTGCTGGGCCTACTACTGTCCTGGACTCTAATGAGGTGGGTCTACTACTGGTCTGGACTCTAATGTGGTGGGCCTACTACTGTCCTGGACTCTAATGTAGTGGGCCTACTACTAGCCTGGACTCTAATGTGGTTGGCCTACTACTGGTTTGTTCTCTAATGTGGTGGGCCTACTACTGGTCTGTCCTCTAATGTGGTGGGCCTACTACTGGTCTGTCCTCTAATGTGGTGGGCCTACTACTAACTGGACTCTAATGTGGTGGGCCTACTGCTGGTCTGTGCTCTAATGTGGTGGGCCTACTATTGGTCTGTCCTCTAATGTGGTGGGCCTACTACTGGTCTGTCCTCTAATGTGGTGGGCCTACTACTGGCCTGGATGCTAATGTGGTGGGTCTACTACTGGTCTGTCATCTAATGTTTTGGGCCTACTACTGCCTGGACTCTAATGTGGTGGGTCTACTATTGGTCTGTCCTCTAATGTGGTGGGCCTACTACTGGTCTGTCCTCAAATGTGGTGGGCCTATTACTGGTCTGTCCTCTAATGTGGTGGGCCTACTACTACCTGGACTCTAATGTGGTGGGCCTACTACTGGTCTGTCCTCTAATGTGGTGGGCCTACTACTGGTCTGTCCTCTAATGTGGTGGGCCTACTACTGGCCTGGACTCTAATGTGGTGGGCTTACTACTTTTCTGGACTCTAATGTGCTGGGCCTACTACTGTCCTGGACTCTAATGAGGTGGGTATAATACTGCCCTGGACTCTAATGTGGTGGGCCTACTATTGGCTTGAACTCTAATGTGGTGGGCCTACTACTGGCATGGACTCTAATGTGGTGGGCCTACTACTGTCCTAGACTCTAATGTGGTGGGCCTACTACTGGCTTGGACTCTAATATGGTGGGCCTACTACTGTCCTGGACTCTAATGTGGTGGGTCTACTACTGGGCTGGACTCTAATGTGGTGGGCCTACTACTGACCTGGACTCTAATGTTAGGGGCCTACTACTTCCTGGACTCTAATGTGGTGGGCCTACTACTGGTCTGGACTCTAATGTTGTTGGCCTACTACTGGCCTGGACGCTAATGTTGTGGGCCTACTACTGGTCTGTCCTCTAATGTGGTGGTTCTACTACTGGCCTGGACTCTAATGTGGTGAGCCTACTACTGGCTTGGACTCTAATGTGGTGGGCCTACTACTGGTCTGGACTCTAATGTGGTGGGCCTACTACTGGCCTGGACTCTAATGTGGTGGGCCTACTGCTGGCTTGGACTTTAATGTGGTGGGCCTACTACTGTCCTGGACTCTATTGTGGTGGGTCTACTACTGGCCTGGACTCTAATGTGGTGGGCCTACTACTGTCCTGGACTCTAATGTGATGGGCCTACTACTGGTCTGGACTCTAATGTGCTGGGCCTACTACTGTCCTGGACTCTAATGTGGTGGGTCTACTACTGGTCTGGACTCTAATGTGGTGGGCCTACTACTGTCCTGGACTCTAATGTAGTGGGCCTACTACTAGCCTGGACTCTAATGTGGTTGGCCTACTACTGGTTTGTTCTCTAATGTGGTGGGCCTACTACTGGTCTGTCCTCTAATGTGGTGGGCCTACTACTGGTCTGTCCTCTAATGTGGTGGGCCTACTACTCCCTGGACTCTAATGTGGTGGGCCTACTGCTGGTCTGTCCTCTAATGTGGTGGGCCTACTATTGGTCTGTCCTCTAATATGGTGGGCCTACTACTGGTCTGTCCTCTAATGTGGTGGGCCTACTACTGGTCTGTCCTCTAATGTGGTGGGCCTACTACTTCCTGGACTCTAATGTGGTGGGCCTAAAACTGGTCTGTCCTGTAATGTGTTGGGCCTACTACTGGTCTGTCCTCTAATGTGGTGGGCCAACTACTGGCCTGGATGCTAATGTGGTGGGTCTACTACTGGTCTGTCGTCTAATGTGGTGGGCCTACTACTGCCTGGACTCTAATGTGGTGGGTCTACTATTGGTCTGTCCTCTAATGTGGTGGGCCTACTACTGGTCTGTCCTCTAATGTGGTGGGCCTACTACTGGTCTGTCCTCTAATGTGGTGGGCCTACTACTGCCTGGACTCTAATGTGGTGGGCCTACTACTGGTCTGTCCTCTAATGTGTTGGGCCTACTACTGGTCTGTCCTCTAATGTGGTGGGCCTACTACTGGCCTGGACTCTAATGTGGTGGGCCTACTACTGTCCTGGACTCTAATGTGCTGGGCCTACTACTGTCCTGGACTCTAATGAGGTGGGTATAATACTGGCCTGGACTCTAATGTGGTGGGCCTACTATTGGCTTGAACTCTAATGTGGTGGGCCTACTACTGGCATGGACTCTAATGTGGTGGGCCTACTACTGGCCTGGACTCTAATGTGGTGGGCCTACTACTGGCTTGGACTCTAATGTGGTGGGCATACTACTGTCCTGGACTCTAATGTGGTGGGTCTACTACTGGGCTGGACTCTAATGTGGTGGGCCTACTACTGGTCTGGACTCTAATGTGGTGGGCCTACTACTGTCCTGGACTCTATTGTGGTGGGCCTACTACTGGTCTTGACTCTAATGTGCTGGGCCTACTACTGTCCTGGATTCTAATGTGGTGGGCCTACTACTGGTCTGTCCTCTAATGTGGTGGGCCTACTACTGCCTGGACTCTAATGTGGTGGGCCTACTGCTGGTCTGTCCTCTAAGGTGGTGGGCCTACTATTGGTCTGTCCTCTAATGTGGTGGGCCTACTACTGGTCTGTCCTCTAATGTGGTGGGCCTACTACTGGTCTGTCCTCTAATGTGGCGGGCCTACTACTGCCTGGACTCTAATATGGTGGGCCTACTACTGGTCTGTCCTCTAATGTGGTGGGCCTACTACTGGTCTGTCCTCTAATGTGGTGGGCCTACTACTGGCCTGGACTCTAATGTAGTGGGCCTACTACTGTCCTGGACTCTAATGTGCTGGGCCTACTACTGTCCTGGATTCTAATGAGGTGGGTATAATACTGGCCTGGACTCTAATGTGGTGGGCCTACTATTGGCTTGAACTCTTATGTGGTGGGCCTACTACTGGCCTGGACTCTAATGTTGTGGGCCTACTACTGCCTGGACTCTAATGTGGTGGGCCTACTACTGGTCTGGACTCTAATGTTGTTGGCCTACTACTGGCCTGGACGCTAATGTTGTGGGCCTACTACTGGTCTGTCCTCTAATGTGGTGGGCCTACTACTGGCCTGGACTCTAATGTGGTGAGCCTACTACTGGCTTGGACTCTAATGTGGTGGGCCTACTACTGTTCTGGACTCTAATGTGGTGGGCCTACTACTGGCCTGGACTCTAATGTGGTGGGCCTACTACTGGCTTGGACTCTAATGTGGTGGGCCTACTACTGTCCTGGACTCTAATGTGGTATGTCTACTACTGGCCTGGACTCTAATGTGGTGGGCCTACTACTGTCCTGGACTCTAATGTGATGGGCCTACTACTGGTTTGGACTCTAATGTGCTGGGCCTACTACTGTCCTGGACTATAATGTGGTGGGTCTACTACTGGTCTGGACTCTAATGTGCTGGGCCTACTACTGTCCTGGACTCTAATGTGGTGGGTCTACTACTGGTCTGGACTCTAATGTGGTGGGCCTACTACTGTCCTGGACTCTAATGTAGTGGGCCTACTACTAGCCTGGACTCTAATGTGGTTGGCCTACTACTGGTTTGTTCTCTAATGTGGTGGGCCTACTACTGGTCTGTCCTTTAATGTGGTGGGCCTACTACTGGTCTGTCCTCTAATGTGGTGGGCCTACTACTAACTGGACTCTAATGTGGTGGGCCTACTGCTGATCTGTGCTCTAATGTGGTGGGCCTACTATTGGTCTGTCCTCTAATGTGGTGGGCCTACTACTGGTCTGTCCTCTAATGTGGTGGGCCTACTACTGGTCTGTCCTCTAATGTGGTGGGCCTACTACTGCCTGGACTCTAATGTGGTGGGCCTAAAACTGGTCTGTCCTCTAATGTGTTGGGCCTACTACTGGTCTGTCCTCTAATGTGGTGGGCCTACTACTGGCCTGGATGCTAATGTGATGGGTCTACTACTGGTCTGTCGTCTAATGTGGTGGGCCTACTACTGCCTGGACTCTAATGTGGTGGGTCTACTATTGGTCTGTCCTCTAATGTGGTGGGCCTACTACTGGTCTGTCCTCTAATGTGGTGGGCCTACTACTGGTCTGTCCTCTAATGTGGTGGGCCTACTACTGGTCTGTCCTCTAATGTGGTGGGCCTACTACTGGCCTGGACTCTAATGTGGTGGGCCTACTACTGTCCTGGACTCTAATGTGCTGGGCCTACTACTGTCCTGGACTCTAATGAGGTGGGTCTACTACTGGTCTGGACTCTAAAGTGGTGGGCCTACTACTGTCCTGGACTCTAATGTAGTGGGCCTACTACTAGCCTGTACTCTAATGTGTTTGGCCTACTACTGGTTTGTTCTCTAATGTGGTGGGCCTACTACTGGTCTGTCCTCTAATGTGGTGGGCCTACTACTGGTCTGTCCTCTAATGTGGTGGGCCTACTACTAACTGGACTCTAATGTGGTGGGCCTACTGCTGGTCTGTGCTCTAATGTGGTGGGCCTACTATTGGTCTGTCCTCTAATGTGGTGGGCCTACTACTGGTCTGTCCTCTAATGTGGTGGGCCTACTACTGGCCTGGATGCTAATGTGGTGGGTCTACTACTGGTCTGTCATCTAATGTTTTGGGCCTACTACTGCCTGGACTCTAATGTGGTTGGTCTACTATTGGTCTGTCCTCTAATGTGGTGGGCCTATTACTGGTCTGTCCTCTAATGTGGTGGGCCTACTACTACCTGGACTCTAATGTGGTGGGCCTACTACTGGTCTGTCCTCTAATGTGGTGGGCCTACTACTGGTCTGTCCTCTAATGTGGTGGGCCTACTACTGGTCTGTCCTCTAATGTGGTGGGCCTATTACTGGTCTGTCCTCTAATGTGGTGGGCCTACTACTACCTGGACTCTAATGTGGTGGGCCTACTACTGGTCTGTCCTCTAATGTGGTGGGCCTACTACTGGTCTGTCCTCTAATGTGGTGGGCCTACTACTGGCCTGGACTCTAATGTGGTGGGCCTACTACTGTCCTGGACTCTAATGTGCTGGGCCTACTACTGTCCTGGACTCTAATGAGGTGGGTATAATACTGCCCTGGACTCTAATGTGGTGGGCCTACTATTGGCTTGAACTCTAATGTGGTGGGCCTACTACTGGCATGGACTCTAATGTGGTGGGCCTACTACTGGCCTGGACTCTAATGTGGTGGGCCTACTACTGGCTTGGACTCTAATGTGGTGGGCCTACTACTGTCCTGGACTCTAATGTGGTGGGTCTACTACTGGGCTGGACTCTAATGTGGTGGGCCTACTACTGACCTGGACTCTAATGTTAGGGGCCTACTACTTCCTGGACTCTAATGTGGTGGGCCTACTACTGGTCTGGACTCTAATGTTGTTGGCCTACTACTGGCCTGGACGCTAATGTTGTGGGCCTACTACTGGTCTGTCCTCTAATGTGGTGGTTCTACTACTGGCCTGGACTCTAATGTGGTGAGCCTACTACTGGCTTGGACTCTAATGTGGTGGGCCTACTACTGGTCTGGACTCTAATGTGGTGGGCCTACTACTGGCCTGGACTCTAATGTGGTGGGCCTACTGCTGGCTTGGACTTTAATGTGGTGGGCCTACTACTGTCCTGGACTCTATTGTGGTGGGTCTACTACTGGCCTGGACTCTAATGTGGTGGGCCTACTACTGTCCTGGACTCTAATGTGATGGGCCTACTACTGGTCTGGACTCTAATGTGCTGGGCCTACTACTGTCCTGGACTCTAATGTGGTGGGTCTACTACTGGTCTGGACTCTAATGTGGTGGGCCTACTACTGTCCTGGACTCTAATGTAGTGGGCCTACTACTAGACTGGACTCTAATGTGGTTGGCCTACTACTGGTTTGTTCTCTAATGTGGTGGGCCTACTACTGGTCTGTCCTCTAATGTGGTGGGCCTACTACTGGTCTGTCCTCTAATGTGGTGGGCCTACTACTGGTCTGTCCTCTAATGTGGCGGGCCTACTACTGCCTGGACTCTAATATGGTGGGCCTACTACTGGTCTGTCCTCTAATGTGGTGGGCCTACTACTGGTCTGTCCTCTAATGTGGTGGGCCTACTACTGGCCTGGACTCTAATGTAGTGGGCCTACTACTGTCCTGGACTCTAATGTGCTGGGCCTACTACTGTCCTGGATTCTAATGAGGTGGGTATAATACTGGCCTGGACTCTAATGTGGTGGGCCTACTATTGGCTTGAACTCTTATGTGGTGGGCCTACTACTGGCCTGGACTCTAATGTTGTGGGCCTACTACTGCCTGGACTCTAATGTGGTGGGCCTACTACTGGTCTGGACTCTAATGTTGTTGGCCTACTACTGGCCTGGACGCTAATGTTGTGGGCCTACTACTGGTCTGTCCTCTAATGTGGTGGGCCTACTACTGGCCTGGACTCTAATGTGGTGAGCCTACTACTGGCTTGGACTCTAATGTGGTGGGCCTACTACTGGCCTGGACTCTAATGTGGTGGGCCTACTACTGGCCTGGACTCTAATGTGGTGGGCCTACTACTGGCTTGGACTCTAATGTGGTGGGCCTACTACTGTCCTGGACTCTAATGTGGTATGTCTACTACTGGCCTGGACTCTAATGTGGTGGGCCTACTACTGTCCTGGACTCTAATGTGATGGGCCTACTACTGGTTTGGACTCTAATGTGCTGGGCCTACTACTGTCCTGGACTATAATGTGGTGGGTCTACTACTGGTCTGGACTCTAATGTGCTGGGCCTACTACTGTCCTGGACTCTAATGTGGTGGGTCTACTACTGGTCTGGACTCTAATGTGGTGGGCCTACTATCAATCAATCAATCAATTTTATTTTATATAGCCCTTCTTACATCAGCTAATATCTCGAAGTGCTGTACAGAAACCCAGCCTAAAACCCCAAACAGCTAGTAATGCAGGTGTAGAAGCACGGTGGCTAGGAAAAACTCCCTAGAAAGGCGAAAGCCTAGGAAGAAACCTAGAGAGGAACCAGGCTATGAGGGGTGGCCAGTCCTCTTCTGGCTGTGCCGGGTGGAGATTATAACAGAACCATGCCAAGATGTTCAAAAATGTTCATAAGTGACAAGCATGGTCAAATAATAATCAGGAATAAATCTCAGTTGGCTTTTCATAGCCGATCATTAAGAGTTGAAAACAGCAGGTCTGGGACAGGTAGGGGTTCCATAACCGCAGGCAGAACAGTTGAAACTGGAATAGCAGCAAGGCCAGGCGGACTGGGGACAGCAAGGAGTCACCACGGCCGGTAGTCCCGACGTATGGTCCTAGGGCTCAGGTCTCTCAGTTGGCTTTTCATAGCCGATCATTAAAGAGTTGAAAACAGCAGGTCTGGGACAGGTAGGGGTTTCGTAGCCGCAGGCAGAACAGTTGAAACTGGAATAGCAGCAAGGCCAGGCGGACTGGGGACAGCAAGGTGTCATCATGCCCGGTAGTCCTGACGTATGGTCCTAGGGCTCAGGTTCTCAGAGAGAAAGAGAGAACGAGAGAATTAGAGAGAGCATACTTAAATTCACACAGGACACTGGATAAGACAGGAGAAGTACTCCAGGTATAACCAACTAACCCCAGCCCCCGACACATAAACTACTGCAGCATAAATACTGGAGGCTGAGACAGGAGCGGTCCGGAGACACTGTGGCCCCATCCGAAGAAACCCCCGGACAGGGCCAAACAGGAAGGATATAACCCCACCCACTCCGCCAAAGCACAGCCCCCGCACCACTAGAGGGATATCCCCAACCACCAACTTACAATCCTGAGACAAGGCCGAGTATAGCCCACAGAGGTCTCCACCACAGCACAAACCAAGGGGGGGCGCCAACCCAGACAGGAAGATCACGTCAGTAACTCAACCCACTCAAGTGACGCACCCCTCCCAGGGACGGCATGAAAGAGCACCAGCAAGCCAGTGACTCAGCCCCTGCAACAGGGTTAGAGGCAGAGAACCCCAGTGGAGAGGGGAACCGGCCCGGCAGAGACAGCAAGGGCTGTTCGTTGCTCCAGCCTTTCCGTTCACCTTCACACTCCTGGGCCAGACTACACTCAATCATATGACCTACTGAAGAGATAAGTCTTCAGTAAAGACTTAAAGGTTGAGACCGAGTCTGCGTCTCTCACATGGGTAGGCAGACTGTTCCATAAAAATGGAGATCTATAGGAGAAAGCCCTGCCTCCCGCTGTTTGCTTAGAAATTCTAGGGACAATTAGGAGGCCTGCGTCTTGTGACCGTAGCGTACGTATTGGTATGTACGGCAGGACCAACTCGGAAAGATAGGTAGGAGCAAGCCCATGTAATGCTTTATAGGTTAACAGTAAAACCTTGAAATCAGCCCTTGCCTTAACAGGAAGCCAGTGTAGGGAAGCTAGCACTGGAGTAATATGATCAAATTTCTTGGTTCTAGTCAGGATTCTAGCAGCCGTATTTAGCACTAACTGAAGTTTATTTAGTGCTTTATCCGGGTAGCCAGAAAATAGAGCATTGCAGTAGTCTAACCTAGAAGTAACAAATGCATGGATTAATTTTTCTGCATCATTTTTGGACAGAAAATTTCTGATTTTTGCAATGTTACGTAGATGGAAAAAAGCTGTCCTTGAAACAGTCTTGATATGTTCGTCAAAAGAGAGATCAGGGTCAAGAGTAACACCGAGGTCCTTCACAGTTTTATTTGAGACGACTTTACAACCATCTAGATAAATTGTCAGATTTAACAGAAGATCTCTTTGTTTCTTGGGACCTAGAACAAGCATCTCTGTTTTGTCCGAGTTTAAAAGTAAAAAGTTTTCAGCCATCCACTTCCTTATGTCTGAAACACAGGCTTCTAGCGAGGGCAATTTTGGGGCTTCACCATGTTTCATTGAAATGTACAGCTGTGTGTCATCCGCATAGCAGTTAAAGTTAACATTATGTTTTCGAATAACATCCCCAAGAGGTAAAATATATAGTGAAAACAATAGTGGTCCTAAAACGGAACCTTGAGGAACACCGAAATGTACAGTTGATTTGTCGGAGGACAGACCATTCACAGAGACAAACTGATATCTTTCCGACAGGTAGGATCTAAACCAGGCCAGAACTTGTCCGTGTAGACCAATTTGGGTTTCCAGTCTCTCCAAAAGAATGTGGTGATCGATGGTGTCAAAGGCAGCACTAAGGTCTAGTAGCACGAGGACAGATGCAGAGCCTCGGTCTGACGCCATTAAAAGGTCATTTACCACCTTCACAAGTGCAGTCTCAGTGCTATGATGGGGTCTAAAACCAGACTGAAGCATTTCGTATACATTGTTTGTCTTCAGAAAGGCAGTGAGTTGCTGCGCAACAGCTTTTTCTAAAATTTTTGAGAGGAATGGAAGATTCGATATAGGCCGATAGTTTTTTATATTTTCCGGGTCAAGGTTTGGCTTTTTCAAGAGAGGCTTTATCACTGCCACTTTTAGTGAGTTTGGTACACATCCGGTGGATAGAGAGCTGTTTATTATGTTCAACATAGGAGGGCCAAGCACAGGAAGCAGCTCCTTCAGCAGTTTAGTAGGAATAGGATCCAGTATGCAGCTTGAAGGTTTAGAGGCCATGATTATTTTCATCATTGTGTCAAGAGATATAGTACTAAAACACTTAAGTGTCTCTCCCGATCCCAGGCCCTCGCAGAGCTGTGCAGATCCAGGACAGCTAAGCCCTGGAGGAATACGCAGATTCAAAGAGGAGTCCGTAATTTGCTTTCTAATGGTCATGATCTTTTCCTCAAAGAAGTTCATGAATTTATCACTGCTGAAGTGAAAGCCATCCTCTCTTGGGGAATGCTGCTTTTAGTTAGCTTTGCAACAGTATCAAAAAGAAATTTTGGATTGTTCTTATTTTCCTCAATTAAGTTGGAAAAGTAGGATGATCGAGCAGCAGTGAGGGCTCTTCGGTACTGCACGGTACTGTCTTTCCAAGCTAGTCGGAAGACTTCCAGTTTGGTGTGGCGCCATTTCCGTTCCAATTTCCTGGAAGCTTGCTTCAAAGCTCGGGTATTTTCTGTATACCAGGGAGCTAGTTTCTTATGACAAATGTTTTTCGTTTTTAGGGGTGCAACTGCATCTAGGGTATTGCGCAAGGTTAAATTGAGTTCCTCAGTTAAGTGGTTAACTGATTTTTGTCCTCTGACGTCCTTGGGTAGGCAGAAGGAGTCTGGAAGGGCATCAATGAATTTTTGTGTTGTTTGAGAATTTATAGCACGACTTTTGATGCTCCTTGGTTGGGGTCTGAGCAGATTATTTGTTGCGATTGCAAATGTAATAAAATGGTGGTCCGATAGTCCAGGATTTTGTGGAAAAACATTAAGATCTACAACATTTATTCCATGGGACAAAACTAGGTCCAGAGTATGACTGTGGCAGTGAGTAGGTCCAGAGACATGTTGGACAAAACCCACTGAGTCGATAATGGCTCCGAAAGACTTTTGGAGTGGGTCTGTGGACTTCTCCATGTGAATATTAAAATCACCAAAAATTAGAATATGATCTGCTATGACTACAAGGTCTGATAGGAATTCAGGAAACTCAGAGAGGAACGCTGTATATGGCCCAGGAGGCCTGTAAACAGTAGCTATAAAAAGTGATTGAGTAGGCTGCATAGATTTCATGACTAGAAGCTCAAAAGATGAAAACGCCATTTTTTTTTGTAAATTGAAATTTGCTATCGTAAATGTTAGCAACACCTCCGCCTTTGCGGGATGCACGGGGAATATGGTCACTAGTGTAACCAGGAGGTGAGGCCTCATTTAACACAGCAAATTCATCAGGCTTAAGCCATGTTTCAGTCAGGCCAATCACATCGAGATTATGATCAGTGATTAGTTCATTGACTATGACTGCCTTTGAAGTGAGGGATCTAACATTAAGTAACCCTATTTTGAGATGTGAGGTATCACGATCTCTTTCAATAATGGCAGGAATGGAGGAGGTCTTTATCCTAATAAGATTGCTAGGGTGAACACCGCCATGTTTAGTTTTGCCCAACCTAGGTCGAGGCACAGACACAGTCTCAATGGGTATGGCTGAGCTGACTACACTGACTGTGCTATTGGCAGACTCCACTAAGCTGGCAGGTTGGCTAACAGCCTGCTGCCTGGCCTGCACCCTATTTCACTGTGGGGCTAGAGGAGTTAGAGCCCTATCTATGTTGGTAGATAAGAGGAGAGCACCCCTCCAGCTAGGATGGAGTCCGTCACTCCTCAGCAGGTCAGGCTTGGTCCTGTTTGTGGGTGAGTCCCAGAAAGAGGGCCAATTATCCACAAATGTTATCTTTTGGGAGGGGCAGAAAACAGTTTTCAACCAGCGATTAAGTGCTGAGACTCTGCTGTAGAGCTCGTCACTTCCCCTAACTGGGAGGGGGCCAGAGACAATTTCTCGATGCCGACACATCTTTCTAGCTGATTTACAAGCTGAAGCTATGTTGCACTTGGTGACCTCTGACTGTTTCATCCTAACATCGTTGGTGCCGACGTGGATAACAATATCTCTATACTCTCTACACTCGCCAGTTTTAGCTTTAGCCAGCACCATCTTTAGATTAGCCTTAACGTCGGTAGCCCTGCCCCCTGGTAAACAGTGTATGATCGCTGGGTGATTCGTTTTAAGTCTAATACTGCGGGTAATGGAGTCGCCAATGACTAGGGTTTTCAATTTGTCAGAGCTAATGGTGGGAGCCTTCGGCGTCTCAGACCCCGTAACGGGAGGAGTAGAGACTAGAGAAGACTCAGACTCAGACTCCGACTCGCTACATAATGGGGAAAACCGGTTGAAGGTTTCTGTCGGCTGAATGAGCGACACCGGTTGAGCATTCCAACAGTATTTCCCTCCAGAAGCCATGAGAAAGTTGTCCGGCCGCGGGGGACTGTGCGGGGGGATTTATACTAACGTTACTGTCTGTACTTACTGGTGGCACAGACGCTGTGTCTTCCTTTCCTACACTGAGATTACCCTTGCCTAACGATTGCGTCTGAAGCTGGGCTTGTAGCACAGCTATTTTTCGCCGTAAGGCGATCGTTCTCCTGTATATTATGAGTACAGCGACTGCAATTAGAAGACATCATGTTAATGTTACTACTTAGCTTCGGCTGTTGAAGATGTTGATGAACCATGTCCAGATAAAGCGTCCGGAGTGAAAAAGTTGAATAAGGGAAAAAAGTTGCGATGGAAAAAGGAAAATAACGTAAAGTTGGCAGCTAAAACGCACAGGAAAATGACTCTTCTGTCTCGGGATAAACGTCCGGGTGAAAAAGTTTAACGAAAAAGATGAGTGAGGACAAAACTAAAAAAGTTGGTAAATTTGTTGAACACAAAGATTGATTAAACGTTTATTAAAAGTAAAACGTGAATAGTTTGGCAGGTAGCCAAGTAGCAACAAACAGCACAGCAGTACGGAGACAATGCGGAAGCGAGACGGAAGTAGTGGACTCTGTCCTGGACTCTAATGTAGTGGGCCTACTACTAGCCTGGACTCTAATGTGGTTGGCCTACTACTGGTTTGTTCTCTAATGTGGTGGGCCTACTACTGGTCTGTCCTTTAATGTGGTGGGCCTACTACTGGTCTGTCCTCTAATGTGGTGGGCCTACTACTAACTGGACTCTAATGTGGTGGGCCTACTGCTGATCTGTGCTCTAATGTGGTGGGCCTACTATTGGTCTGTCCTCTAATGTGGTGGGCCTACTACTGGTCTGTCCTCTAATGTGGTGGGCCTACTACTGCCTGGACTCTAATGTGGTGGGCCTAAAACTGGTCTGTCCTCTAATGTGTTGGGCCTACTACTGGTCTGTCCTCTAATGTGGTGGGCCTACTACTGGCCTGGATGCTAATGTGATGGGTCTACTACTGGTCTGTCGTCTAATGTGGTGGGCCTACTACTGCCTGGACTCTAATGTGGTGGGTCTACTATTGGTCTGTCCTCTAATGTGGTGGGCCTACTACTGGTCTGTCCTCTAATGTGGTGGGCCTACTACTGGTCTGTCCTCTAATGTGGTGGGCCTACTACTGGTCTGTCCTCTAATGTGGTGGGCCTACTACTGGCCTGGACTCTAATGTGGTGGGCCTACTACTGTCCTGGACTCTAATGTGCTGGGCCTACTACTGTCCTGGACTCTAATGAGGTGGGTCTACTACTGGTCTGGACTCTAAAGTGGTGGGCCTACTACTGTCCTGGACTCTAATGTAGTGGGCCTACTACTAGCCTGTACTCTAATGTGTTTGGCCTACTACTGGTTTGTTCTCTAATGTGGTGGGCCTACTACTGGTCTGTCCTCTAATGTGGTGGGCCTACTACTGGTCTGTCCTCTAATGTGGTGGGCCTACTACTAACTGGACTCTAATGTGGTGGGCCTACTGCTGGTCTGTGCTCTAATGTGGTGGGCCTACTATTGGTCTGTCCTCTAATGTGGTGGGCCTACTACTGGTCTGTCCTCTAATGTGGTGGGCCTACTACTGGCCTGGATGCTAATGTGGTGGGTCTACTACTGGTCTGTCATCTAATGTTTTGGGCCTACTACTGCCTGGACTCTAATGTGGTGGGTCTACTATTGGTCTGTCCTCTAATGTGGTGGGCCTACTACTGGTCTGTCCTCTAATGTGGTGGGCCTACTACTGGTCTGTCCTCTAATGTGGTGGGCCTACTACTACCTGGACTCTAATGTGGTGGGCCTACTACTGGTCTGTCCTCTAATGTGGTGGGCCTACTACTGGTCTGTCCTCTAATGTGGTGGGCCTACTACTGGCCTGGACTCTAATGTGGTGGGCCTACTACTGTCCTGGACTCTAATGTGCTGGGCCTACTACTGTCCTGGACTCTAATGAGGTGGGTATAATACTGCCCTGGACTCTAATGTGGTGGGCCTACTATTGGCTTGAACTCTAATGTGGTGGGCCTACTACTGGCATGGACTCTAATGTGGTGGGCCTACTACTGGCCTGGACTCTAATGTGGTGGGCCTACTACTGGCTTGGACTCTAATGTGGTGGGCCTACTACTGTCCTGGACTCTAATGTGGTGGGTCTACTACTGGGCTGGACTCTAATGTGGTGGGCCTACTACTGACCTGGACTCTAATGTTGGGGCCTACTACTTGCCTGGACTCTAATGTGGTGGGCCTACTACTGGTCTGTCGACTCTAATGTTGTTGGCCTACTACTGGCCTGGTATCTCTAATGTTGTGGGCCTACTACTGGTCTGTCCTCTAATGTGGTGGGCCTACTACTGGCCTGGACTCTAATGTGGTGAGCCTACTACTGGCCTGGCCTCTAATGTGGTGGGCCTACTACTGGTCTGGACTCTAATGTGGTGGGCCTACTACTGGCCTGGACTCTAATGTGGTGGGCCTACTGCTGGCCTGGACTTTAATGTGGTGGGCCTACTACTGTCCTGGACTCTATTGTGGTGGGCCTACTACTGGCCTGGACTCTAATGTGGTGGGCCTACTACTGTCCTGGACTCTAATGTGGTGGGCCTACTACTGGTCTGGCACTCTAATGTGCTGGGCCTACTACTGGCCTGGCCTCTAATGTGGTGGGCCTACTACTGGTCTGGACTCTAATGTGGTGGGCCTACTACTGTCCTGGACTCTAATGTAGTGGGCCTTCTACTGGCCTGTACTCTAATGTGGTGGGCCTACTACTGGTCTGTCCTCTAATGTGGTGGGCCTACTACTGGTCTGTCTCTAATGTGGTGGGCCTACTACTGCCTGGACTCTAATGTGGTGGGCCTAAACTGGTCTGTCCTCTAATGTGTTGGGCCTACTACTGGTCTGTCCTCTAATGTGGTGGGCTTACTACTGGCCTGGATGCTAATGTGGTGGGTCTACTACTGGTCTGTCGTCTAATGTGGTGGGCCTACTACTGCCTGGACTCTAATGTGGTGGGTCTACTATTGGTCTGTCCTCTAATGTGGTGGGCCTACTACTGGTCTGTCCTCTAATGTGGTGGGCTTACTACTGGTCTGTCCTCTAATGTGGTGGGCCTACTACTGCCTGGACTCTAATGTGGTTGGCCTACTACTGGTCTGTCCTCTAATGTGGTGGGCCTACTACTGGTCTGTCCTCTAATGTGGTGGGCCTACTACTGGCCTGGACTCTAATGTGGTGGGCCTACTACTGTCCTGGACTCTAATGTGCTGGGCCTACTACTGTCCTGGACTCTAATGTGGTGGGCCTACTACTGGTCTGTCCTCTAATGTGGTGGGCCTACTACTGGTCTGTCCTCTAATGTGGTGGGCCTACTACTGCCTGGACTCTAATGTGGTGAGCCTACTACTGGTCTGTCCTCTAATGTGGTGGGCCTACTACTGGTCTGTCCTCTAATGTGGTGGGCCTACTACTGGTCTGTCGTCTAATGTGGTGGGCCTACTACTGCCTGGACTCTAATGTGGTGGGCCTAAAACTGGTCTGTCCTCTAATGTGTTGGGCCTACTACTGGTCTGTCCTCTAATGTGGTGGGCCTACTACTGGCCTGGATGCTAATGTGGTGGGCCTACTACTGGTCTGTCGTCTAATGTGGTGGGCCTACTACTGCCTGGACTCTAATGTGGTGGGTCTACTACTGGTCTGTCCTCTAATGTGGTGGGCCTACTACTGGCCTGTCTCTCTAATGTGGTGGGCCTACTACTGGCCTGGACTCTAATGTGGTGGGCCACTACTGGCCTGTCCTCTAATGTGGTGGGCCTACTACTGGTCTGTCCTCTAATGTGGTGGGCCTACTACTGGCCTGGACTCTAATGTGGTGGGCCTACTACTGGCCTGGACTCTAATGTGGTGGGCCTACTACTGTCCTGGACTCTAATGTGCTGGGCCTACTACTGTCCTGGACTCTAATGTGGTGGGCCTACTACTGGTCTGTCCTCTAATGTGGTGGGCCTACTACTGGTCTGTCCTCTAATGTGGTTGGCCTACTACTGCCTGGACTCTAATGTGGTGAGCCTACTACTGGTCTGTCCTCTAATGTGGTGGGCCTACTACTGGTCTGTCCTCTAATGTGGTGGGCCTACTACTGGTCTGTCCTCTAATGTGGTGGGCCTACTACTGGTCTGTCGTCTAATGTGGTGGGCCTACTACTGGTCTGTCCTCTAATGTGTTGGGCCTACTACTGGTCTGTCCTCTAATGTGGTGGGCCTACTACTGGCCTGGATGCTAATGTGGTGGGTCTACTACTGGTCTGTCGTCTAATGTGGTGGGCCTACTACTGCCTGGACTCTAATGTGGTGGGTCTACTATTGGTCTGTCCTCTAATGTGGTGGGCCTACTACTGGTCTGTTCTCTAATTTGGTGGGCCTACTACTGCCTGGACTCTAATGTGGTGGGCCTACTACTGGTCTGTCCTCTAATGTGGTGGGCCTACTACTGGTCTGTCCTCTAATGTGGTGGGCCTACTACTGTCCTGGACTCTAATGTGCTGGGCCTACTACTGTCCTGGACTCTAATGAGGTGGGTATAATACTGGCCTGGACTCTAATGTGGTGGGCCTACTATTGGCTGAACTCTAATGTGGTGGGCCTACTACTGGCATGGACTCTAATGTGGTGGGCCTACTACTGGCCTGGACTCTAATGTGGTGGGCCTACTACTGGCTTGGACTCTAATGTGGTGGGCCTACTACTGTCCTGGACTCTAATGTGGTGGGTCTACTACTGGGCTGGACTCTAATGTTGTGGGCCTACTTCTGCCTGGACTCTAATGTGGTGGGCCTACTACTGGTCTGGACTCTAATGTTGTTGGCCTACTACTGGCCTGGACGCCAATGTTGTGGGCCTACTACTGGTCTGTCCTCTAATGTGGTGGGCCTACTATAATAATAAATAATAATATGCCATTTAGCAGACGCTTTTATCCAAAGCGACTTACAGTCATGCGTGCATACATTTATTTGTGTATGGGTGGTCCTGGGGATCGAACCCACAACCTTGGCGTTACAAGCGCCGTGCTCTACCAGCTGAGCTACAGAGGACCACGGCCTACTACTGGCCTACTACTGGCCTGGACTCTAATGTGGTGGGCCTACTACTGTCCTGGACTCTAATGTGCTGGGCCTACAACTGTCCTGGATTCTAATGAGGTGGGTATAATACTTGCCAGGACTCTAATGTGGTGGGCCTACTATTGGCTTGAACTCTTATGTGGTGGGCCTACTACTGGC
Source organism: Coregonus clupeaformis (assembly GCF_020615455.1). NCBI lineage: Eukaryota > Metazoa > Chordata > Actinopteri > Salmoniformes > Salmonidae > Coregonus > Coregonus clupeaformis. The sequence goes on along the minus strand of NC_059208.1, from coordinate 31,458,909 downwards.
ATGGACTCTAATGTGGTGGGCCTACTACTGGCCTGGACTCTAATGTGGTGTTCCTACTACTGGCTTGGACTCTAATGTGGTGGGCCTACTACTGTCCTGGACTCTAATGTGGTGGGTCTACTACTGGGCTGGACTCTAATGTGGTGGGCCTACTACTGGCCTGGACTCTAATGTTGTGGGCCTACTACTGCCTGGACTCTAATGTGGTGGGCCTACTACTGGTCTGGACTCTAATGTTGTTGGCCTACTACTGGCCTGGACGCTAATGTTGTGGGCCTACTACTGGTCTGTCCTCTAATGTGGTGGTCCTACTACTGGCCTGGACTCTAATGTGGTGAGCCTACTACTGGCTTGGACTCTAATGTGGTGGGCCTACTACTGGCCTGGACTCTAATGTGGTGGGCCTACTACTGGCCTGGACTCTAATGTGGTGGGCCTACTGCTGGCTTGGACTCTAATGTGCTGGGCCTACTACTGTCCTGGACTCTAATGTGGTGGGTCTACTACTGGTCTGGACTCTAATGTGGTGGGCCTACTACTGTCCTGGACTCTAATGTGATGGGCCTACTACTGGTCTGGACTCTAATGTGCTGGGCCTACTACTGTCCTGGACTCTAATGTGGTGGGCCTACTACTGGTCTGGACTCTAATGTGGTGGGCCTACTACTTTCCTGGACTCTAATGTAGTGGGCCTACTACTAGCCTGGACTCTAATGTGGTTGGCCTACTACTGGTTTGTTCTCTAATGTGGTGGGCCTACTACTGGTCTGTCCTCTAATGTGGTGGGCCTACTACTGGTCTGTCCTCTAATGTGGTGGGCCTACTACTCCCTGGACTCTAATGTGGTGGGCCTACTGCTGGTCTGTCCTCTAATGTGGTGGGCCTACTATTGTCTGTCCTCTAATGTGGTGGGCCTACTACTGGTCTGTCCTCTAATGTGGTGGGCCTACTACTGGTCTGCCCTAATGTGGTGGGCCTACTACTGCCTGGACTCTAATGTGGTGGGCCTAAAACTGGTCTGTCCTCTAATGTGTTGGGCCTACTACTGGTCTGTCCTCTAATGTGGTGGGCCTACTACTGGCCTGGATGCTAATGTGGTGGGTCTACTACTGGTCTGTCGTCTAATGTGGTGGGCCTACTACTGCCTGGACTCTAATGTGGTGGGCCTACTACTGGTCTGTCCTCTAATGTGGTGGGCCTACTACTGGTCTGTCCTCTAATGTGGTGGGCCTACTACTGGCCTGGACTCTAATGTGGTGGGCCTACTACTGTCCTGGACTCTAATGTGCTGGGCCTACTAACTGGCCTGGACTCTAATGTGGTGGGCCTACTATTGGCTTGAACTCTAATGTGGTGGGCCTATTACTGGCATGGACTCTAATGTGGTGGGCCTACTACTGTCCTGGACTCTAATGTGATGGGCCTACTACTGGTCTGGACTCTAATGTGCTGGGCCTACTACTGTCCTGGACTCTAATGTGGTGGGTCTACTACTGGTCTGGACTCTAATGTGGTGGGCCTACTACTGTCCTGGACTCTAATGTGGTGGGCCTACTACTGGTCTGGACTCTAATGTGGTGGGCCTACTACTGTCCTGGACTCTAATGTTGTGGGCCTACTACTGGTCTGTCCTCTAATGTGCTGGGCCTACTACTGTCCTGGACTCTAATGTGGTGGGCCTACTACTGGCTCTGGACTCTAATGTGCTGGGCCTACTACTGGCCTGTCCTCTAATGTGGTGGGCCTACTACTGGTCTGTCCTCTAATGTGCTGGGCCTACTACTGGTCTGGACTCTAATGTGGTGGGCCTACTACTGGTCTGTCCTCTAATGTGGTGGGCCTACTACTGGCCTGGACTCTAATGTGGTGGGCCTAATACTGGTCTGTACTCTAATGTGGTGGGCCTACTACTGGTCTGTCCTCTAATGTGGTGGGCCTACTACTGCGCTGGACTCTAATGTGGTGGGCCTACTACTGGCCTGGCCTCTAATGTGGTGGGCCTACTACTGGTCTGTACTCTAATGTGGTGGGCCTACTACTGGCCTGGACGCTAATGTTGTGGGCCTACTACTGGTCTGTCCTCTAATGTGGTGGGCCTACTACTTGCCTGGACTCTAATGTGGTGGGCCTACTACTGGCCTGGACTCTAATGTGGTGGGCCTACTACTGGCCTGGACTCTAATGTGGTGGGCCTACTACTGGTCTGGACTCTAATGTGCTGGGCCTACTACTGTCCTGGACTCTAATGTGGTGGGTCTACTACTGGTCTGGACTCTAATGTGGTGGGCCTACTACTGGCCTGGACTCTAATGTTGTGGGCCTACTACTGCCTGGACTCTAATGTGGTGGGCCTACTACTGGTCTGGACTCTAATGTTGTTGGCCTACTACTGGCCTGGACGCTAATGTTGTGGGCCTACTACTGGTCTGGACTCTAATGTGGTGGGCCTACTACTGGCCTGGACTCTAATGTGGTGAGCCTACTACTGGCTTGGACTCTAATGTGGTGGGCCTACTACTGGCCTGGACTCTAATGTGGTGGGCCTACTACTGGCCTGGACTCTAATGTGGTGGGCCTACTACTGGCCTGGACTCTAATGTGGTGGGCCTACTACTGTCCTGGACTCTAATGTGGTGGGTCTACTACTGGCCTGGACTCTAATGTGGTGGGCCTACTACTGGCCTGGACGCTAATGTGATGGGCCTACTACTGGTCTGGACTCTATTGTGCTGGGCCTACTACTGTCCTGGACTCTAATGTGGTGGGTCTACTACTGGTCTGGACTCTAATGTGGTGGGCCTACTACTGTCCTGGACTCTAATGTAGTGGGCCTACTACTAGCCTGGACTCTAATGTGGTTGGCCTACTACTGGTTTGTTCTCTAATGTGGTGGGCCTACTACTGGTCTGTCCTCTAATGTGGTGGGCCTACTACTGGTCTGTCCTCTAATGTGGTGGGCCTACTACTCCCTGGACTCTAATGGGTGGGCCTACTGCTGGTCTGTCCTCTAATGTGGTGGGCCTACTACTGTTCTGTCCTCTAATGTGGTGGGCCTACTACTGCTCTGGACTCTAATGTGGTGGGCCTGGTCTGTCCTCTAATGTGTTGGGCCTACTACTGGTCTGTCCTCTAATGTGGTGGGCCTACTACTGGTCTGTCCTCTAATGTGGTGGGCCTACTACTGCCTGGACTCTAATGTGGTGGGCCTAATACTGGTCTGTCCTCTAATGTGTTGGGCCTACTACTGGTCTGTCCTCTAATGTGGTGGGCCTACTACTGGCCTGGATGCTAATGTGGTGGGCCTACTACTGGTCTGTCGTCTAATGTGGTGGGCCTACTACTGCCTTGACTCTAATGTGGTGGGCCTAATACTGGTCTGTCCTCTAATGTGGTGGGCCTACTACTGGTCTGTCCTCTAATGTGGTGGGCCTACTACTGGCCTGGACTCTAATGTGGTGGGCCTACTACTGTCCTGGACTCTAATGTGCTGGGCCTACTACTGGCCTGGACTCTAATGTGGTGGGCCTACTATTGGCTTGAACTCTAATGTGGTGGGCCTACTACTGGCATGGACTCTAATGTGGTGGGCCTACTACTGGCCTGGACTCTAATGTGGTGGGCCTACTACTGGCTTGGACTCTAATGTGGTGGGCCTACTACTGTCCTGGACTCTAATGTGGTGGGTCTACTACTGGGCTGGACTCTAATGTTGTGGGGCTACTTCTGCCTGGACTCTAATGTGGTGGGCCTACTACTGGTCTGGACTCTAATGTTGTTGGCCTACTACTGGCCTGGACGCTAATGTTGTGGGCCTACTACTGGTCTGTCCTCTAATGTGGTGGGCCTACTACTTGCCTGGACTCTAATGTGGTGAGCCTACTACTGGCTTGGACTCTAATGTGTTGGGCCTACTACTGGCCTGGACTCTAATGTGGTGGGCCTACTACTGGTCTGGACTCTAATGTGCTGGGCCTACTACTGTCCTGGACTCTAATGTGGTGGGCCTACTACTGGTCTGGACTCTAATGTGGTGGGCCTACTACTGGCCTGGACTCTAATGTTGTGGGCCTACTACTGCCTGGACTCTAATGTGTTGGGCCTACTACTGGTCTGTCCTCTAATGTGGTGGGCCTACTACTGGCCTGGATGCTAATGTGGTGGGTCTACTATTGGTCTGTCCTCTAATGTGGTGGGCCTACTACTGTCCTGGACTCTAATGTGGTGAGCCTACTACTGGCTTGGACTCTAATGTGGTGGGCCTACTACTGGCCTGGACTCTAATGTGGTGGGCCTACTACTGGCCTGGACTCTAATGTGGTGGGCCTACTACTGGTCTGGACTCTAATGTTGTTGGCCTACTACTGGCCTGGACGCTAATGTTGTGGGCCTACTACTGGTCTGTCCTCTAATGTGGTGGGCCTACTACTGGCCTGGACTCTAATGTGGTGGGCCTACTACTGGCCTGGACTCTAATGTGGTGGGCCTACTACTGGCCTGGACTCTAATGTGGTGGGCCTACTACTGGTCTGGACTCTAATGTTGTTGGCCTACTACTGGCCTGGACGCTAATGTTGTGGGCCTACTACTGGTCTGTCCTCTAATGTGGTGGGCCTACTACTGGCCTGGACTCTAATGTGGTGAGCCTACTACTGGCTTGGACTCTAATGTGGTGGGCCTACTACTGGCCTGGACTCTAATGTGGTGGGCCTACTACTGGCCTGGACTCTAATGTGGTGGGCCTACTACTGGCTTGGACTCTAATGTGGTGGGCCTACTACTGTCCTGGACTCTAATGTGGTGGGCCTACTACTGGCCTGGACTCTAATGTGGTGGGCCTACTACTGTCCTGGACTCTAATGTGATGGGCCTACTACTGGTCTGGACTCTAATGTGCTGGGCCTACTACTGTCCTGGACTCTAATGTGGTGGGTCTACTACTGGTCTGGACTCTAATGTGGTGGGCCTACTACTGTCGTGGACTCTAATGTAGTGGGCCTACTACTAGCCTGGACTCTAATGTGGTTGGCCTACTACTGGTTTGTTCTCTAATGTGGTGGGCCTACTACTGGTCTGTCCTCTAATGTGTTGGGCCTACTATTGGTCTGTCCTCTAATGTGGTGGGCCTACTACTGCCCTGGACTCTAATGTGGTGGGCCTACTGCTGGTCTGTCCTCTAATGTGGTGGGCCTACTATTGGTCTGTCCTCTAATGTGGTGGGCCTACTACTGGTCTGTCCTCTAATGTGGTGGGCCTACTACTGGTCTGTCCTCTAATGTGGTGGGCCTACTACTGCCTGGACTCTAATGTGGTGGGCCTAAAACTGGTCTGTCCTCTAATGTGTTGGGCCTACTACTGGTCTGTCCTCTAATGTGGTGGGCCTACTACTGGTCTGGACTCTAATGTGGTGGGCCTACTACTGCCCTGGACTCTAATGTGGTGGGCCTACTGCTGGTCTGTCCTCTAATGTGGTGGGCCTACTACTGGTCTGTCCTCTAATGTGGTGGGCCTACTACTGGTCTGTCCTCTAATGTGGTGGGCCTACTACTGGTCTGTCCTCTAATGTGGTGGGCCTACTACTGCCTGGACTCTAATGTGGTGGGCCTAAAACTGGTCTGTCCTCTAATGTGTTGGGCCTACTACTGGTCTGTCCTCTAATGTGGTGGGCCTACTACTGGCCTGGACTCTAATGTGGTGGGCCTACTACTGGTCTGTCCTCTAATGTGGTGGGCCTACTACTGGCCTGGACTCTAATGTGGTGGGCCTACTACTGTCCTGGACTCTAATGTGCTGGGCCTACTACTGGCCTGGACTCTAATGTGGTGGGCCTACTATTGGCTTGAACTCTAATGTGGTGGGCCTACTACTGGCATGGACTCTAATGTGGTGGGCCTACAACTGGCCTGGACTCTAATGTGGTGGGCCTACTACTGGTCTGGACTCTAATGTGCTGGGCCTACTACTGTCCTGGACTCTAATGTGGTGGGTCTACTACTGGTCTGGACTCTAATGTGGTGGGCCTACTACGGGCCTGGACTCTAATGTTGTGGGCCTACTACTGCCTGGACTCTAATGTGGTGGGCCTACTACTGGTCTGGACTCTAATGTTGTTGGCCTACTATTGGCCTGGACGCTAATGTTGTGGGCCTACTACTGGTCTGTCCTCTAATGTGGTGGGCCTACTACTGGCCTGGACTCTAATGTGGTGAGCCTACTACTGGCTTGGACTCTAATGTGGTGGGCCTACTACTGGCCTGGACTCTAATGTGGTGGGCCTACTACTGGCCTGGACTCTAATGTGGTGGGCCTACTACTGGCTTGGACTCTAATGTGGTGGGCCTACTACTGTCCTGGACTCTAATGTGGTGGGTCTACTACTGGCCTGGACTCTAATGTGGTGGGCCTACTACTGTCCTGGACGCTAATGTGATGGGCCTACTACTGGTCTGGACTCTAATGTGCTGGGCCTACTACTGTCCTGGACTCTAATGTGGTGGGTCTACTACTGGTCTGGACTCTAATGTGGTGGGCCTACTAATGTCCTGGACTCTAATGTAGTGGGCCTACTACTAGCCTGGACTCTAATGTGGTTGGCCTACTACTGGTTTGTTCTCTAATGTGGTGGGCCCACTACTGGTCTGTCCTCTAATGTGGTGGGCCTACTACTGGTCTGTCCTCTAATGTGGTGGGCCTACTACTCCCTGGACTCTAATGGGGTGGGTCTACTGCTGGTCTGTCCTCTAATGTGGTGGGCCTACTATTGTTCTGTCCTCTAATGTGGTGGGCCTACTACTGGTCTGTCCTCTAATGTGGTGGGCCTACTACTGGTCTGTCCTCTAATGTGGTGGCCCTACTACTGCCTGGACTCTAATGTGGTGGGCCTAAAACTGGTCTGTCCTCTAATGTGTTGGGCCTACTACTGGTCTGTCCTCTAATGTGGTGGGCCTACTACTGGCCTGGATGCTAATGTGGTGGGTCTACTACTGGTCTGTCGTCTAATGTGGTGGGCCTACTACTGCCTTGACTCTAATGTGGTGGGCCTAATACTGGTCTGTCCTCTAATGTGGTGGGCCTACTACTGGTCTGTCCTCTAATGTGGTGGGCCTACTACTGGCCTGGACTCTAATGTGGTGGGCCTACTACTGTCCTGGACTCTAATGTGCTGGGCCTACTACTGGCCTGGACTCTAATGTGGTGGGCCTACTATTGGCTTGAACTCTAATGTGGTGGGCCTACTACTGGCATGGACTCTAATGAGGTGGGCCTACTACTGGCCTGGACTCTAATGTGGTGGGCCTACTACTGGCTTGGACTCTAATGTGGTGGGCCTACTACTGTCCTGGACTCTAATGTGGTGGGTCTACTAATGGGCTGGACTCTAATGTTGTGGGCCTACTTCTGCCTGGACTCTAATGTGGTTGGCCTACTACTGGTCTGGACTCTAATGTTGTTGGCCTACTACTGGCCTGGACGCTAATATTGTGGGCCTACTACTGGTCTGTCCTCTAATGTGGTGGGCCTACTACTTGCCTGGACTCTAATGTGGTGAGCCTACTACTGGCTTGGACTCTAATGTGGTGGGCCTAATACTTGTCTGGACTCTAATGTTGTGGGCCTACTACTGGTCTGGACTCTAATGTGCTGGGCCTACTACTGTCCTGGACTCTAATGTGGTGGGTCTACTACTGGTCTGGACTCTAATGTGGTGGGCCTACTACTGTCCTGGACTCTAATGTTGTGGGCCTACTATGCCTGGACTCTAATGTGGTGGGCCTACTACTGGTCTGGACTCTAATGTTGTTGGCCTACTACTGGCCTGGACGCTAATGTTGTGGGCCTACTACTGGTCTGTCCTCTAATGTGGTGGGCCTACTACTGGCCTGGACTCTAATGTGGTGAGCCTACTACTGGCTTGGACTCTAATGTGGTGGGCCTACTACTGGCCTGGACTCTAATGTGGTGGGCCTACTACTGGCCTTGACTCTAATGTGGTGGGCCTACTACTGGCTTGGACTCTAATGTGGTGGGCCTACTACTGTCCTGGACTCTAATATGGTGGGTCTACTACTGGCCTGGACTCTAATGTGGTGGGCCTACTACTGGCTTGGACTCTAATGTGGTGGGCCTACTACTGTCCTGGACTCTAATGTGGTGGGCCTACTACTGGCCTGGACTCTAATGTGGTGGGCCTACTACTGGCCTGGACTCTAATGTGGTGGGCCTACTACTGTCCTGGACTCTAATATGGTGGGTCTACTACTGGCCTGGACTCTAATGTGGTGGGCCTACTACTGTCCTGGACGCTAATGTGATGGGCCTACTACTGGTCTGGACTCTAATGTGCTGGGCCTACTACTGTCCTGGACTCTAATGTGGTGGGTCTACTACTGGTCTGGACTCTAATGTGGTGGGCCTACTAATGTCCTGGACTCTAATGTAGTGGGCCTACTACTAGCCTGGACTCTAATGTGGTTGGCCTACTACTGGTTTGTTCTCTAATGTGGTGGGCCTACTACTGGTCTGTCCTCTAATGTGGTGGGCCTACTACTGGTCTGTCCTCTAATGTGGTGGGCCTACTACTCCCTGGACTCTAATGGGGTGGGTCTACTGCTCGTCTGTCCTCTAATGTGGTGGGCCTACTATTGTTCTGTCCTCTAATGTGGTGGGCCTACTACTGGTCTGTCCTCTAATGTGGTGGGCCTACTACTGGTCTGTCCTCTAATGTGGTGGGCCTACTACTGCCTGGACTCTAATGTGGTGGGCCTAAAACTGGTCTGTCCTCTAATGTGTTGGGCCTACTACTGGTCTGTCCTCTAATGTGGTGGGCCTACTACTGGCCTGGATGCTAATGTGGTGGGTCTACTACTGGTCTGTCGTCTAATGTGGTGGGCCTACTACTGCCTTGACTCTAATGTGGTGGGCCTAATACTGGTCTGTCCTCTAATGTGGTGGGCCTACTACTGGTCTGTCCTCTAATGTGGTGGTCCTACTACTGGCCTGGACTCTAATGTGGTGGGCCTACTACTGTCCTGGACTCTAATGTGCTGGGCCTACTACTGGCCTGGACTCTAATGTGGTGGGCCTACTATTGGCTTGAATTCTAATGTGGTGGGCCTACTACTGGCATGGACTCTAATGTGGTGGGCCTACTACTGGCCTGGACTCTAATGTGGTGGGCCTACTACTGGCTTGGACTCTAATGTGGTGGGCCTACTACTGTCCTGGACTCTAATGTGGTGGGTCTACTACTGGGCTGGACTCTAATGTTGTGGGCCTACTTCTGCCTGGACTCTAATGTGGTGGGCCTACTACTGGTCTGGACTCTAATGTTGTTGGCCTACTACTGGCCTGGACGCTAATATTGTGGGCCTACTACTGGTCTGTCCTCTAATGTGGTGGGCCTACTACTTGCCTGGACTCTAATGTGGTGAGCCTACTACTGGCTTGGACTCTAATGTGGTGGGCCTAATACTTGTCTGGACTCTAATGTTGTGGGCCTACTACTGGTCTGGACTCTAATGTGCTGGGCCTACTACTGTCCTGGACTCTAATGTGGTGGGTCTACTACTGGTCTGGACTCTAAAATGGTGGGCCTACTACTGTCCTGGACTCTAATGTAGTGGGCCTACTACTAGCCTGGACTCTAATGTGGTTGGCCTACTACTGGTTTGTTCTCTAATGTGGTGGGCCTACTACTGGTCTGTCCTCTAATGTGGTGGGCCTACTACTGGTCTGTCCTCTAATGTGGTGGGCCTACTACTCCCTGGACTCTAATGTGGTGGGCCTACTGCTGGTCTGTCCTCTAAGGTGGTGGGCCTACTATTTGTCTGTCCTCTAATGTGGTGGGCCTACTACTGGTCTGTCCTCTAATGTGGTGGGCCTACTACTGGTCTGTCCTCTAATGTGGCGGGCCTACTACTGCCTGGACTCTAATGTGGTGGGCCTACTACTGGTCTGTCCTCTAATGTGGTGGGCCTACTACTGGTCTGTCCTCTAATGTGGTGGGCCTACTACTGGCCTGGACTCTAATGTGGTGGGCCTACTACTGTCCTGGACTCTAATGTGCTGGGCCTACTACTGTCCTGGACTCTAATGAGGTGGGTATAATACTGGCCTGGACTCTAATGTGGTGGGCCTACTATTGGCTTGAACTCTAATGTGGTGGGCCTACTACTGGCATGGACTCTAATGTGGTGGGCCTACTACTGGCCTGGACTCTAATGTGGTGTTCCTACTACTGGCTTGGACTCTAATGTGGTGGGCCTACTACTGTCCTGGACTCTAATGTGGTGGGTCTACTACTGGGCTGGACTCTAATGTGGTGGGCCTACTACTGGCCTGGACTCTAATGTTGTGGGCCTACTACTGCCTGGACTCTAATGTGGTGGGCCTACTACTGGTCTGGACTCTAATGCTGTTGGCCTACTACTGGCCTGGACGCTAATGTTTTGGGCCTACTACTGCTCTGTCCTCTAATGTGGTGGTTCTACTACTGGCCTGGACTCTAATGTGGTGAGCCTACTACTGGCTTGGACTCTAATGTAGTGGGCCTACTACTGGCCTGGACTCTAATGTGGTGGGCCTACTACTGGCCTGGACTCTAATGTGGTGGGCCTACTACTGGCTTGGACTTTAATGTGGTGGGCCTACTACTGTCCTGGACTCTAATGTGATGGGTCTACTACTGGTCTGGACTCTAATGTGGTGGGCCTACTACTGTCCTGGACTCTAATGTAGTAGGCCTACTACTAGCCTGGACTCTAATGTGGTTGGCCTACTACTGGTTTGTTCTCTAATGTGGTGGGCCTACTACTGGTCTGTCCTCTAATGTGGTGGGCCTACTACTGGTCTGTCCTCTAATGTGGTGGGCCTACTACTGCCTGGACTCTAATGTGGTGGGCCTACTGCTGGTCTGTCCTCTAAGGTGGTGGGCCTACTATTGGTCTGTCCTCTAATGTGGTGGGCCTACTACTGGTCTGTCCTCTAATGTGGTGGGCCTACTACTGGTATGTCCTCTAATGTGGCGGGCCTACTACTGCCTGGACTCTAATGTGGTGGGCCTACTACTGGTCTGTCCTCTAATGTGGTGGGCCTACTACTGGTCTGTCCTCTAATGTGGTGGGCCTACTACTGGCCTGGACTCTAATGTGGTGGGCCTACTACTGTCCTGGACTCTAATGTGCTGGGCCTACTACTGTCCTGGATTCTAATGAGGTGGGTATAATACTGGCCTGGACTCTAATGTGGTGGGCCTACTACTGGCCTGGACTCTAATGTGGTGTTCCTACTACTGGCTTGGACTCTAATGTGGTGGGCCTACTACTGTCCTGGACTCTAATGTGGTGGGTCTACTACTGGGCTGGACTCTAATGTGGTGGGCCTACTACTGGCCTGGACTCTAATGTTTTGGGCCTACTACTGCCTGGACTCTAATGTGGTGGGCCTACTACTGGTCTGGACTCTAATGTTGTTGGCCTACTACTGGCCTGGACGCTAATGTTGTGGGCCTACTACTGGTCTGTCCTCTAATGTGGTGGTTCTACTACTGGCCTGGACTCTAATGTGGTGAGCCTACTACTGGCTTGGACTCTAATGTGGTGGGCCTACTACTGGCCTGGACTCTAATGTGGTGGGCCTACTACTGGCCTGGACTCTAATGTGGTGGGCCTACTACTGGCTTGGACTTTAATGTGGTGGGCCTACTACTGTCCTGGACTCTAATGTGGTGGGTCTACTACTGGCCTGGACTCTAATGTGGTTGGCCTACTACTGTCCTGGACTCTAATGTGATGGGCCTACTACTGGTCTGGACTCTAATGTGCTGGGCCTACTACTGTCCTGGACTCTAATGTGGTGGGTCTACTACTGGTCTGGACTCTAATGTGGTGGGCTACTACTGTCCTGGACTCTAATGTAGTGGGCCTACTACTAGCCTGGACTCTAATGTGGTGGGCCTACTATTGGTCTGTCCTCTAATGTGGTGGGCCTACTACTGGTCTGTCCTCTAATGTGGTGGGCCTACTACTGGTCTGTCCTCTAATGTGGTGGGCCTACTACTGCCTAGACTCTAATTTGGTGGGCCTAAAACTGGTCTGTCCTCTAATGTGTTCGGCCTACTACTGGTCTGTCCTCTAATGTGGTGGGTCTACTACTGGCCTGGATGCTAATGTGGTGGGTCTACTACTGGTCTGTCGTCTAATGTGGTGGGCCTACTACTGGTCTGTCCTCTAATGTGGTGGGCCTACTACTGGTCTATCCTCTAATGTGGTGGGCCTACTACTGCCTGGACTCTAATGTTGTTGGCCTACTACTGGCCTGGACGCTAATGTTGTGGGCCTAATACTGGTCTGTCCTCTAATGTGGTGGGCCTACTACTTGCCTGGACTCTAATGTGGTGAGCCTACTACTGGCTTGGACTCTAATGTGGCGGGCCTACTACTGGCCTGGACTTTAATGTGGTGGGCCTACTACTGGCCTGGACTCTAATGTGGTGGGCCTACTACTGGCTTGGACTCTAATGTGGTGGGCCTACTACTGTCCTGGACTCTAATGTGGTGGGTCTATTACTGGCCTGGACTCTAATGTGGTGGGCCTACTACTGGCCTAGACTCTAATGTGGTGGGCCTACTACTGTCCTGGACTCTAATGTGATGGGCCTACTACTGGTCTGGACTCTAATGTGCTGTGCCTACTACTCTCCTGGACTCTAATGTGGTGGGTCTACTACTGGTCTTGACTCTAATGTGGTGGGCCTACTACTGTCCTGGACTCTAATGTAGTGGGCCTACTACTAGACTGGACTCTAATGTTGTTGGCCTACAACTGGTTTGTTCTCTAATGTGGTGGGCCTACTACTTGTCTCTCATCTAATGTGGTGGGCCTACTACTGGTCTGTCCTCTAATGTGGTGGGCCTACTACTGCCTGGACTCTAATGTGGTGGGCCTACTGCTGGTCTGTCCTCTAATGTGGTGGGCCTACTATTGGTCTGTCCTCTAATGTGGTGGGCCTACTACTGGTCTGTCCTCTAATGTGGTGGGCCTACTACTGGTCTGTCCTCTAATGTGGTGGGCCTACTACTGCCTGGACTCTAATGTGGTGGGCCTACTACTGGTCTGTCCTCTAATGTGGTGGGCCTACTACTGGTCTGTCCTCTAATGTGGTGGGCCTACTACTGGCCTGGATGCTAATGTGGTGGGCCTACTACTGTCCTGGACTCTAATGTGATGGGCCTACTACAGGTCTGGACTCTAATGTGCTGGGCCTACTACTGGTCTGTCCTCTAATGTGGTGGGCCTACTACTGGCCTGGACTATAATGTGGTGAGCCTACTACTTTCCTGGACTCTAATGTGATGGGCCTACTACTGTCCTGGACTCTAATGTGCTGGGCCTACTACTCTCCTGGACTCTAATGTGGTGGGTCTACTACTGCCTGGACTCTAATGTGGTGGGCCTACTACTGGTCTGTCCTCTAATGTGGTGGGCCTACTACTGGTCTGTCCTCTAATGTGGTGGGCCTACTACTGGCCTGGATGCTAATGTGGTGGGCCTACTACTGTCCTGGACTCTAATGTGATGGGCCTACTACTGGTCTGGACTCTAATGTGCTGGGCCTACTACTGGTCTGTCCTCTAATGTGGTGGGCCTACTACTGGCCTGGACTATAATGTGGTGAGCCTACTACTTTCCTGGACTCTAATGTGATGGGCCTACAAAAGTCCTGGACTCTAATGTGCTGGGCCTACTACTCTCCTGGACTCTAATGTGGTGGGTCTACTACTGGTCTGGACTCTAATGTGGTGGGCCTACTACTGTCCTGGACCCTAATGTAGTGGGCCTACTACTAGACTGGACTCTAATGTGGTTGGCCTACTACTGGTTTGTTCTCTAATGTGGTGGGCCTACTACTGGTCTGTCATCTAATGTGGTGGGCCTACTACTGGTCTGTCCTCTAATGTGGTGGGCCTACTACTGCCTGGACTCTAATGTGGTGGGCCTACTGCTGGTCTGTCCTCTAATGTGGCGGGCCTACTATTGGTCTGTCCTCTAATGTGGTGGGCCTACTACTGGTCTGTCCTCTAATGTGGTGGGCCTACTACTGGTCTGTCCTCTAATGTGGTGGGCCTACTACTGCCTGGACTCTAATGTGGTGGGTCTACTATTGGGCTGGACTCTAATGTAGTGGGCCTACTACTGGCCTGGACTCTAATGTCGTGGGCCTACTACTGCCTGGACTCTAATGTGGTGGGCCTACTACTGGTCTGTCCTCTAATGTGGTGGGCCTACTACTGGCCTGGACTCTAATGTGGTGAGCCTACTAATGGCCTGGACTCTAATGTAGTGGACCTACTACTGGCCTGGACTCTAATGTGGTGGGTCTACTACTGGCCTAGAATCTAATGTGGTGGGCCAACTACTGGCCTGGACTCTAATGTGGTGGGCCTACTACTGGCCTGGACTCTAATGTGGTGGGCCTACTACTGTCCTGGACTCTAATGTGGTGGGCCTACTACTGGTCTGGACTCTAATGTGGTGGGCCTACTACTGGCCTGGACTCTAAAGTTGTGGGCCTACTACTGCCTGGACTCTAATGTGGTGGGCCTACTACTGGTCTGGACTCTAATGTTGTTGGCCTATTACATTCTGGACGCTAATGTGGTGGGCCTACTACTGGCCTGGACTCTAATGTGGTGAGCCTACTACTGGCTTGGACTCTAATGTGGTGGGCCTACTACTGGCCTGGACTCTAATGTGGTGGGCGTACTACTGTCCTGGACTCTAATGTGGTGGGTCTACTACTGGCCTGGACTCTAATGTTGTTGGCCTACAACTGGTTTGTTCTCTAATGTGGTGGGCCTACTACTTGTCTCTCATCTAATGTGGTGGGCCTACTACTGGTCTGTCCTCTAATGTGGTGGGCCTACTACTGCCTGGACTCTAATGTGGTGGGCCTACTGCTGGTCTGTCCTCTAATGTGGTGGGCCTACTATTGGTCTGTCCTCTAATGTGGTGGGCCTACTACTGGTCTGTCCTCTAATGTGGTGGGCCTACTACTGGTCTGTCCTCTAATGTGGTGGGCCTACTACTGCCTGGACTCTAATGTGGTGGGCCTACTACTGGTCTGTCCTCTAATGTGGTGGGCCTACTACTGGTCTGTCCTCTAATGTGGTGGGCCTACTACTGGCCTGGATGCTAATGTGGTGGGGTACTACTGTCCTGGACTCTAATGTGATGGGCCTACTACTGGTCTGGACTCTAATGTGCTGGGCCTACTACTGGTCTGTCCTCTAATGTGGTGGGCCTACTACTGGCCTGGACTATAATGTGGTGAGCCTACTACTTTCCAGGACTCTAATGTGATGGGCCTACTACTGTCCTGGACTCTAATGTGCTGGGCCTACTTCTCTCCTGGACTCTAATGTGGTGGGTCTACTACTGCCTGGACTCTAATGTGGTGGGCCTACTACTGGTCTGTCCTCTAATGTGGTGGGCCTACTACTGGTCTGTCCTCTAATGTGGTGGGCCTACTACTGGCCTGGATGCTAATGTGGTGGGCCTACTACTGTCCTGGACTCTAATGTGATGGGCCTACTACTGGTCTGGACTCTAATGTGCTGGGCCTACTACTGGTCTGTCCTCTAATGTGGTGGGCCTACTACTGGCCTGGACTATAATGTGGTGAGCCTACTACTTTCCTGGACTCTAATGTGATGGGCCTACTACTGTCCTGGACTCTAATGTGCTGGGCCTACTACTCTCCTGGACTCTAATGTGGTGGGTCTACTACTGGTCTGTCCTCTAATGTGGTGGGCCTACTACTGGTCTGTCCTCTAATGTGGTGGGCCTACTACTGGTCTGTCCTCTAATGTGGTGGGCCTACTACTGTCCTGGACTCTAATGTAGTGGGCCTACTACTAGACTGGACTCTAATGTTGTTGGCCTACTACTGGTTTGTTCTCTAATGTGGTGGGCCTACTACTTGTCTGTCATCTAATGTGGTGGGCCTACTACTGGTCTGTCCTCTAATGTGGTGGGCCTACTACTGCCTGGACTCTAATATGGTGGGCCTACTGCTGGTCTGTCCTCTAATATGGTGGGCCTACGACTGGTCTGTCCTCTAATGTGGTGGGCCTACTACTGGTCTGTCCTCTAATGTGCTGGGCCTACTACTGCCTGGACTCTAATGTGGTGGGCCTACTACTGGTCTGTCCTCTAATGTGGTGGGCCTACTACTGGTCTGTCCTCTAATGTGGTGGGCCTACTACTGGCCTGGATGCTAATGTGGTGGGCCTACTACTGTCCTGGACTCTAATGTGATGGGCCTACTGCTGGTCTGGACTCTAATGTGCTGGGCCTACTACTGGTCTGTCCTCTAATGTGGTGGGCCTACTACTGGCCTGGACTATAATGTGGTGAGCCTACTACTGTCCTGGACTCTAATGTGATGGGCCTACTACTGTCCTGGACTCTAATGTGCTGGGCCTACTACTCTCCTGGACTCTAATGTGGTGGGTCTACTACTGGTCTGGACTCTAATGTGGTGGGCCTACTACTGTCCTGGACCCTAATGTAGTGGGCCTACTACTAGACTGGACTCTAATGTGGTTGGCCTACTACTGGTTTGTTCTCTAATGTGGTGGGCCTACTACTGGTCTGTCATCTAATGTGGTGGGCCTACTACTGGTCTGTCCTCTAATGTGGTGGGCCTACTACTGCCTGGACTCTAATGTGGTGGGCCTACTGCTGGTCTGTCCTCTAATGTGGCGGGCCTACTATTGGTCTGTCCTCTAATGTGGTGGGCCTACTACTGGTCTGTCCTCTAATGTGGTGGGCCTACTACTGGTCTGTCCTCTAATGTGGTGGGCCTACTACTGCCTGGACTCTAATGTGGTGGGTCTACTATTGGGCTGGACTCTAATGTAGTGGGCCTACTACTGGCCTGGACTCTAATGTCGTGGGCCTACTACTGCCTGGACTCTAATGTGGTGGGCCTACTACTGGTCTGTCCTCTAATGTGATGGGCCTACTACTGGCCTGGACTCTAATGTGGTGAGCCTACTAATGGCCTGGACTCTAATGTAGTGGACCTACTACTGGCCTGGACTATAATGTGGTGGGTCTACTACTGGCCTAGAATCTAATGTGGTGGGCCAACTACTGGCCTGGACTCTAATGTGGTGGGCCTACTACTGGCCTGGACTCTAATGTGGTGGGCCTACTACTGTCCTGGACTCTAATGTGGTGGGCCTACTACTGGTCTGGACTCTAATGTGGTGGGCCTACTACTGGCCTGGACTCTAAAGTTGTGGGCCTACTACTGCCTGGACTCTAATGGGGTGGGCCTACTACTGGTCTGGACTCTAATGTTGTTGGCCTATTACATTCTGGACGCTAATGTGGTGGGCCTACTACTGGCCTGGACTCTAATGTGGTGAGCCTACTACTGGCTTGGACTCTAATGTGGTGGGCCTACTACTGGCCTGGACTCTAATGTGGTGGGCGTACTACTGTCCTGGACTCTAATGTGGTGGGTATACTACTGGCCTGGACTCTAATGTGCTGGGCCTACTACTGTCCTGGACTCTAATGTGGTGGGTCTGCTACTGGTCTGGACTCTAATGTGGTGGGCCTACTACTGGCCTGGACTCTAATGTATTGGGCCTACTACTGGCCTGGACTCTAATGAGGTGGGCCTACTACTGGTTTGTTCTCTAATGTGGTGGGCCTACTACTGTCCTGGACTCTAATTAGTGGGCCTACTACTGGTCTGTCCTCTAATATGGTGGGCCTACTACTTGTCTGTCCTCTAATGTGGTGGGCATACTACTGGTCTGTCCTCTAATGTGTTGGGCCTACTACTGCCTGGACTCTAATGTGGTGGGCCTACTACTGGTCTGTCCTCTGATGTGGTGGGCCTACTACTGGTCTGTCCTCTAATGTGGTGGGCCTACTACTGCCTGGACTCTAATGTGGTGGGTTTACTACTGGCCTGGACTCTAATGTGGTGGGCCTACTACTGGCCTGGACTCTAATGTAGTGGGCCTACTACTACCTGGACTCTAATGTGGTGGGTCTACTACTGGTTTGTCCTCTAATGTGGTGGGCCTACTACTGGCCTGGACTCTAATGTGGTGGGCATACTACTGGCCTGGACTCTAATGTAGTGGGCCTACTACTGGTCTGTCCCCTAATGTGGTGGGCCTACTACTGGTCTGTCCTCCAATGTGGTGGGCCTACTACTGGTCTGTCCTCTAATGTGGTGGGCCTACTACTGCCTGGACTCTAATGTGGTGGGCCTACTACTGGTCTGTCCTCTAATGTGGTGGGCCTACTACTGGTCTGTCCTCTAATGTGGTGGGCCTACTACTGCCTGGACTCTAATGTGGTGGGTCAACTACTGGCCTAGAATCTAATGTGGTGGGCCTACTACTGGCATGGACTCTAATGTGGTGGGCCTACTACTGGCATGGACTCTAATGTGGTGGGCCTACTACTGACCTGGACTCTAATGTGGTGGGCCTACCACTGGCCTGGACTCTAATGTGGTGGGCCTACTACTGCCTGGACTCTAATGTGGTGGGCCTACCACTGTCCTGCACTGTAATGTGGTGGGCCTACTACTGCCTGGACT
Organism: Coregonus clupeaformis; assembly: GCF_020615455.1. Taxonomy (NCBI): domain Eukaryota; kingdom Metazoa; phylum Chordata; class Actinopteri; order Salmoniformes; family Salmonidae; genus Coregonus; species Coregonus clupeaformis. The sequence goes on along the minus strand of NC_059208.1, from coordinate 31,440,281 downwards.
TTAATGTGGTGGGCCTACTACTGGTCTGTCCTCTAATGTGGTGGGCCTACTACTGCCTGGACTCTAATGTGGTGGGCCTACTACTGGTCTGTCCTCTAATGTGGTGGGCCTACTACTGCATGGACTCTAATGTGGTGGGTCTACTACTGGCCTAGAATCTAATGTGGTGGGCCTACTACTGGCCTGGACTCTAATGTGGTGGGCCTATACTGGCCTGGACTCTAAAGTTGTGGGCCTACTACTGCCTGGACTCTAATGTGGTCGGCCTACTACTGGTCTGGACTCTAATGTTGTTGGCCTATTACATTCTGGAGGCTAATGTGGTGGGCCTACTACTGGCCTGGACTCTAATGTGGTGAGCCTACTACTGGCTTGGACTCTAATGTGGTGGGCCTACTACTGGCCTGGACTCTAATGTGGTGGGCGTAATACTGGCCTGAACTCTAATGTGGTGGGCATACTATGGCCTGGACTCTAATGTGGTGGGCCTACTACTGGCTTTGACTCTAATGTGGTGGGCCTACTACTGTCCTGGACTCTAATGTGGTGGGTCTACTTCTGGCCTGGACTCTAATGTGGTGGGCCTACTACTGGCCTGGACTCTAATGTAGTGGGCCTACTACTACCTGGACTCTAATGTGGTGGGTCTACTACTGGCCTAGAATCTAATGTGGTGGGCCTACTACTGGCATGGACTCTAATGTGGTGGGCCTACTACTGGCATGGACTCTAATGTGGTGGGCATACTACTGTCCTGGACTCTAATGTGGTGGGCCTACCACTGGCCTGGACTCTAATGTGGTGGGCCTACTACTGCCTGGACTCTAGTGTGGTGGGCCTACCACTGTCCTGGACTGTAATGTGGTGGGCCTACTACTGCCTGGACTTTAATGTGGTGGGCCTACTACTGGTCTGTCCTCTAATGTGGTGGGCCTACTACTGCCTGGACTCTAATGTGGTGGGCCTACTACTGGTCTGTCCTCTAATGTGGTGGGCCTACTACTGCCTGGACTCTAATGTGGTGGGTCTACTACTCGCCTAGAATCTAATGTGGTGGGCCTACTACTGGCCTGGACTCTAATGTGGTGGGCCTACTACTGGCCTGGACTCTAAAGTTGTGGGCCTACTACTGCCTGGACTCTAATGTGGTCGGCCTACTACTGGTCTGGACTCTAATGTTGTTGGCCTATTACATTCTGGACGCTAATGTGGTGGGCCTACTACTGGCCTGGACTCTAATGTGGTGAGCCTACTACTGGCTTGGACTCTAATGTGGTGGGCCTACTACTGGCCTGGACTCTAATGTGGTGGGCGTACTACTGGCCTGAACTCTAATGTGGTGGGCATACTACTGGCCTGGACTCTAATGTGGTGGGCCTACTGCTGGCTTGGACTCTAATGTGGTGGGCCTACTACTGTCCTGGACTCTAATGTGGTGGGTCTACTTCTGGCCTGGACTCTAATGTGCTGGGCCTACTACTGTCCTGGACTCTATTGTGGTGGGTCTACTACTGGCCTGGACTCTAATGTGGTGGGCCTACTACTGTCCTGGACTCTAATGTGGTGGGCCTACTACTGGTCTGGACTCTAATGTGGTGGGCCTACTACTGGCCTGGACTCTAAAGTTGTGGGCCTACTACTGCCTGGACTCTAATGTGGTGGGCCTACTACTGGTCTGGACTCTAATGTTGTTGGGCTATTACATTCTGGACGCTAATGTGGTGGGCCTACTACTGGCCTGGACTCTAATGTGGTGAGCCTACTACTGGCTTGGACTCTAATGTGGTGGGCCTACTACTGGCCTGGACTCTAATGTGGTGGGCGTACTACTGGCCTGAACTCTAATGTGGTGGGCATACTATGGCCTGGACTCTAATGTGGTGGGCCTACTACTGGCTTTGACTCTAATGTGGTGGGCCTACTACTGTCCTGGACTCTAATGTGGTGGGTCTACTTCTGGCCTGGACTCTAATGTGGTGGGCCTACTACTGGCCTGGACTCTAATGTAGTGGGCCTACTACTACCTGGACTCTAATGTGGTGGGTCTACTACTGGCCTAGAATCTAATGTGGTGGGCCTACTACTGGCATGGACTCTAATGTGGTGGGCCTACTACTGGCATGGACTCTAATGTGGTGGGCATACTACTGTCCTGGACTCTAATGTGGTGGGCCTACCACTGGCCTGGACTCTAATGTGGTGGGCCTACTACTGCCTGGACTCTAGTGTGGTGGGCCTACCACTGTCCTGGACTGTAATGTGGTGGGCCTACTACTGCCTGGACTTTAATGTGGTGGGCCTACTACTGGCCTGGACTATAATGTGGTGAGCCTACTACTGTCCTGGACTCTAATGTGATGGGCCTACTACTGTCCTGGACTCTAATGTGCTGGGCCTACTACTCTCCTGGACTCTAATGTGGTGGGTCTACTACTGGTCTGGACTCTAATGTGGTGGGCCTACTACTGTCCTGGACCCTAATGTAGTGGGCCTACTACTAGACTGGACTCTAATGTGGTTGGCCTACTACTGGTTTGTTCTCTAATGTGGTGGGCCTACTACTGGTCTGTCATCTAATGTGGTGGGCCTACTACTGGTCTGTCCTCTAATGTGGTGGGCCTACTACTGCCTGGACTCTAATGTGGTGGGCCTACTGCTGGTCTGTCCTCTAATGTGGCGGGCCTACTATTGGTCTGTCCTCTAATGTGGTGGGCCTACTACTGGTCTGTCCTCTAATGTGGTGGGCCTACTACTGGTCTGTCCTCTAATGTGGTGGGCCTACTACTGCCTGGACTCTAATGTGGTGGGTCTACTATTGGGCTGGACTCTAATGTAGTGGGCCTACTACTGGCCTGGACTCTAATGTCGTGGGCCTACTACTGCCTGGACTCTAATGTGGTGGGCCTACTACTGGTCTGTCCTCTAATGTGATGGGCCTACTACTGGCCTGGACTCTAATGTGGTGAGCCTACTAATGGCCTGGACTCTAATGTAGTGGACCTACTACTGGCCTGGACTATAATGTGGTGGGTCTACTACTGGCCTAGAATCTAATGTGGTGGGCCAACTACTGGCCTGGACTCTAATGTGGTGGGCCTACTACTGGCCTGGACTCTAATGTGGTGGGCCTACTACTGTCCTGGACTCTAATGTGGTGGGCCTACTACTGGTCTGGACTCTAATGTGGTGGGCCTACTACTGGCCTGGACTCTAAAGTTGTGGGCCTACTACTGCCTGGACTCTAATGGGGTGGGCCTACTACTGGTCTGGACTCTAATGTTGTTGGCCTATTACATTCTGGACACTAATGTGGTGGGCCTACTACTGGCCTGGACTCTAATGTGGTGAGCCTACTACTGGCTTGGACTCTAATGTGGTGGGCCTACTACTGGCCTGGACTCTAATGTGGTGGGCGTACTACTGTCCTGGACTCTAATGTGGTGGGTATACTACTGGCCTGGACTCTAATGTGCTGGGCCTACTACTGTCCTGGACTCTAATGTGGTGGGTCTACTACTGGTCTGGACTCTAATGTGGTGGGCCTACTACTGGCCTGGACTCTAATGTATTGGGCCTACTACTGGCCTGGACTCTAATGAGGTGGGCCTACTACTGGTTTGTTCTCTAATGTGGTGGGCCTACTACTGGCCTGGACTCTAATTAGTGGGCCTACTACTGGTCTGTCCTCTAATATGGTGGGCCTACTACTTGTCTGTCCTCTAATGTGGTGGGCATACTACTGGTCTGTCCTCTAATGTGTTGGGCCTACTACTGCCTGGACTCTACTGTGGTGGGCCTACTACTGGTCTGTCCTCTGATGTGGTGGGCCTACTACTGGTCTGTCCTCTAATGTGGTGGGCCTACTACTGCCTGGACTCTAATGTGGTGGGTTTACTACTGGCCTGGACTCTAATGTGGTGGGCCTACTACTGGCCTGGACTCTAATGTAGTGGGCCTACTACTACCTGGACTCTAATGTGGTGGGTCTACTACTGGTTTGTCCTCTAATGTGGTGGGCCTACTACTGGCCTGGACTCTAATGTGGTGGGCATACTACTGGCCTGGACTCTAATGTAGTGGGCCTACTACTGGTCTGTCCCCTAATGTGGTGGGCCTACTACTGGTCTGTCCTCCAATGTGGTGGGCCTACTACTGGTCTGTCCTCTAATGTGGTGGGCCTACTACTGCCTGGACTCTAATGTGGTGGGCCTACTACTGGTCTGTCCTCTAATGTGGTGGGCCTACTACTGGTCTGTCCTCTAATGTGGTGGGCCTACTACTGCCTGGACTCTAATGTGGTGGGTCAACTACTGGCCTAGAATCTAATGTGGTGGGCCTACTACTGGCATGGACTCTAATGTGGTGGGCCTACTACTGGCATGGACTCTAATGTGGTGGGCCTACTACTGACCTGGACTCTAATGTGGTGGGCCTACCACTGGCCTGGACTCTATGTTGGGCCTCACTGGCCTGACTCTAATGTGGTGGGCCTACTACTGCCTGGACTCTAATGTGGTGGGCCTACCACTGTCCTGCACTGTAATGTGGTGGGCCTACTACTGCCTGGACTTTAATGTGGTGGGCCTACTACTGGTCTGTCCTCTAATGTGGTGGGCCTACTACTGCCTGGACTCTAATGTGGTGGGCCTACTACTGGTCTGTCCTCTAATGTGGTGGGCCTACTACTGCATAGACTCTAATGTGGTGGGTCTACTACTGGCCTAGAATCTAATGTGGTGGGCCTACTACTGGCCTGGACTCTAATGTGGTGGGCCTATACTGGCCTGGACTCTAAAGTTGTGGGCCTACTACTGCCTGGACTCTAATGTGGTCGGCCTACTACTGGTCTGGACTCTAATGTTGTTGGCCTATTACATTCTGGACGCTAATGTGGTGGGCCTACTACTGGCCTGGACTCTAATGTGGTGAGCCTACTACTGGCTTGGACTCTAATGTGGTGGGCCTACTACTGGCCTGGACTCTAATGTGGTGGGCGTACTACTGGCCTGAACTCTAATGTGGTGGGCATACTACTGGCCTGGACTCTAATGTGGTGGGCCTACTACTGGCTTGGACTCTAATGTGGTGGGCCTACTACTGTCCTGGACTCTAATGTGGTGGGTCTACTACTGGCCTAGAATCTAATGTGGTGGGCCTACTACTGGCATGGACTCTAATGTGGTGGGCCTACTACTGGCATGGACTCTAATGTGGTGGGCATACTACTGTCCTGGACTCTAATGTGGTGGGCCTACCACTGGCCTGGACTCTAATGTGGTGGGCCTACTACTGCCTGGACTCTAGTGTGGTGGGCCTACCACTGTCCTGGACTGTAATGTGGTGGGCCTACTACTGCCTGGACTTTAATGTGGTGGGCCTACTACTGGTCTGTCCTCTAATGTGGTGGGCCTACTACCTCCTGGACTCTAATGTGGTGGGCCTACTACTGGTCTGTCCTCTAATGTGGTGGGCCTACTACTGCCTGGACTCTAATGTGGTGGGTCTACTACTGGCCTAGAATCTAATGTGGTGGGCCTACTACTGGCCTGTCTCTAATGTGGTGGGCCTACTACTGGCCTGGACTCTAAAGTTGTGGGCCTACTACTGCCTGGACTCTAATGTGGTCGGCCTACTACTGGTCTGGACTCTAATGTTGTTGGCCTATTACATTCTGGACGCTAATGTGGTGGGCCTACTACTGGCCTGGACTCTAATGTGGTGAGCCTACTACTGGCTTGGACTCTAATGTGGTGGGCCTACTACTGGCCTGGACTCTAATGTGGTGGGCGTACTACTGGCCTGAACTCTAATGTGGTGGGCATACTACTGGCCTGGACTCTAATGTGGTGGGCCTACTGCTGGCTTGGACTCTAATGTGGTGGGCCTACTACTGTCCTGGACTCTAATGTGGTGGGTCTACTTCTGGCCTGGACTCTAATGTGCTGGGCCTACTACTGTCCTGGACTCTAATGTGGTGGGTCTACTACTGGCCTGGACTCTAATGTGGTGGGCCTACTACTGTCCTGGACTCTAATGTGTTGGGCCTACTACTGGTCTGGACTCTAATGTGGTGGGCCTACTACTGGCCTGGACTCTAAAGTTGTGGGCCTACTACTGCCTGGACTCTAATGTGGTGGGCCTACTACTGGTCTGGACTCTAATGTTGTTGGGCCTATTACATTCTGGACGCTAATGTGGTGGGCCTACTACTGGCCTGGACTCTAATGTGGTGAGCCTACTACTGGCTTGGACTCTAATGTGGTGGGCCTACTACTGGCCTGGACTCTAATGTGGTGGGCGTACTACTGGCCTGGACTCTAATGTGGTGGGCATACTACTGGCCTGGACTCTAATGTGGTGGGCCTACTACTGGCCTTGACTCTAATGTGGTGGGCCTACTACTGGCCTGGACTCTAATGTGGTGGGTCTACTACTGGCCTGGACTCTAATGTGGTGGGCCTACTACTGGCCTGGACTCTAATGTAGTGGGCCTACTACTCCTGGACTCTAATGTGGTGGGTCTACTACTGGCCTGGACTCTAATGTGGTGGGCCTACTACTGGCATGGACTCTAATGTGGTGGGCCTACTACTGGCATGGACTCTAATGTGGTGGGCATACTACTGTCCTGGACTCTAATGTGGTGGGCCTACCACTGGCCTGGACTCTAATGTGGTGGGCCTACTACTGCCTGGACTCTAGTGTGGTGGGCCTACCACTGTCCTGGACTCTAATGTGGTGGGCCTACTACTGCCTGGACTCTAATGTGGTGGGCCTACTACTGGGCGTCTGCCTGCTCTAATGTGGTGGGCCTACTACTGGCCTGGCCTCTAATGTGGTGGGCCTACTACTGGCCTGTCCTCTAATGTGGTGGGCCTACTACTGGCCTGTCCTCTAATGTGGTGGGCCTACTACTGCCTGGACTCTAATGTGGTGGGCCTACTACTGGCCTGGACTCTAATGTGGTGGGCCTACTACTGGCCTGGACTCTAATGTTGTGGGCCTACTACTGGCCTGGACTCTAATGTTGTGGGCCTACTACTGGTCTGGACTCTAATGTGGTCGGCCTACTACTGGCCTGGACTCTAATGTTGTTGGCCTACTACATTCTGGACTCTAATGTGGTGGGCCTACTACTGGCCTGGACTCTAATGTGGTGAGCCTACTACTGGCTTGGACTCTAATGTGGTGGGCCTACTACTGGCCTGGACTCTAATGTGGTGGGCCTACTACTGGCCTGAACTCTAATGTGGTGGGCATACTACTGGCCTGGACTCTAATGTGGTGGGCCTACTGCTGGCTTGGACTCTAATGTGGTGGGCCTACTACTGTCCTGGACTCTAATGTGGTGGGCCTACTACTGGCCTGGACTCTAATGTGCTGGGCCTACTACTGTCCTGGACTCTAATGTGGTGGGTCTACTACTGGCCTGGACTCTAATGTGGTGGGCCTACTACTGTCCTGGACTCTAATGTGGTGGGCCTACTACTGGTCTGGACTCTAATGTGGTGGGCCTACTACTGGGCCTGGACTCTAATGTGGTGGTCCTACTACTGGCCTGGACTCTAATGTGGTGGGCCTACTACTGGCCTGGACTCTAATGTGGTGGGCCTACTACTGGCCTGGACTCTAATGTGGTGAGCCTACTACTGGCTTGGACTCTAATGTGGTGGGCCTACTACTGGCCTGCACTCTAATGTGGTGGGCGTACTACTGTCCTGGACTCTAATGTGGTGGGTCTACTACTGGCCTGGACTCTAATGTGCTGGGCTTACTACTGTCCTGGACTCTAATGTGGTGGGTCTACTACTGGTCTGGACTCTAATGTGGTGGGCCTACTACTGGCCTGGACTCTAATGTATTGGGCCTACTACTGGCCTGGACTCTAATGAGGTGGGCCTACTACTGGTCTGTCCTCTAATGTGGTGGGCCTACTACTGGCCTGGACTCTAATTAGTGGGCCTACTACTGGTCTGTCCTCTAATATGGTGGGCCTACTACTTGTCTGTCCTCTAATGTGGTGGGCATACTACTGGTCTGTCCTCTAATGTGTTGGGCCTACTACTGCCTGGACTCTAATGTGGTGGGCCTACTACTGGTCTGTCCTCTGATGTGGTGGGCCTACTACTGGTCTGTCCTCTAATGTGGTGGGCCTACTACTGCCTGGACTCTAATGTGGTGGGTTTACTACTGGCCTGGACTCTAATGTGGTGGGCCTACTACTGGCCTGGACTCTAATGTAGTGGGCCTACTACTACCTGGACTCTAATGTGGTGGGTCTACTACTGGTTTGTCCTCTAATGTGGTGGGCCTACTACTGGCCTGGACTCTAATGTGGTGGGCATACTACTGGCCTGGACTCTAATGTAGTGTGCCTACTACTGGTCTGTCCCCTAATGTGGTGGGCCTACTACTGGTCTGTCCTCCAATGTGGTGGGCCTACTACTGGTCTGTCCTCTAATGTGGTGGGCCTACTACTGCCTGGACTCTAATGTGGTGGGCCTACTACTGGTCTGTCCTCTAATGTGGTGGGCCTACTACTGGTCTGTCCTCTAATGTGGTGGGCCTACTACTGCCTGGACTCTAATGTGGTGGGTCAACTACTGGCCTAGAATCTAATGTGGTGGGCCTACTGTTGGCATGGACTCTAATGTGGTGGGCCTACTACTGGCATGGACTCTAATGTGGTGGGCCTACTACTGTCCTGGACTCTAATGTGGTGGGCCTACCACTGGCCTGGACTCTAATGTGGTGGGCCTACTACTGCCTGGACTCTAATGTGGTTTGCCTACCACTGTCCTGCACTGTAATGTGGTGGGCCTACTACTGCCTGGACTTTAATGTGGTGGGCCTACTACTGGTCTGTCCTCTAATGTGGTGGGCCTACTACTGCCTGGACTCTAATTTGGTGGGCCTACTGCTGGTCTGTCCTCTAATGTGGTGGGCCTACTACTGGTCTGTCCTCTAATGTATTGGGCCTACTACTGGCCTGGACTCTAATGAGGTGGGCCTACTACTGGTTTGTTCTCTAATGTGGTGGGCCTACTACAGCCTGGACTCTAATGTGGTGGGTCAACTACTGGCCTAGAATCTAATGTGGTGGGCCTACAACTGGCATGGACTCTAATGTGGTGGGCCTACTACTTGTCTGTCCTCTAATGTGGTGGGCATACTACTGGTCTGTCCTCTAATGTGGTGGGCCTACTACTCTCTGGACTCTAATGTGGTGGGCCTACTACTGGTCTGTCCTCTGATGTGGTGGGCCTACTACTGGTCTGTCCTCTAATGTGGTAGGCCTACTACTGCCTGGACTCTAATGTGGTGGGTTTACTACTGGCCTGGACTCTAATGTGGTGGGCCTACTACTGGCCTGGACTCTAATGTAGTGGGCCTACTACTACCTTGACTCTAATGTGGTGGGTCTACTACTGGTTTGTCCTCTAATGTGGTGGGCCTACTACTGGCCTGGACTCTAATGTGGTGGGCATACTACTGGCCTGGACTCTAATGTAGTGGGCCTACTACTGGTCTGTCCCCTAATGTGGTGGGCCTACTACTGGTCTGTCCTCCAATGTGGTGGGATTACTACTGGTCTGTCCTCTAATGTGGTGGGCCTACTACTGCCTGGACTCTAATGTGGTGGGCCTACTACTGGTCTGTCCTCTAATGTGGTGGGCCTACTACTGGTCTGTCCTCTAATGTGGTGGGCCTACTACTGCCTGGACTCTAATGTGGTGGGTCTACTACTGGCCTAGAATCTGATGTGGTGGGCCTACTACTGGCATGGACTCTAATGTGGTGGGCCTACTACTGGCATGGACTCTAATGTGGTGGGCCTACTACTGTCCTGGACTCTAATGTGGTGGGCCTACTACTGCCTGGACTCTAATGTGGTGGGTCTACTACTGGCCTAGAATCTGATGTGGTGGGCCTACTACTGGCATGGACTCTAATGTGGTGGGCCTACCACTGTCCTGGACTGTAATTTGGTGGGCCTACTACTGCGTGGACTTTAATGTGGTGGGCCTACTACTGGTCTGTCCTCTAATGTGGTGGGCCTACTACTGGCCTGGACTCTAATGTGGTGGGCCTACTACTGGCCTGTGACTCTAATGTGGTGGGCCTACTACTGGCCTGGACTCTAATGTGGTGGGCCTACTTCTGGCCTGGACTCTAATGTGGTGGGCCTACTACTGGCCTGGACTCTAATGTGGTGGGCCTACTACTGGCCTGGACTCTAATGTGGTGGGCCTACTACTGGCCTGAATCTAATGTGGTGGGCCTACTACTGGCATGGACTCTAATGTGGTGGGCCTACTACTGGCATGGACTCTAATGTGGTGGGCCTACTACTGCCTGGACTCTAATGTGGTGGGCCTACTACTGGCCTAGAACTCTAATGTGGTGGGCCTACTACTGGCCTGGACTCTAATGTGGTGGGCCTACCACTGTCCTGTACTCTAATGTGGTGGGCCTACTACTGCGTGGACTTTAATGTGGTGGGCCTACTACTGGTCTGTCCTCTAATGTGGTGGGCCTACTACTGCCTGGACTCTAATGTGGTGGGCCTACTACTGGTCTGTCCTCTAATGTGGTGGGCCTACTACTGCATGGACTCTAATGTGGTGGGTCTACTACTGGCCTAGAATCTAATGTGGTGGGCCTACTACTGGCCTGGACTCTAATGTGGTTGGCCTACTACTGGCCTGGACTCTAAAGTTGTGGGCCTACTACTGCCTGGACTCTAATGTGGTCGGCCTACTACTGGTCTGGACTCTAATGTTGTTGGCCTATTACATTCTGGACGCTAATGTGGTGGGCCTACTACTGGCCTGGACTCTAATGTGGTGAGCCTACTACTGGCTTGGACTCTAATGTGGTGGGCCTACTACTGGCCTGGACTCTAATGTGGTGGGCGTACTACTGGCCTGAACTCTAATGTGGTGGGCATACTACTGGCCTGGACTCTAATGTGGTGGGCCTACTGCTGGCTTGGACTCTAATGTGGTGGGCCTACTACTGTCCTGGACTCTAATGTGGTGGGTCTACTTCTGGCCTGGACTCTAATGTGGTGGGCCTACTACTGGCCTGGACTCTAATGTGGTGGGCCTACTTCTGCCTGGACTCTAATGTGGTGGGCCTACTACTGGCCTGGACTCTAATGTGGTGGGCCTTCTACTGGTCTGGACTCTAATGTGGTGGGCCTACTACTGGCCTGGACTCTAATGTGGTGGGCCTACTACTGTTCTGGACTCTAATGTGGTGGGCCTACTACTGGCCTGGACTCTAATGTGGTGGGCCTACTACTGGCCTGGACTCTAATGTGGTGGGCCTACTACTGGCCTGGACTCTAATGTGGTGGGCCTACTACTGTCCTGGACTCTAATGTGGTGGGTCTACTACTGGTCTGGACTCTAATGTGGTGGGCCTACTACTGGCCTGGACTCTAATGTATTGGGCCTACTACTGGCCTGGACTCTAATGAGGTGGGCCTACTACTGGTTTGTTCTCTAATGAGGTGGGCCTACTACTGGTTTGTTCTCTAATGTGGTGGGTCTACTACTGGTCTGGACTCTAATGTGGTGGGCCTACTACTGGCCTGGACTCTAATGTATTGGGCCTACTACTGGCCTGGACTCTAATGAGGTGGGCCTACTACTGGTCTGTCCTCTAATATGGTGGGCCTACTACTTGTCTGTCCTCTAATGTGGTGGGCATACTACTGGTCTGTCCTCTAATGTGTTGGGCCTACTACTGCCTGGACTCTAATGTGGTGGGCCTACTACTGGTCTGTCCTCCTAATGTGGTGGGCCTACTACTGCCTGGACTCTAATGTGGTGGGTTTACTACTGGTCTGGACTCTAATGTGGTGGGCCTACTACTGGCCTGGACTCTAATGTAGTGGGCCTACTACTACCTGGACTCTAATGTGGTGGGTCTACTACTGGTTTGTCCTCTAATGTGGTTGGCCTACTACTGGCCTGGACTCTAATGTGGTGGGCATACTACTGGCCTGGACTCTAATGTAGTGTGCCTACTACTGGTCTGTTGTCCCCTAATGTGGTGGGCCTACTACTGGTCTGTCCTCTAATGTGGTGGGCCTACTACTGGTCTGTCCTCTAATGTGGTGGGCCTACTACTGCCTGGACTCTAATGTGGTGGGCTACTACTGGTCTGCCCTCAATGTGGTGGGCCTACTACTGGCCTGGACTCTAATGTGGTGGGCCTACTACTGGCCTGGACTCTAATGTGGTGGGCCTACTACTGGCCTGGACTCTAATGTGGTGGGCCTACTACTGGCCTGGACTCTAATGTGGTGGGCCTACTACTGGCCTGGACTCTAATGTGGTGGGCCTACTACTGGCCTGGACTCTAATGTGGTGGGCCTACTACTGGCCTGGACTCTAATGTGGTGGGCCTACTACTGGCCTGGACTCTAATGTGGTGGGCCTACTACTGGCCTGGACTCTAATGTGGTGGGCCTACTACTGGCCTGTCCTCTAATGTGGTGGGCCTACTACTGCCTGGACTCTAATGTGGTGGGCCTACTACTGGCCTAGAATCTAATGTGGTGGGCCTACTACTGGCCTGGACTCTAATGTGGTGGGCCTACTACTGGCCTGGACTCTAATGTGGTGGGCCTACTACTGGCCTGGACTCTAATGTGGTGGGCCTACTACTGGCCTGGACTCTAATGTGGTGGGCCTACTACTGCCTGGACTCTAATGTGGTGGGCCTACTACTGGCGGACTCTGTGGGCCTACTGGCACTCTAATGTGGTGGGCCTACTACTGGCCTGGACTCTAATGTGGTGAGCCTACTACTGGCCTGGACTCTAATGTGGTGGGCCTACTACTGTCCTGGACTCTAATGTGGTGGGCCTACTACTGGCCTGAACTCTAATGTGGTGGGCCTACTACTGCCCTGGACTCTAATGTGGTGGGCCTACTACTGTCCTGGACTCTAATGTGGTGGGCCTACTACTGGCTTGGACTCTAATGTGGTGGGCCTACTACTGGTCTGGCCTCTAATGTGGTGGGCCTACTACTGGCCTGGACTCTAATGTGGTGGGCCTACTACTGGTCTGTACTCTAATGTGGTGGGCCTACTACTGGCCTGGACTCTAATGTGTTGGGCCTACTACTGGCCTGGACTCTAATGTGGTGGGCCTACTACTGGCCTGGACTCTAATGTGGTCGGCCTACTACTGGTCTGGACTCTAATGTCCTGTGGGCCCACTACTGGCCTGGACTCTAATGTGGTGAGCCTACTACTGGCTTGGACTCTAATGTGGTGGGCCTACTACTGGCCTGGACTCTAATGTGGTGGGCGTACTACTGGCCTGAACTCTAATGTGGTGGGCATACTACTGGCCTGGACTCTAATGTGGTGGGCCTACTACTGGCTTGGACTCTAATGTGGTGGGCCTACTACTGTCCTGGACTCTAATGTGGTGGGTCTACTTTTGGCCTGGACTCTAATGTGCTGGGCCTACTACTGTCCTGGACTCTAATGTGGTGGGTCTACTACTGGGCTGGACTCTAATGTGGTGGGCCTACTACTGGCCTGGACTCTAATGTATTGGGCCTACTACTGGCCTGGACTCTAATGAGGTGGGCCTACTACTGGTTTGTTCTCTAATGTGGTGGGCCTACTACTGGCCTGGACTCTAATTAGTGGGCCTACTACTGGTCTGTCCTCTAATATGGTGGGCCTACTACTTGTCTGTCCTCTAATGTGGTGGGCCTACTACTGCCTGGACTCTAATGTGGTGGGCCTACTACTGGTCTGTCCTCTAATGTGGTGGGCCTACTACTGGACTGTCCTGTAATGTGGTGGGCCTACTACTGCCTGGACTCTAATGTGGTGGGTCTACTACTGGCCTAGAATCTAATGAGGTGGGCCTACTACTGGCATGGACTCTAATGTGGTGGGCCTACTACTTTCATGGACTCTAATGTGGTGGGCCTACTACTGGCCTGGACTCTAAAGTTGTGGGCCTACTACTGTCCTGGACTCTAATGTGGTGGGCCTACTACTGGCATGGACTCTTATATGGTGGGCCTACCACTGGCCTGGACTCTAATGTGGTGGACCTACTACTGTCCTGGACTCTAATGTGGTGGGCCTACCACTGTCCTGGACTGTAATGTGGTGGGCCTACTACTGCCTGGACTCTAATGTGGTGGGCCTACTACTGGTCTGTCCTCTAATGTGGTGGGCCTACTACTGCCTGGACTCTAATGTGGTGGGCCTACTACTGGTCTGTACTCTGATGTGGGGGGCCTACTACTGGTCTGTCCTCTAATGTGGTGGCCCTACTACTGCCTGGACTCTAATGTGGTGGGTTTACTACTGGCCTGGACTCTAATGTGGTGGGCCTACTACAGGCCTGGACTCTAATGTAGTGGGCCTACTACTACCTGGACGCTAATGTGGTGGGTCTACTACTGGTTTGTCCTCTAATGTGGTGAGCCTACTACTGGCCTGGACTCTAATGTGGTGGGCATACTACTGGCCTGGACTCTAATGTAGTGGGCCTAATACTGGTCTGTCCCCTAATGTGGTGGGCCTACTACTGGTCTGTCCTCCAATGTGGTGGGCCTACTACTGGTCTGTCCTCTAATGTGGTGGGCCTACTACTGCCTGGACTCTAATGTGGTGGGCCTACTACTGGTCTGTCCTCTAATGTGGTGGGCCTACTACTGGACTGTCCTGTAATGTGGTGGGCCTACTACTGCCTGGACTCTAATGTGGTGGGTCTACTACTGGCCCAGAATCTAATGAGGTGGGCCTACTACTGGCATGGACTCTAATGTGGTGGGCCTACTACTGGCATGGACTCCAATGTGGTGGGCCTACTACTGGCCTGGACTCTAAAGTTGTGGGCCTACTACTGTCCTGGACTCTAATGTGGTGGGCCTACTACTGTCCTGGACTCTAATGTGGTGGGCCTACCACTGGCCTGGACTCTAATGTGGTGGGCCTACTACTGTCCTGGACTCTAATGTGGTGGGCCTACCACTGTCCTGGACTGTAATGTGGTGGGCCTACTACTGCCTGGACTCTAATGTGGTGTTCCTACTACTGGTCTGTCCTCTAATGTGGTGGGCCTACTACTGCCTGGACTCTAATGTGGTGGGTCTACTACTGGCCTAGAATCTAATGTGGTGGGCCTACTACTGGCCTGGACTCTAATGTGGTGGGCCTACTACTGGCCTGGACTCTAATGTGGTGGGCCTACTACTGTCCTGGACTCTAATGTGGTGGGCCTACTACTGGCCTTGACTCTAATGTGGTGGGCCTACTACTGGCTTGGACTATAATGGGGTGGGCCTACTACTGTCTTGGACTCTAATGTGGTGGGTCTACTACTGGCCTGGATTCTAATGTGGTGGGCCTACTACTGGCCTGGACTCTAATGTGGTGGGCCTACTATTGTCCTGGACTCTAATGTGGTGGGTCTACTACTGGCCTAGAATCTAATGTGAAGGGCCTACTACTGGCATGGACTCTAATGTGGTGGGCCTACTACTGGCCTGGACTCTAATGTGGTGGGCCTACTACTGTCCTGGACTCTAATGTGGTGGGCCTACCACTGGCCTGGACTCTAATATGGTGGTTCTACTACTGTCCTGGACTCTAATGTGGTGGGCCTACCACTGTCCTGGACTGTAATGTGGTGGGCCTTCTACTGCCTGGACTTTAATGTGGTAGGCCAACTACTGGTCTGTCCTCTAATGTGGTGGGCCTACTACTGCCTGGACTCTAATGTGGTGGGCCTACTACTGGTCTGTCCTCTAATGTGCTGGGCTACTACTGGCCTAGAATCTAATGTGGTGGGCCTACTACTGGCATGGACTCTAATGTGGTGTGCCTACTACTGGCCTGGACTCTAATGTGGTGGGCCTACTACTGTCCTGGACTCTAATGTGGTGGGCCTACCACTGGCCTGGACTCTAATGTGGTGGGCCTACTACTGTCCTGGACTGTAATGTGGTGGGCCTACTACTGCCTGGACTTTAATGTGGTGGGCCTACTACTGGTCTGTCCTCTAATGTGGTGGGCCTACTACTGCCTGGACTCTAATGTGGTGGGCCTACTACTGGTCTGTCCTCTAATGTGGTGGGCATACTACAGGTCTGTCCTCTAATGTGGTGGGCCTACTACTGCCTGGACTCTAATGTGGTGGGTCTACTACTGGCCTAAAATCTAATGTGGTGGGCCTACTACTGGCATGTACTCTAATGTGGTGGGCCTACTACTGGCCTGGACTCTAATTTTGTGGGCCTACTACTGGCCTGGACTCTAATGTGGTGAGCCTACTACTGTCCTGGACTCTAATGTGGTGGGCCTACCACTGGCCTGGACTCTAATGTGGTGGGCCTACCACTGTCCTGGACTCTAATGTGGTGGGCCTACCACTGTCCTGGACTGTAATGTGTTGGGCCTACTACTGCCTGGACTCTAATGTGGTGGGCCTACTACTGGTCTGTCCTCTAATGTGGTGGGCCTACTACTGCCTGGACTCTAATGTGGTGGGTCTCCTACTGGCCTAGAATCTAATGTGTTGGGCCTACTACTGGCCTGGACTCTAATGTGGTGGGCCTACTACTGGCCTGGACTCTAATGTGGTGGGCCTACTACTGTCCTGGACTCTAATGTGGTCGGCCTACTACTGGCCTTGACTAAAATGTGGTGGGCCTACTACTGGCCTGACTCTAATGTGGTGGGCCTACTACTGGCATGGACTCTAATGTGGTGGGCCTACTACTGTCCTGGACTCTAATGTGGTGGGCCTACCACTGGCCTGGACTCTAATGTGGTGGGCCTACTACTGCCTGGACTCTAATGTGGTTTGCCTACCACTGTCCTGCACTGTAATGTGGTGGGCCTACTACTGCCTGGACTTTAATGTGGTGGGCCTACTACTGGTCTGTCCTCTAATGTGGTGGGCCTACTACTGCCTGGACTCTAATTTGGTGGGCCTACTGCTGGTCTGTCCTCTAATGTGGTGGGCCTACTACTGGTCTGTCCTCTAATGTATTGGGCCTACTACTGGCCTGGACTCTAATGAGGTGGGCCTACTACTGGTTTGTTCTCTAATGTGGTGGGCCTACTACAGCCTGGACTCTAATGTGGTGGGTCTACTACTGGCCTAGAATCTAATGTGGTGGGCCTACTACTGGCATGGACTCTAATGTGGTGGGCCTACTACTTGTCTGTCCTCTAATGTGGTGGGCATACTACTGGTCTGTCCTCTAATGTGGTGGGCCTACTACTCTCTGGACTCTAATGTGGTGGGCCTACTACTGGTCTGTCCTCTGATGTGGTGGGCCTACTACTGGTCTGTCCTCTAATGTGGTAGGCCCACTACTGCCTGGACTCTAATGTGGTGGGTTTACTACTGGCCTGGACTCTAATGTGGTGGGCCTACTACTGGCCTGGACTCTAATGTAGTGGGCCTACTACTACCTTGACTCTAATGTGGTGGGTCTACTACTGGTTTGTCCTCTCAATGTGGTGGGCCTACTACTGGCCTGGACTCTAATGTGGTGGGCATACTACTGGCCTGGACTCTAATGTAGTGGGCCTACTACTGGTCTGTCCCCTAATGTGGTGAACCTACTACTGGTCTGTCCTCCAATGTGGTGGGATTACTACTGGTCTGTCCTCTAATGTGGTGGGCCTACTACTGCCTGGACTCTAATGTGGTGGGCCTACTACTGGTCTGTCCTCTAATGTGGTGGGCCTACTACTGGTCTGTCCTCTAATGTGGTGGGCCTACTACTGCCTGGACTCTAATGTGGTGGGTCTACTACTGGCCTAGAATCTGATGTGGTGGGCCTACTACTGGCATGGACTCTAATGTGGTGGGCCTACTACTGGCATGGACTCTAATGTGGTGGGCCTACTACTGCCTGGACTCTAATGTGGTGGGCCTACTACTGCCTGGACTCTAATGTGGTGGGTCTACTACTGGCCTAGAATCTGATGTGGTGGGCCTACTACTGGCATGGACTCTAATGTGGTGGGCCTACCACTGTCCTGGACTGTAATTTGGTGGGCCTACTACTGCGTGGACTTTAATGTGGTGGGCCTACTACTGGTCTGTCCTCTAATGTGGTGGGCCTACTACTGCCTGGACTCTAATGTGGTGGGCCTACTACTGGTTTGTCCTCTAATGTGGTGGGACTACTACTGGCCTGGACTCTAATGTGGTGGGCATACTACTGGCCTGGACTCTAATGTAGTGGGCCTACTACTGGTCTGTCCCCTAATGTGGTGGGCCTACTACTGGTCTGTCCTCCAATGTGGTGGGCCTACTACTGGTCTGTCCTCTAATGTGGTGGGCCTACTACTGCCTGGACTCTAATGTGGTGGGTCTACTACTGGCCTAGAATCTAATGTGGTGGGCCTACTACTGGCATGGACTCTAATGTGGTGGGCCTACTACTGGCATGGACTCTAATGTGGTGGGCCTACTACTGTCCTGGACTCTAATGTGGTGGGCCTACCACTGGCCTGGACTCTAATATGGTGGGCCTACTACTGCCTGGACTCTAGTGTGGTGGGCCTACCACTGTCCTGGACTGTAATGTGGTGGGCCTACTACTGCCTGGACTTTAATGTGGTGGGCCTACTACTGGTCTGTCCTCTAATGTGGTGGGCCTACTACTGCCCGGACTCTAATGTGGTGGGCCTACTACTGGTCTGTCCTCTAATGTGGTGGGCCTACTACTGCCTGGACTCTAATGTGTTGGGTCTACTACTGGCCTAGAATCTAATGTGGTGGGCCTACTACTGGCCTGGACTCTAATGTGGTGGGCCTACTACTGGCCTGGACTCTAAAGTTGTGGGCCTACTACTGCCTGGACTCTAATGTGGTCGGCCTACTACTGGTCTGGACTCTAATGTTGTTGGCCTATTACATTCTGGACGCTAATGTGGTGGGCCTACTACTGGCCTGGACTCTAATGTGGTGAGCCTACTACTGGCTTGGACTCTAATGTGGTGGGCCTACTACTCGCCTGGACTCTAATGTGGTGGGCGTACTACTGGCCTGAACTCTAATGTGGTGGGCATACTACTGGCCTGGACTCTAATGTGGTGGGCCTACTACTGGCTTGGACTCTAATGTGGTGGGCCTACTACTGTCCTGGACTCTAATGTGGTGGGTCTACTTTTGGCCTGGACTCTAATGTGCTGGGCCTACTACTGTCCTGGACTCTAATGTGGTGGGTCTACTACTGGGCTGGACTCTAATGTGGTGGGCCTACTACTGGCCTGGACTCTAATGTATTGGGCCTACTACTGGCCTGGACTCTAATGAGGTGGGCCTACTACTGGTTTGTTCTCTAATGTGGTGGGCCTACTACTGGCCTGGACTCTAATTAGTGGGCCTACTACTGGTCTGTCCTCTAATATGGTGGGCCTACTACTTGTCTGTCCTCTAATGTGGTGGGCCTACTACTGCCTGGACTCTAATGTGGTGGGCCTACTACTGGTCTGTCCTCTAATGTGGTGGGCCTACTACTGGACTGTCCTGTAATGTGGTGGGCCTACTACTGCCTGGACTCTAATGTGGTGGGTCTACTACTGGCCTAGAATCTAATGAGGTGGGCCTACTACTGGCATGGACTCTAATGTGGTGGGCCTACTACTTTCATGGACTCTAATGTGGTGGGCCTACTACTGGCCTGGACTCTAAAGTTGTGGGCCTACTACTGTCCTGGACTCTAATGTGGTGGGCCTACTACTGGCATGGACTCTAATATGGTGGGCCTACCACTGGCCTGGACTCTAATGTGGTGGACCTACTACTGTCCTGGACTCTAATGTGGTGGGCCTACCACTGTCCTGGACTGTAAAGTGGTGGGCCTACTACTGCCTGGACTCTAATGTGGTGGGCCTACTACTGGTCTGTCCTCTAATGTGGTGGGCCTACTACTGCCTGGACTCTAATGTGGTGGGCCTACTACTGGTCTGTACTCTGATGTGGGGGGGCCTACTACTGGTCTGTCCTCTAATGTGGTGGCCCTACTACTGCCTGGACTCTAATGTGGTGGGTTTACTACTGGCCTGGACTCTAATGTGGTGGGCCTACTACTGGCCTGGACTCTAATGTAGTGGGCCTACTACTACCTGGACGCTAATGTGGTGGGTCTACTACTGGTTTGTCCTCTAATGTGGTGAGCCTACTACTGGCCTGGACTCTAATGTGGTGGGCATACTACTGGCCTGGACTCTAATGTAGTGGGCCTAATTTTGGTCTGTCCCCTAATGTGGTGGGCCTACTACTGGTCT
Organism: Coregonus clupeaformis; assembly: GCF_020615455.1. Lineage (NCBI taxonomy): Eukaryota > Metazoa > Chordata > Actinopteri > Salmoniformes > Salmonidae > Coregonus > Coregonus clupeaformis. The sequence continues at coordinate 31,419,974 of NC_059208.1, read as the reverse complement.
GTCCTCCAATGTGGTGGGCCTACTACTGGTCTGTCCTCTAATGTGGTGGGCCTACTACTGCCTGGACTCTAATGTGGTGGGCCTACTACTGGTCTGTCCTCTAATGTGGTGGGCCTACTACTGGACTGTCCTGTAATGTGGTGGGCCTACTACTGCCTGGACTCTAATGTGGTGGGTCTACTACTGGCCCAGAATCTAATGAGGTGGGCCTACTACTGGCATGGACTCTAATGTGGTGGGCCTACTACTGGCATGGACTCCAATGTGGTGGGCCTACTACTGGCCTGGACTCTAAAGTTGTGGGCCTACTACTGTCCTGGACTCTAATGTGGTGGGCCTACTACTGGCATGGACTCTAATGTGGTGGGCCTACCACTGGCCTGGACTCTAATGTGGTGGGCCTACTACTGTCCTGGACTCTAATGTGGTGGGCCTACCACTGTCCTGGACTGTAATGTGGTGGGCCTACTACTGCCTGGACTCTAATGTGGTGTTCCTACTACTGGTCTGTCCTCTAATGTGGTGGGCCTACTACTGCCTGGACTCTAATGTGGTGGGTCTACTACTGGCCTAGAATCTAATGTGGTGGGCCTACTACTGGCCTGGACTCTAATGTGGTGGGCCTACTACTGGCCTGGACTCTAATGTGGTGGGCCTACTACTGTCCTGGACTCTAATGTGGTGGGCCTACTACTGGCCTTGACTCTAATGTGGTGGGCCTACTACTGGCTTGGACTATAATGGGGTGGGCCTACTACTGTCTTGGACTCTAATGTGGTGGGTCTACTACTGGCCTGGATTCTAATGTGGTGGGCCTACTACTGGCCTGGACTCTAATGTGGTGGGCCTACTATTGTCCTGGACTCTAATGTGGTGGGTCTACTACTGGCCTAGAATCTAATGTGAAGGGCCTACTACTGGCATGGACTCTAATGTGGTGGGCCTACTACTGGCCTGGACTCTAATGTGGTGGGCCTACTACTGTCCTGGACTCTAATGTGGTGGGCCTACCACTGGCCTGGACTCTAATATGGTGGTTCTACTACTGTCCTGGACTCTAATGTGGTGGGCCTACCACTGTCCTGGACTGTAATGTGGTGGGCCTACTACTGCCTGGACTTTAATGTGGTAGGCCAACTACTGGTCTGTCCTCTAATGTGGTGGGCCTACTACTGCCTGGACTCTAATGTGGTGGGCCTACTACTGGTCTGTCCTCTAATGTGCTGGGCTACTACTGGCCTAGAATCTAATGTGGTGGGCCTACTACTGGCATGGACTCTAATGTGGTGTGCCTACTACTGGCCTGGACTCTAATGTGGTGGGCCTACTACTGTCCTGGACTCTAATGTGGTGGGCCTACCACTGGCCTGGACTCTAATGTGGTGGGCCTACTACTGTCCTGGACTGTAATGTGGTGGGCCTACTACTGCCTGGACTTTAATGTGGTGGGCCTACTACTGGTCTGTCCTCTAATGTGGTGGGCCTACTACTGCCTGGACTCTAATGTGGTGGGCCTACTACTGGTCTGTCCTCTAATGTGGTGGGCATACTACTGGTCTGTCCTCTAATGTGGTGGGCCTACTACTGCCTGGACTCTAATGTGGTGGGTCTACTACTGGCCTAAAATCTAATGTGGTGGGCCTACTACTGGCATGTACTCTAATGTGGTGGGCCTACTACTGGCCTGGACTCTAATTTTGTGGGCCTACTACTGGCCTGGACTCTAATGTGGTGAGCCTACTACTGTCCTGGACTCTAATGTGGTGGGCCTACCACTGGCCTGGACTCTAATGTGGTGGGCCTACCACTGTCCTGGACTCTAATGTGGTGGGCCTACCACTGTCCTGGACTGTAATGTGTTGGGCCTACTACTGCCTGGACTCTAATGTGGTGGGCCTACTACTGGTCTGTCCTCTAATGTGGTGGGCCTACTACTGCCTGGACTCTAATGTGGTGGGTCTCCTACTGGCCTAGAATCTAATGTGTTGGGCCTACTACTGGCCTGGACTCTAATGTGGTGGGCCTACTACTGGCCTGGACTCTAATGTGGTGGGCCTACTACTGTCCTGGACTCTAATGTGGTCGGCCTACTACTGGCCTTGACTAAAATGTGGTGGGCCTACTACTGGCCTGACTCTAATGTGGTGGTCCTACTACTGGCTTGGACTATAATGTGGTGGGCCTACTACTGTCCTGGACTCTAATGTGGTGGGTCTACTACTGGCCTGGACTCTAATGTGGTGGGTCTACTACTGGCCTGGATTATAATGTGGTGGGCCTACTACTGACCTGGACTTTAATGTGGTGGGCCTACTACTGTCCTGGACTCTAATGTGGTGGCCCTACTACTGGCCTGGACTCTAATATGGTGGGCCTACTACTGAACTGGACTCTGATGTGGTGGGCCTACTACTGTCCTGGACTCTAATGTGGTGGGACTATTACTGGTTTGTCCTCTAATGTGGTGGGCCTACTACTTGCCTGGACTCTAATGTGGTGGGCCTACTATTGGCCTGGACTCTAATGTAGTGGGCCTACTACTGGTCTGTCATCTAATGTGGTGGGCCTACTACTGGTCTGTCCTCTAATAAGGTGGGCCTACTACTGGTCTGTGCTCAATTTGGTGGGCCTACTACTGCCTGGACTCTAATGTTGTGTGCCTACTTCTGGTCTGTCCTCTAATGTGGTGGGCCTACTACTGTCCTGGACTCTAATGTGGTGGGCCTACTACTGTCATTGACTCTAATGTGGTGGGCCTACTACTGTCCAGGACTCTAATGTGGTGGGTCTACTACTGGTCTGGACTCTAATGTGGTGGGCCTACTACTGGTCTGTCCTCTAATGTGGTGGGCCTACTACTGCCTGGACTCTAATGTGGTGGGTCTCCTACTGGCCTAGAATCTAATGTGTTGGGCCTACTACTGGCCTGGACTCTAATGTGGTGGGCCTACTACTGGCCTGGACTCTAATGTGGTGGGCCTACTACTGTCCTGGACTCTAATGTGGTCGGCCTACTACTGGCCTTGACTAAAATGTGGTGGGCCTACTACTGTCCTGGACTCTAATGTGGTGGGTCTACTACTGGTCTGGACTCTAATGTGATGGGCCTACTACTGGCCTGGACTCTAATGTAGTGGGCCTACTACTGGTCTGTCCTCTAATGTGGTGGGCCTACTTTTGGTCTGTCCTCTAATGTGGTGGGCCTACTACTGGTCTGTCCTCTAATGTGGTGGGCCTACTACTGCCTGGACTCTAATGTGGTGGGCCTACTACTGGTCTGTCATCTAATGTGGTGGGTCTACTACTGGTCTGTCCTCTAATGTGGTGGGCCTACTACTGGTCTTTCCTCTAATGTGGTGGGCCTACTATTGCCTGGAATCTAATGTGGTGGGCCTACTACTGGTCTGTCCTCTAATGTGGTGGGCCTACTACTGCCTGGACTCTAATTTGGTGGGTCTACTACTGGCCTGGACTCTAATGTGGTGGGCCTACTACTGGCTAGGACTCTAATGTAGTGGGCCTACTACTGGCCTGGACTCTAATGTGGTGGGCCTACTACTGGCCTGGACTCTAATGTGGTGGGCCTACTACTGCCTGGACTCTAATGTGGTTTGGCATACTACTGGTCTGGACTCTAATGTGGTGGGCCTACTACTGGTCTGGACTCTAATGTGGTTTGCCTACTACTGGCCTGGACTCTAATGTAGTGGGCCAACTACTGGCCTGGACTCTAATGTGGTGGGCCTACTACTGGCCTGGACTCTAATGTAGTGGGCCTACTACTGGCTTGGACTCTAATGTGGTGGGCCTACTACTGGCCTGGACTCTAATGTGGTGGGCCTACTACTGGTCTGGACTCTAATGTGGTGGGCCTACTACTGGTCTGGACTCTAATGTGGTGGGCTTACTATTGGCCAGGCTCGTAAAATAGAACAGGCTTATAGCAGCATCTATGGAATAACATTGCAAGTCATGCAGATACCCAAAGTTTTCACCCAACTCATTTTATAACACAAGGTCGCAGAAGACAGAGAGGGAGATGGAGATGGAAAGATGGAAAGATGGAGAGAGAGAGAGAGAGAGAGAGAGAGAGAGAGAGAGAGAGAGAGAGAGAGAGAGAGAGAGAGAGAGAGAGAGAGAGAGAGAGAGAGAGAGAGAGAGAGAGAGAGAGAGCTCTTCAGTGGTTGAAAGGTAATTCAGTGCCACAGGGAAGAGGTTTTCTGGTTGTACTGTTCTACTCCCCAGCTGTAATGAGCCTGAGATTAAACCAGCACAACCTGACATGAGGAAAAGCATTGGCAAGACTTACACTGCGTCCCAAATGGAACCCTATTTCCTATATAGTCTACTACTTTTGACCACAGCCCTATGGGGCCTGGTCAGAAGTAATGCACTATAAAGGGCATAGGGGGAGATTTGGGATGCAGTTAGACTTTTCACAGAGAATGATCTCATTATTAAAACATATTGCCCAAAGCCGTAATAATTGAAGACAGAACATGAGGTTTGGGTTGGATTGTGTTTAAAGAAAGAGGATATCAAAAGGAGACAGTTACAGGATTTCATTTTGGAATATTTTATTCATATCTTGTCTCTCAGAAAGTATGAGGTATATGAAGACTGAAACATTCTGATATGTAGTAGATTAAACTACTACTGTACATTAGAGACAATGTTGTGAATGTATTGTATGATTGAGAACATTGTACGTTTAAAAAGTGTGTAAAAAAGTTTTAAAATGTAAGTTTTAATTTTGTATTATTATAATTGAATTGTTGTTATTATTAGACAGTAGTTGCCATATTATTATTTCATAGTTATTATTATTAGACAGCAGTTGCCATATTATTATTATTTCATAGTTATTATTAGACAGTAGTTGCCATATTATTATTATTTCATAGTTATTATTAGACAGTAGTTGCCATATTATTATTACTTCATAGTTATTATTATTAGACAGTAGTTGACATATTATTATTATTAGACAGTAGTTTCCATTATATTATTATTTCATAGTTATTATTATTATTAGACAGTAGTTGCCATATTATTATTATTTCATAGTTATTATTATTATACAGTAGTTGCCATATTATTATTATTATAGTGCATACATTATTATTATTAAATTCATACTGGCCCCCCGTGGGAATCGAACCCACATCCCTGGCGTTGAAAACGCCATGCTCTACCAACTGAGCTACATACCTGCCGGCCATTCCCTCCCCTACCCTGGACGACGCTGGGCCAATTGTGCACCTCCCCATGGTTCCGGCTACGACAGAGCCTGGATTCGAACCAGGATCTCTAGTGACACAGCTAGCAGTGCCTTAGACCACTCCGCCACTCGGGAGATAGTTATTGTTATTAGACAGTAGTTGCCATATTATTATTATTATTTCATAGTTATTATTATTAGACAGTAGTTGCCATATTATTATTATTATTATTATTATTTCATAGTTATTATTATTAGACAGTAATTATTATTATTATGTCATAGTTATTATTAGACAGTAGTTGCCATATTATTATTATTAGACAGTAGTTGCCATATTATTATTATTAGACAGTAGTTGTCATAGTTATTATTATTAGACAGTAGTTGCCATATTATTAATATTAGACAGTATTTGCCATATCATTATTAGACAGTAGTTGCCATATTATTATTATGTCATAGTTATTATTATTAGACAGTAGTTGCCATATTATTATTTCATAGTTATTGTTGTTATTAGACAGTAGTTGCCATATTATTATTATTAGACAGTAGTTGCCATATTATTATTATTTCAGAGTTATTATTATTATTAGACAGTATTTGCACTATTATTCTTGTTACTAACAATTTTTTTATTTTTTTTGAAAACAAGATGGTGCAGCTCAAGAGATTTCATCCTGCAAAATGTCCAATAAATAAATAAATATTGATATAACATCAAAGCAAAAAAATACATCCTGAATTTAAACCATCATCTGTTTTATTCTCTCCTTAGTATGTCTCTTATATCCTGTTTCTGACATTTTTCTATGGAGTGTAAATACATTTCTATGAAATATGAACAAATCTTTATGGAGTCTGAGAGCGAAAAACCTGTCTGGCAGCTTTCTTTCCAAATATCCATCAATCAATCAAGACAGTAAAATTCTCTCACGGCCCCTCTGCCCCAGGCGACCACCTAAGTACTCCAGATCAATTCATAAATCTTTATCAATGCATTTTAAACTATGATGCAATTGAATACACATGAAAGCCTCAGAAAACAAAATACAATCAAAAATGTCCACATTCAGGCTGGTCGACCCATCAGACCCTCCTGTGGATTCTCTCTGTCCCTGCCTAGACCCAATATCCCTAAGTATCCACGAAATAAACAAAAACATCTGAGATCCCCACATGTACCCAACAACAGAAAACATCATTCTTCAAAAATTTATACAGAAAGAATATGACACAAATGATGTATTACACATGCAAATATGTCTATATATCATTGCAGACACTGGAATGTAGTCCACTACACTGCATCTCCTCAGCAGTGTTGACTTTCAATGAAACGTCGATGATGGAATCTGAACATTTCCACACCTTCCTTGTTCCACTTCCTCCAGTCCATTCATATTGTCCATGTTTGAGTATTTGAATCCCCTCTACACATTCCCCCATATGCTTCTGGAAGAAAAGAAAACACCAACCAGTATCTTTTGCAAAACAACACATGCAAATTAAAACATCAATATCAACAATAATATAAAAATGATATATAAAATGAATCACATTCCATTTTCCCCCTTTGATTCATAAGAAAATACTAAATATCACAATAATATGTAAAGACGTGAAAAATGATTGGATATTCAAAATGGATATCTATCCATCAATACTCCATCCAGTCCCACTTGTTCATCTCCATCTAGATCAGTAACAGTTAACAACGGCATCTGAGTGTTGTCTCCAGGCATCACAACTCCAACATCACAAAGTCAATAACAAAGTACAAAAGCAAAACATCACACACAGCGCTATAAGAGCTGCCACTAAAATCTGAACTATCACTGCTCCCACTGGGCCTAACTGATCTTGCAACCAAGCCTTCGCTGACCATCCAGCTCCTTCAGATCTACCAAACGTATCCCTTATATTCTTCAATGCATCTATAACACTAGTTATATTATCGGAACTATCGGGGATCAAAGTATAACAATCATCCCCCGTCAAGTTCATAGCCAAACATAAACCACTTTGTTTTGCTAAAATATAGTCAAGAGCCATGTCATGTTTCAACAGCGTCAGTCTGTGACTTCTTTGAGTATTTGACAGAAGGTTAAACCCTCTTATCGTTTCATTTGCAAAACCCTGCAAAGTATAGGTAATATTATCAATGTGATCTGCCAAAAATGTTACACCATACCATGGAAAAAGTCCAAGTCCCCACTTCTCTCCTAGACTTATCCTCCAATGGTAGGCTTCCAGACTATGAAATTTCGCCATGTCCCTTTTCACCCTATTTCCAAACCTAGAATCAGATTTATCTGTGTCCGGTGCTTCCCCTCTTTTAATGGTAAAAACCTCATTTGGAAGCTTCAACGTCGACATGTAACAACATCCTGTACATCCATAGGGTAAGAATATATATGCTTTATCACCACAAACCCACCAAATATCTCTAAAATTCCCAATAGTCACATTGCCAGGCAAAAGCTGATCTTTCACCATCAAAGTCCTGCTCTTCTTACTAACTGGAACATAAAAAGTTACATTATATTTCTCATTTCTAACCTTACGTTCATGCTTACCCAAAGTCATCATATAATCATCACAATCTGATATTCCCATAAACATACCCTGTCCATCATATGTTTTATTTGAACAAAAACAGCTTTTAGCCCTCACGGGTTTCACCTCCAATGCTTCAGGAATCGCTGTTAACTGATTTTCCTTCCGATCTAACAAATTCACATAGGGTAATTCATTTAACCAAGAACACTTAAACCTAGGCCTAAACAAATGCTTTGACAACGACATTATTATATCTGTTAATGATTGTTGCTAATACAACAGCCATGATAAAGCATAAGATTGACACGTACTTGATAGAGGTTGAGCCACCGTCTCTAAGATTGAACCCGATGTGCCTGGTGCTGGAATTCTCAACAGACATGGACCCTCAAGATTCCTCACTGATCTTACAGAATGAGTTAACTGCTGGAACCATAGATTCCTACCTGCCCATCCATCTTTAATTTGCAAAACAGAAGATTCAAATCCATATGCCTTCCATTTAGTTTCTCTCTTCCCTAACGAGCGGTATTGATCAGATATATCTTCTGGTCTTCCATCAAAATTAAAGAACTCATCCTTTACCTCCAGGATAGTATTCTGCACTATTTCAGATGAATCTACATCATTCTCTACTACCATCCGCTCTCCTATTTCAACACTATCCTTACTACCATTCACAGCACTCTCCATCCGTATCTTAAACTTCTGAGTCACTCTTACTACATCCTTTAGTTTCAGAAAAGTTGTTGTTGGTGTCTGTGTCACATTTCCGAAATTTGTTATTGCCGTCGTAACATTAATCTCTTTCAAAGTTACTGTTAAAATAGTTGCTTTAGTTGATGTATTAACACTCTTAATTATTTCCAGTGGGAAAGTGACAGATGTCCTCTGTGTATTATTTACTATTGGAGTGGCTACTGTAATATACTGCTCCTGAACTCCTTTGGTGACTGTGGAAACTTCAACAGACTTTAAATCTTCCATCATAAGCTTCACCTTACGAGTTACATAGCCTTTTAACCAATAATTCTTAACAAATTTTAACGCTGGCTCTAAATAAGTACACATGTATTCTCCCTGATCTTCCCATGTAACATTACGCAAAATAAGTGAGCAATCACTCATAACCCTCTTCCACTTCATATCGTTGTACAAAATATACTTCCTTTGACTAGATGAAACAGCTTCTACTTCTGGTCCTGATAACAACACTTCTTCTCCATAATTATCTCTCCATGTGGGAGGAATGTCACCACCCCCACTCCTTCTCTCACATCTACAAGGAAGATGAGCTGTACCACCCATCCTAACCCTAATGACAGTCTTTTCCTCTAAAATTGGTGTTGGAGCGATTTTCTGAGGCTCCATTGTAATCATGTGTGATACATTTATAGCTTTAATAACTGTCAATGTTGAAAGAGTTGAATTGCTTCTCACTGTTGTTGTATTTGGCTGAAGTGTTGATGTCATTGTTGTTGATTCATCTATTTTCCCTACAGCTTTGAGCTCTTTACTTGTATTTCCATCTATCACCACTAGTGTCACTACATTAACTCTCAGTCCCAACTCTAATCCCTCACTTTCAAACTGTGGATTATAAAAAATACATTTAAAATCACCCTGATCCTCCTGCTGGGAATTGTACACATAGATACTGCAATCACTCTCAATCTTCATTCTTCTCTTATCATTCAGCAACGCATACTTTCTCAATGCAACTGCTCCTAACAGATCTAAACTCCTGCCATATCTATCTTCCCACTGAACTCTAAATTTCCCTTCACCACTGTTCTCTCTTGTGCACTGACATGGAAGCTGAGCTGACTGTCCTAGAGTTACTTCAACCCTAGTTTTCGTAACGTTTTGGTCTGACTTTTCTCCTAACTGGTCTTGGCCTACTTTGTCTAACCGAATCACCAGCTTCTCCTGTAACAGAGTTGCCCTTAATGATCTCCGCTGTTTCACATTCCACTGAAATATTCCCTGTTTTTTCTGGGACGTATTGAAAATCAATGTCCCCAAATCTCCTTTCCTTTCCATCCATTGCAGAGTCATCTCTGGCATCATCAGAAGTGTAAACATTATCATCAACGTTGTCTACAACATGGACAATCTCTCCTTCTGGTTTTTCACTCTGGATATCGTCATGCATCTCTCTTGAGCCTTCAACATCCTGTCTCTCTGCGCGTGGCACCTCTTCTCTAGGCGCTTTAACACAATGTGACAAATGATACCACGTTGGAGACCCTTTAACCTGGACAGCTGTTCCAGTACTACGAACAACTTCAAATGGTCCTTCACGACGTTCGTTATACCACTTCCTTCTAAATACCTTCACGAACACCTTGTCCCCAGGTTGCACTGTACTCCTTTTTTTCTCATCAAGCTTCTCCTGCACCTCTTCTTTTCTTTGCCTGTCAGAAACATATGTGGACAACTTTTTATGAAAATTGGCCATATATGTAACGTACGCTCTCATTTCATCTTCCAAAAGAGCCAAACTTGGACCCTTTCCGCTTGTTCGCAAACAAGGCGTAGGCATCCTTCTTCCTGTTACCAGTTCATGGGGTGTCATACGTAGATCACGCAACTCACTTGAGCGACACACCATTAATGCTAAAGGAAGCGCCGCTATCCAGTTTAGACCCGTATGCTGATACATTTTGACAATGCGATTTTTCAAGACACCGTTCATTTTTTCACAAATCCCTTGACTTTGTGGGTGATAAACTGCTCCAAGACGTTGCTTAATTCCCATTTTTTGCAACATCAATTTCACTGATTTATCCACAAATTCCTTCCCATTATCTGAGGATATTCGATCGGGTAATCCCCACCTGTTTATGACTTCTTTACACAAGAACTTGGCAACCGATTGAGCATCTTCTCGCTTGGTTGGACAGGCCTCCGGCCATCGTGAAAATCTATCTACAACCACCAACATGTATCTTTTCCCAACAATGCAATAGGTGTATATTCTGATACCAGTATTGGTATTGTAATTTTCTGATTTTTATAGCAGAGCTCAATCGGTTCCGTGAGAGGAATCAGCTGTTTCACTCCCTCAAATCCGATTGTCCTAATTAGTTGATTGGACATAGGGAGATGTGTAGCATCTTCAGGCCGAACACAGGTAAAAGCAGCTCCGCTATCCGCCATCACTTCCAATGGTCGGTTGTTTCTTTTCACCTCAAATGTAGGATCTTTTTCCGGTCCTGATGCTACCAGCTGACACCCCCCTTTCGGATCTTCTAGGCACCCCTAGAATCCTTGCTCCGGGCCCCTATAAGGGTTCACCGGTCCTCCAGATGATCTTGACTGGCCCCTGTATCTTCCTCTGAAATTCCCTCTGGTGTTTCCTCCTGGCCCATTACACTCACGGGCAAAGTGACCAACCTGTCCACAATTATAACACACTTCTGAAGATTGCTGGAAGTATGGCTTAAATCTTCCTCCTCTTCCTCTTTCTAAGCCTCCTCGTCCTCTTCCTCTCCAATTCTGTGTCTGTCCAGAGACTGGCTGTGGATATGAAACAACTGGTACCGCTATTGGTGGCTGGTACACTTGCGGTTGGAACTGGTCCGGTTGAAGCTGTGGCAGTGATTGTTGATTTGGTGCACACTGATTCTGCATAACCAAAGGTTGTTTCTTCTCCTTCTTATTCTCCACCAGTTGTATTTGATTTAGTTTTCTGAGAGTTTCTTGGGTCTGTTCTTTCTGGTTGTGTTCCTTTTTCCTGTACAGATCCACTTGATGGGCTATATGATCTGTATAGACACCTTTTGTCATGCTTCCAAGTCCAACCACCTCTGCCAGTTTGCTCCTTACTGGTGAGGGCAGTCCCATCTGCAGTTTAGCTCTCAAAATTGACTGCTCAATTTGACTCACATCTGGATCATTTCCGGTAATATTTCTCCACACTTGATGAACTCTTGACACATAGGCTCTCGGATTTTCTTGTTGTCCTAGTGGGTCAATCAGAATGTTGTCAAGATGCACATTTGTTGGAAACGTATCTTTCAGTGCTCTCCACAGCCGATTTCTACTTGCAGCCAACAATTCAGGATCGTTCACCGCAGTCCCCACATATCTATTAAGTCCAGCTCTCTGAAAAATGTCTTCCATATCTGGAATCCCAAGTAGATTAGCCAAAAGTCTCTTAATGTCTCCTATGGCAGACTGTGTTCCCACCGTAATTTCTTCCAACACAACTCTAATCAAACCAACTCATGCACAAAAACTCCAATGTGCTTAATTACATCAATTGATCAGTCTGTTGCCAAGTCCCTGTCAAATTGTCACAACATGAAATATGCTAGGCACACACAATATCCTGTATGGGAAGGTAAGTTTTGTGAACAGAACAGTACTGGCCTTGATTGGACTGGATCCGTGGCAGCACACACTGTCGCGTGACGCACTGGTCAACACCTCCTCTCTCTCTCTGTCTCCTCCTTCTCGTCTCTCATATGACAGAAGAACAAAGGAACAGACAAGAATTTAGTATTTTATGCACTCACTGGGTTATTTCAACCATGCAATACCCTTTTAGACATACCTATGTTCACACTCGCGCTAAGAAATTAGCAAACAGCTTAACTCAGGAATATTATAAATAGCGCAATAACATTTTATTTTATTTATTTTTAATCCGTCAACATATCTCTCATTTATAAATTCAATAGATCTCAATCAAATAGTTTCATCGTTAAGCAACAGCCGATTTAACAAACAGAATACTTTATTCGTGTGTAAGTCTCCCCCTCCTTCTCTGTCTGCATGTCACAGCAGCTCAGTGCAGGCAGGGGAGTGGCATATTTGCTCTACGTAACTCTAAACTCATAAAATCCCACACATGCGCAGTTCATTCACCAGTGCGATTTCAGAGTGATAAGAGCTCCCCCAAGCAGCTCTCTCCAAGCTAAACAACAGAAAGTAGACAGACCAGCTGTCCCTCCGTTATTTCCCCAACACAGACAAACAGTAACACTTAACAGAACTCACAAACCAACACAAAACATAGAACACAAATCCTACTTTGAAGTTTCTTAACTTCACTTATCCTAATCTGCAGATTTATAATTATTTTCTTATCCATTACAAAACATCTCTATACACTCGTAAAAATCCTCCCTGTAGGCTCATAATCTTTTAACAGTTATTAAACGTTCTCTTTTTATAGAGACTCATAAGATTTTAACCTTAACATCCTCCCAGGGGGCTCATATATAGTTAACAATTATTAACGTTCTCGCTAACGGAGACTCATAAGATTTTAACCTTAACTAACATATTTCCTTAAAAAAAAACTAAAACCCCTGTTCTCAACCAAAACATATATATATATATATATATATATATATATATATATATATATATATATATATATATATATATATAAACATAAATCTTATCCTAACATGAGTCGACACACAGCTTAAACACAACAGAGACGTCTTTATTTTATTATAATTTTTTCCCCCACACACACACAATTCAAGAGGAATGCATCCGTTCCTACGGTCCTCTAAAGCATGCTACCGTCGTTCCTTATTTCTCATAGTTCCTTCCTAAAGTTCTGCTACCTTGAGTTTGCAGATATTCAATGAGAGGTTACATCGAACATATACCTCGTCAACTATAAGTCGAGGGGAAACTTGCAACCGAATGTATCTACCACAAATTCCAGTTTCCGGAACTGACCTTAAAAATCAACCTAGTGAGTTTTCAGGATTTTCGGCCCATCCTAATGATCGCCTCGTTTGAGGGCTTCCATAGATCAACGACGTCCTAATTAGTATACATTTTTCCTTAGTTCCTGGCCTTATTCCTTCATTCTATTATTTTTCAATTTTATTCAAGCCAAATATCCCTGTGCCCAGTGTTATCAATTCCTATAGACACTCCCCCCTGTTTGCGTTGTTTCCAACGCAAACAAATTTAGAAATTTAGAACAGATTCTTATCCCACAGCAAATAACAGCAAAGTGCACACATAAGTCTTTCAAACGGTACATCTCCTCAGCGCACACACCCACATAAGCAAACGAACCGACCAGCGCCCAAAATTGTGAGAAATCTCACCTTATGTGCCGGCGTCTTGAGAGGGAGTCACTTCGTAGCGCATGAATGGAACGCTGGAGAGACGCAACACGTCCCAAAGTTCCTCGTCGCCATTCTGTGGTATCTAAATAACGATGCTAATTATACTGTGATGACAAGAAATCCGCTGACACTGTCCTTGATTATAATAGTTTATTACACCAAACATTTCACCGTCAATTTACAGACTCCTGCAGACATCTGGAGAACAACTTCCCAATCTCTAATATGTTGTTCCTCCTCGTCCTTTGTTCCAACCATGGTATTTATAATCTGTAACATGATATGGGTGGTTTTCCCATAAACCAATCCCAGGCCTCCACATAACAGACTTCCTCTGTTTTAGGGGGCCCCTATAGTAATGCTTTCCAGATGTTTCCGCAAGCTGAGTCAACTTCCTCTAACACACCATTTGCAAACGTCAGCAAAGTCATAAACTGTTTAGACACTACAATAGTTTGTCAGATTACTACAGTAATAGTTCCTCAGGTTACTACAGTGATAGTTTGTCAGATTACTACAGTGATAGTTCCTCAGATTACTACAGTGATAGTTCCTCAGATTACTACAGTGATAGTTCCTCAGATTACTACAGTGTTAGTTTGTCATATTACTACAGCGATAGTTCCTCAGATTACTACAGTGATAGTTTGTCAGATTACTACAGTGATAGTTTGTCAGATTACTACAGTGATAGTTTGTCAGATTATTCTGAGGTAGGTGCAATCCCAACACAGGTATATTTAGGCTGTCATCTGTACCAACCAACCCTTATATACCCTCCTGATGTTTAGGCTGTGATCTGTACCAACCAACCCTTATATACCCTCCTGATGTTTAGGCTATTATCTGTACCAACCAACCCTTATATAGCCTCCTGATGTTTAGGCTGTCATCTGTACCAACCAACCATTATATACCCTCCTGATGTTTAGGCTGTGATCTGTACCAACCAACCCTTATATAGCCTCCTGATGTTTAGGCTATGATCTGTACCAACCAACCCTTATATACCCTCCTGATGTTTAGGCTGTTATCTGTACCAACCAAACCTATACCCTCATGCAATAAACGCCCTGATGTATTGTGACACAACACTTCACTGCTACCACTGTGGCTACCACTACCACTGTGGTCCTCTGTAGCTCAGCTGGTAGAGCACGGCGCTTGTAACGCCAGGGTAGTGGGTTCGATCCCCGGGACCACCCATACACAAAAAATGTATGCACACATGACTGTAAGTCGCTTTGGATAAAAGCGTCTGCTAAGTGGCATATTACTATTACTACCAAGGTTTTACATTTCCAACAAAACACACAGCGAAAGGTGGAGGATTGGCAATAATGTGAAACCTAGTCTAATCCACTGGGGAAATACAGGGTTGTATTCCAGGCCGCATTATGACAGAATGCTAGTCCAGACAGAATAAGGAAATAAAATCTTCATTTCTTATTAATACTACATCTACAGGCTACTCCATAATAATATAGGCTTCTCCATGCAAGTCAAATAACAGGTATGTACAGTTTGTTTTCAGAGTGCCTTATTGAAATGAATTGAGATTTTTTCCCTCGCTGTATATTTCGATGGCGATTTCTACCGCTCTCTCTCTCTCTCTCTCTCTCCAGCCATCTCTACACACACACACTCTCTCTCTCTCTCTCTCTCTCTCTCTCTCTCTCTCTCTCTCTCTCTCTCTCTCTCTCTCTCTCTCTCTCTCTCTCTCTCTCTCTCTCTCTCTCTCTCTCTCCCAGCCATCTCTACACACACTCTCTCTCTCTCTCTCTCTCTCTCTCTCTCTCTCTCTCTCTCTCTCTCTCTCTCTCTCTCTCTCTCTCTCTCTCTCTCTCTCGCTCTCTCTCTCTCCATCTCTCTCCATCTCTCTCCATCCATCACCCAGGGATCCACAGGCTTGTTATTATGTCCAGACATACACCACAGAAAATTACAGTGTCAATGGATGACTGAATGAAATATTGCAATAGTCCATCCCAGATAACCCCAATGTATTGCCTAATTACCGCAATACATTTAGTGCCAATACATTAATTAAATCATTCGAAATAGTACAAATGTATGCACTGTAAATCTTCTTTAATTTTCTTCAATTTTGCTGTAACTAGCATGTATTATCCACGTTGTCATATGGAACCCCTTAGTAGTAGAGATCTCAGAGACAAACAGTACCGATGTCAGATTAATAAATGAAACTTATCATGGTTAGTTGGAACTAATTAACTCATAAACAGCTGGAAGAGGCATCAAATATTCACTATGCTCCTACTGTCCTCCTCCTCCTCAATATCCTGACCATTCTACTGTTCTCATGCCACTCCTCCTCCTCCTCCTCCTTCTCTCCCTCCACCTCCTCACCATCCTCATCCTCCTCTCCCCACCATCCTGACCTTTCTACTGTTCTCATGCCACTCCTCCTCCTCCTCCTCAGCTGTCTCATCACCAGAAGTAGAAAATACCGTATTGTTACTATGTCTTTATAAACCTAAACAGAACACTTTCTTCTCAACATTGCAATGCTGTAAATCAATTGAATAACATGATATTCAATAGATGTAATAATTATCTAGTTGATGTAGCCTTGTGCATGAATTGAGGTACTGGTGATTTTTGATGCTCCATTTTTAGATTTCTTTACATTTTAGTCATTTAGCAGACACTCTTATCCAGAGCAACTTAAAGTTAGTGAGTGCATATTTTTTTGTTTTTTCATACTGGTCCCCCGTGGGAAACGAACCCACAACCCTGGCGTTGCAAACACCATGCTCTACCAACTGAGCTACACGGGACTCATTTTCGACTATGCCATGAGCCGTGCCGTATGCCAGCAAGAGGAGGGTTGAACAGAAGCAATAGAAATCAGAAATGTGTCGTTTTCTTCTCGCCTGTAAGATAACATTTATCCAGTGAAAGCCCTGTAGCTGGCGTCTGAAACTTAATTTCCATTTTGACTGTTGGCAAGCTAGCGGCTAGCGGCCGACTCGAGCTCTGCTGGGATTAGTGAAGCACCTGCAAATTGGCAAGAGACCGAAGCAGCACCCCAAATGGCACCCCACTCCCTACATAGTACACTACTTTTGGTCAAAAGTAGTGCACTAAATAGGTAACAGGGTGCCATTTGGGAGTCATCCCGAGTTCTCTGTCTGACCTAGTCGCCTCTGGAAGTAGTTCCCATCCTGGAAGTGTTTGCCTGCAAAACCCTATTCCTCAACCAACTGAGCACCTGCTCTCCTCAAACCAAGCTGCCAAGGTGAATAAGGCTTCATAAATATATATTACATCAAATCACCACATATATTAAAATAGGGAGTTATCTCTTCTGGCCCTGATGTGATCCCACCAGAGCACTCTCTCTCTCTCTCTCTCTCTCTCTCTCTCTCTCTCTCTCTCTCTCTCTCTCTCTCTCTCTCTCTCTCTCTCTCCTCTCTCTCTATTCTCACTCTCTCTCTCTCTCTCTCCCTCACTCTCTTTCTCTCTTGTTCTCTCTCTCTCCTCTCTCCCTCTCTCCTCTCTCTCTCTCGTTCTCTCTCTCTCCTCTCTCTCTCTTATTCTCTTTCTTTCCTCTCTCTCTCTTATTCTCTTTCTTTCCTCTCTCTCTCTCTCCTCTCTCCTCTCTCTCTCTCTCATTCTCTTTCTCTCCTCTCTCTCTCTTATTCTCTTTCCTCTCAATTCAATTAATTTAAATTCAATATACTTTATTGACATGGCAACTAAATTATTTACATTGTCAAAGTATACATATAACAAAAATGGTGGGACCAACAGCAATAATAATAGTAGTAGTGGAAATGGGATTACCATTAACAGCAACTACAACAACAATATTAATGAGAATAACAATACATTAAAGCAATAGTAGTCGACCAGTCTCAACATGACTGAGAAAACACATTACATGGTATGAAAGCCAAAACAAAACAGGAAATATTATTGACATTACATTACACTTTTCACTGGCTGTCCCTCAGGTTGTGGCAGGAGGGCACATATTTGGCTGCCAAAATTGCACATTTTGGCTTTTCACCCAATAAATATTTGATTTTTTCTTACTCTTTCATAGTTTCAAATTCTTTGTACTGAATGCTCATTTTGGGAAAGAAAGATTCTCTTAGGTCTGAGTATTTGTCACAGTGTAATAGGAATTGCAGCTCTGTCTCTACCTCTCCCCGGGGGCAGAGTGAGCACAGCCTGTCCTCTCTCTCTCTCCCTCTCTCTCTCTCTCTCTCTCTCTCTCTCTCTCTCTCTCTCTCTCTCTCTCTCTTATTATCTCTCTCTCTAGTTCTCTCTCTCTCCTCTCTCATACTCTCTCATCTCTCTCTCATATTCTCTCCTCTCTCTCGCTCTCCTCTCTACCTCGTTCTCTCTCTCCTCTCCCCTCTCTCTCTCTTATTCTCTTTCTTTCCTCTCTCTCTCTCATCTCTCTCTCATATTCTCTCCTCTCTCTCCTCTCTCTCTCTCTCAATTTTCGCCTAAAATGACTGTAGCTCTAACTGCCTGTAGCTCAGGACCTGAAGCAAGGATATGCATATTCTTGATACCATGTGAAAGGAAACACTTTGAAGTTTGTGGAAATGTGAAATTAATGTAGGAGAATATTAAACATTAGATCTGGTAAAAGATAATACAAACAACAAAACATGCATTTTTCTTTTTATCATCTTTGAAATCCAAGAGAAAGGCCACAATATAATATTGCAGTTTAGGCGCAATTTCGATTTTGGCCACTAGATGACAGCAGTGTGTGTGCAAAGTTTCAGATTGATCCAGTGAAGCATTGCAATACTGGACTATTTTGTATCAAGTCTGCCCAAATGTGCCGAATTGGTCAATTGATACATTTTCAAGTACACAACTATAGAGAACATACAAAGATCATATGGTAATACAAAATGTAAGTTTACACACTCCCAGGAATGTCATACATGATGGATCATTAGCTTATACACTAACTTTCTAGATGGCCTGGCGGGGTGGGTGTGGAGCCAGAGACAGCAGGGGTTCAAATGTAGAACCCAGTTACTACATTTGAAAAAAAAAAAAGATTTTATCAAACAAAACTATGCTACATTTTATCTCTGGGACCATTAGGATGACAAATCAGAGCAAGATTACTGAATGTAAGTACATTATTTACCTTCAGAGGTGAATGTATCAAACCAGTTGCCGTGATAAGTTTTTTGTTGTTGTGCACTCTCCTCAAAAAATAGCATGGTATTTCTTCACTGTAATAGCTACTGTAAATTGGACAGTGAAGTTAGATTAACAAGAATTTAAGCTTTCTGCCCATATAAGAATGTCTATATCCTGGAAAGTTTGCTGTTACTTACAACAGTCATGCTAATCACATTAGTGCACCGATCCCGTAGAGATTAATACATATATACTGTGTTCATTTTGTCATGTTTAACTGATGAAAATATTAATGGTGGTGCTAATCGATTAGCATGCTAACTGCAGCCCATGCTAAGTCAATGGGACAAACAGGCTAATTCGCTAGCTTGCTAGTCATGTAGAATTTATATTTTGTTTTTGTTTTTATATAGTTTTATTGTATGTTTAACTAGCTGGCTAGCTTGAAGAATTCTATTTACACCTCCTAACTATGAATTGTGAAGTAAAATGTTCTCTATATCTAGATACCTTATGCCTGCGTTGCCATTGACTTGACTGGAAGTAGGTCGAGTGGATATCCAGGGCAGGGGCAACACCTCTTTGTTGCTTTTTTTTTTGCTGATCAATTCTAGTACATATGTGGCAGTCAACAGGCAACAAAAAGCTATAGGAGATGAGTAAATAAATGGGGAAATTTAGTTTTAAGTTGATCTATGCTTCATATAAAATATATTATTCATGTCCATGCTGCTCATCATTACTCCAGTGTCTCATACCCCACTCCATTACTATTAAAGCCCATAGAAACACATTGAATAACACGTTCATAAAACATTGCTTGGCAATGTTGCCCCTAAAAATTGACAATGTATCATGCCTTAAAGGTGCACTGTGCATAAATCGCTCCACCATTTCCTGGTTGCTAAAATTCTAATAGTTCGCCTAATTTCAGTTTATGTGACAAAACAAGCAAGTATAGTGTAGAGCAGCGTTTCCCAAACTCGGTCCTCGGGTCCCCAAGGGGTGCACGTTGTGCTTTCTGCCCTAACACCCCTAACACTACACAGCTGATTCATATAATCCAAGATTGATGATGAGTAGATTTTTTTTTAATCAGCTGTGTAGTGCTAGGGCAAAAGCTCAAAAAAATGTGCACTGAGTTTGGGAAACCCTGGTGTAGAGAATGATTGTACCATCTAAACCGATGTGAAATAAAGGGTCTGTAAAGGAAATAGGGCCAAATTGAGTCAAATATGAAAGGACAGGTTTTAAGATTGGGTCACTTTATTTGGATAGTCCAGATTTTTTATCTGTAGGCGCTCTACAGATGGTCATACTGCTCTACTCTACAACATGGATACCCTGCTTTACTCTACAACATGGATACCCTGCTCTACAACATGGATACCCTGCTCTACTCTACAACATGGATACCCTGCTCTACTCTACAACATGGATACCTTGCTCTACTCTACAACATGGATACCCTGCTCTACTCTACAACATGGATACCCTGCTCTACTCTACAACATGGATAACCTGATCTACTCTACAACATGGATACCCTGCTCTACAACATGCATACCCTGCTCTACAACATGGATACCTTGCTCTACTCTACAACATGGATACCCTGCTCTACAACATGGAAACCCTGCTCTACTCTACAACATGGATACCCTGCTTTACTCTACAACATGGATACCTTGTTCTACTCTACAACATGGATACCTTGCTCTATTCTACAACATGGATACCCTGCTCTACAACATGGATACCTTGCTCTACTCTACAACATGGATACCTTGCTCTACAACATGGATACCCTAATCTACTCTACAACATGAATACCCTGCTCAACTCTACAACATGGATACCTTGCTCTAATCTACAACATGGATACCCTGCTCTACAACATGGATACCTTGCTCTACAACATGGATACCTTGCTCTACTCTACAACATGGATACCCTGCTCTATTCTACATTTTACATTTACATTTACGTCATTTAGCAGACGCTCTTATCCAGAGCGACTTACAAATTGGTGCATTCACCTTATAGCCAGTAGTACAACCACTTTACAATGTACCATCTAAACCGATGTGAAATAAAGGGTCTGTAAAGGAAATAGGGCCAAATTGAGTCAAATATGAAAGGACAGGTTTTAAGATTGGGTCACTTTATTTGGATAGTCCAGATTTTTTATCTGTAGGCGCTCTACAGATGGTCATACTGCTCTACTCTACAACATGGATACCCTGCTTTACTCTACAACATGGATACCCTGCTCTACAACATGGATACCCTGCTCTACTCTACAACATGGATACCCTGCTCTACTCTACAACATGGATACCTTGCTCTACTCTACAACATGGATACCCTGCTCTACTCTACAACATGGATACCCTGCTCTACTCTACAACATGGATACCCTGATCTACTCTACAACATGGATACCCTGCTCTACAACATGCATACCCTGCTCTACAACATGGATACCTTGCTCTACTCTACAACATGGATACCCTGCTCTACAACATGGAAACCCTGCTCTACTCTACAACATGGATACCCTGCTTTACTCTACAACATGGATACCTTGTTCTACTCTACAACATGGATACCCTGCTCTATTCTACAACATGGATACCCTGCTCTACAACATGGATACCTTGCTCTACTCTACAACATGGATACCTTGCTCTACAACATGGATACCCTAATCTACTCTACAACATGAATACCCTGCTCAACTCTACAACATGGATACCTTGCTCTAATCTACAACATGGATACCCTGCTCTACAACATGGATACCTTGCTCTACAACATGGATACCTTGCTCTACTCTACAACATGGATACCCTGCTTTACTCTACAACATGGATACCTTGTTCTACTCTACAACATGGATACCCTGCTCTATTCTACAACATGGATACCCTGCTCTACAACATGGATACCTTGCTCTACTCTACAACATGGATACCTTGCTCTACAACATGGATACCCTAATCTACTCTACAACATGGATACCCTGCTCTACAACATGCATACCCTGCTCTACAACATGGATACCTTGCTCTACTCTACAACATGGATACCCTGCTCTACAACATGGAAACCCTGCTCTACTCTACAACATGGATACCCTGCTTTACTCTACAACATGGATACCTTGTTCTACTCTACAACATGGATACCCTGCTCTATTCTACAACATGGATACCCTGCTCTACAACATGGATACCTTGCTCTACTCTACAACATGGATACCTTGCTCTACAACATGGATACCCTAATCTACTCTACAACATGAATACCCTGCTCAACTCTACAACATGGATACCTTGCTCTAATCTACAACATGGATACCCTGCTCTACAACATGGATACCTTGCTCTACAACATGGATACCTTGCTCTACTCTACAACATGGATACCCTGCTCTACTCTACATTTTACATTTACATTTACGTCATTTAGCAGACGCTCTTATCCAGAGCGACTTACAAATTGGTGCATTCACCTTATAGCCAGTAGTACAACCACTTTACAATGTTTAAAAAAATTGTTTTACTTATTATTATTATTTTTTTTTAATTATTTTTTTTTTTTTAGGGGGTAAGGGGGGTAAAAGGATTACTTTATCCTATCCCAGGTATTCCTTAAAGAGGTGGGGTTTCAAATGTCTCCGGAAGGTGGTGAGTGACTCCGCTGTCCTGGCGTCGTGAGGGAGCTTGTTCCACCATTGGGGTGCCAGAGCAGCGAACAGTTTTGACTGGGCTGAGCGGGAACTATGCTTCCGCAGAGGAAGGGAGCCAGCAGGCCAGAGGTGGATGAACGCAATGCCCTCGTTTGGGTGTAGGGACTGATCAGAGCCTGAAGGTACGGAGGTGCCGTTCCCCTCACAGCTCCATAGGCAAGCACCATGGTCTTGTAACAGATGCGAGCTTCAACTGGAAGCCAGTGGAGTGTGCGGAGGAGCGGGGTGACGTGAGAGAACTTGGGAAGGTTGAACACCAGGCGGGCTGCGGCATTCTGGATGAGTTGTAGGGGGTTTAATGGCACAGGCAGGGAGCCCAGCCAACAGCGAGTTGCAGTAATCCAGACGGAGATGACAAGTGCCTGGATTAGGACCTGTGCCGCTTCCTGTGTAAGGCAGGGTCGTACTCTCCGAATGTTGTAGAGCATGAACCTACAGGATCGGGTCACCGCCTTGATGTTAGCGGAGAACGACAGGGTGTTGTCCAGGGTCACGCCAAGGCTCTTCGCACTCTGGGAGGAGGACACAACGGAGTTGTCAACCGTGATGGCAAGATCATGGAACGGGCAGTCCTTCCCCGGGAGGAAGAGCAGCTCCGTCTTGCCAAGGTTCAGCTTGAGGTGGTGATCCGTCATCCCTACTGATATGTCTGCCAGACATGCAGAGATGCGATTCGCCACCTGGTTATCAGAAGGGGGAAAGGAGAAGATTAGTTGTGTATCGTCAGCGTAGCAATGATAGGAGAGGCCATGTGAGGATATGACAGAGCCAAGTGACTTGGTGTATAGCGAGAATAGGAGAGGGCCTAGAACTGAGCCCTGGGGGACACATGGATAGCTACAACATGGATACCTTACTCTACTCTACAACATGGATACCCTGCTCTACAACATGGATACCCTGCTCTACTCTACAACATGGATACCCTGCTCTACTCTACAACATGGATACCTTGTTCTACTCTACAACATGGATACCCTGCTCTACTCTACAACATGGATACCCTGCTCTACAACATGGATACCTTGCTCTACTCTATAACATGGATACCCTGCTCTACTCTACAACATGGATACCATGCTCTACTCTACAACATGGATACCCTGCTCTACTCTACAACATGGATACCCTGCTCTACTCTATAACATGGATACCCTGCTCTGCAACATGGATACCTTGCTCTACTCTACAACATGGATACCTTGCTCTACAACATGGATACCCTGCTCTACTCTACAACATGGATACCCTGCTCTACTCTACAACATGGATACCTTGCTCTAATCTACAACATGGATACCCTGCTCTACAACATGGATACCTTGCTCAACAACATGGATACCTTGCTCTGCGCTACAACATGGACACCTTGCTCTACTCTACAACATGGATACCCTGCTCTACTCTACAACATGGATACCTTGCTCTACTCTACAACATGGATATCCTGCTCTACAACATGGATACCCTGCTCTACTCTACAACATGGATACCCTGCTCTACTCTACAACATGGATACCCTGCTCTACTCTACAACATGGATACATTGTTCTACTCTACAACATGGATACCCTGCTCTACTCTACAACATGGATACCCTGCTCTACAACATGGATACCTTGCTCTACTCTACAACATGGATACCTTACTCTACAACATGGATACCCTGCTCTACTCTACAACATGGATACCCTGCTCTACTCTACACATGGATACCTTGCTCTAATCTACAACATGGATACCCTGCTCTACAACATGGATACCTTGCTCTACAATATGGATACCTTGCTCTACTCTACAACATGGATACCCTGCTCTACTCTACAACATGGATACCTTGCTCTACTCTACAACATGGATACCCTGCTCTACAACATGGATACCCTGCTCTACTCTACAACATGGATACCCTGCTCTACTCTACAACATGGATACCTTGCTCTACAACATGGATACCTTGCTCTACTCTACAACATGGATACCCTGCTCTACTCTACAACATGGATACATTGTTCTACTCTACAACATGGATACCCTGCTCTACTCTACAACATGGATACCCTGCTCTACAACATGGATACCTTGCTCTACTCTACAACATGGATACCTTGCTCTACAACATGGATACCCTGCTCTACTCTACAACATGGATACCCTGCTCTACTCTACACATGGATACCTTGCTCTAATCTACAACATGGATACCCTGCTCTACAACATGGATACCTTGCTCTACAATATGGATACCTTGCTCTACTCTACAACATGGATACCCTGCTCTACTCTACAACATGGATACCTTGCTCTACTCTACAACATGGATACCCCTGCTCTACAACATGGATACCATGCTCTACTCTACAACATGGATACCCTGCTCTACTCTACAACATGGATACCTTGCTCTACAACATGGATACCTTGCTCTACTCTACAACATGGATACCCTGCTCTACTCTACAACATGGATACCTTGCTCTACTCTACAACATGGATGTCCTGCTCTACTCTACAACATGGATACCCTGCTCTACAACATGGATACCCCTGCTCTACTCTACAACATGGATACCCTGCTCTACTCTACAACATGGATACCCTGCTCTACTCTACAACATGGATACCCTGCTCTACAACATGGATACCCTGCTCTACTCTACAACATGGATACCCTGCTCTACTCTACACATGGATACCTTGCTCTAATCTACAACATGGATACCCTGCTCTACAACATGGATACCTTGCTCTACAATATGGATACCTTGCTCTACTCTACAACATGGATACCCTGCTCTACTCTACAACATGGATACCTTGCTCTACTCTACAACATGGATACCCTGCTCTACAACATGGATACCATGCTCTACTCTACAACATGGATACCCTGCTCTACTCTACAACATGGATACCTTGCTCTACAACATGGATACCTTGCTCTACTCTACAACATGGATACCCTGCTCTACTCTACAACATGGATACCTTGCTCTACTCTACAACATGGATGTCCTGCTCTACTCTACAACATGGATACCCTGCTCTACAACATGGATACCCTGCTCTACTCTACAACATGGATACCCTGCTCTACTCTACAACATGGATACCCTGCTCTACTCTACAACATGGATACCCTGCTCTACAACATGGATACCTTGCTCTACTCTACAACATGGATACCTTGCTCTACAACATGGATACCCTGCTCTACTCTACAACATGGATACCCTGCTCTACTCTACAACATGGATACCTTGCTCTAATCTACAACATGGATACCCTGCTCTACAACATGGATACCTTGCTCTACAACATGGATACCTTGCTCTGCTCTACAACATGGATACCTTGCTCTACTCTACAACATGGATACCCTGCTCTACTCTACAACATGGATATCCTGCTCTACAACATGGATACCCTGCTCTACTCTACAACATGGATACCCTGCTCTACTCTACAACATGGATACCTTGTTCTACTCTACAACATGGATACCCTGCTCTACTCTACAACATGGATACCCTGCTCTACAACATGGATACCTTGCTCTACTCTACAACATGGATACCTTGCTCTACAACATGGATACCCTAATCTACTCTACAACATGAATACCCTGCTCTACTCTACAACATGGATACCTTGCTCTAATCTACAACATGGATACCCTGCTCTACAACATGGATACCTTGCTCTACAACATGGATACCTTGCTCTACTCTACAACATGGATACCCTGCTCTACTCTACAACATGGATACCTTGCTCTACTCTACAACATGGATACCCTGCTCTACAACATGATTACCCTGCTCTACTCTACAACATGGATACCCTGCTCTACTCTACAACATGGATACATTGTTCTACTCTACAACATGGATACCCTGCTCTACTCTACAACATGGATACCTTGCTCTACAACATGGATACCTTGCTCTACTCTACAACATTGATACCCTGCTCTACTCTACAACATGGATACCATGCTCTACTCTACAACATGGATACCCTGCTCTACTCTACAACATGGATACCCTGCTCTACTCTACAACATGGATACCCTGCTCTGCAACATGGATACCTTGCTCTACTCTACAACATGGATACCTTGCTCTACAACATGGATACCCTGCTCTACTCTACAACATGGATACCCTAATCTACTCTACAACATGGATACCTTGCTCTAATCTACAACATGGATACCCTGCTCTACAACATGGATACCTTGCTCTACAACATGGATACCTTGCTCTGCTCTACAACATGGACACCTTGCTCTACTCTACAACATGGATACCCTGCTCTACTCTACAACATGGATACCTTGCTCTACTCTACAACATGGATATCCTGCTCTACAACATGGATACCCTGCTCTACTCTACAACATGGATACCCTGCTCTACTCTACAACATGGTTACATTGTTCTACTCTACAACATGGATACCCTGCTCTACTCTACAACATGGATACCCTGCTCTACTCTGCAACATGGATACCCTGCTCTACTCTACAACATGGATACCTTGCTCTACAACATGGATACCTTGCTCTACTCTACAAAATGGATACCCTGCTCTACTCTACAACATGGATACCTTGCTCTACTCTACAACATGGATGTCCTGCTCTACTCTACAACATGGATACCCTGCTCTACAACATGGATACCCTGCTCTACTCTACAACATGGATACCCTGCTCTACTCTACAACATGTATACCTTGCTCTACTCTACAACATGGATACCCTGCTCCGCTCTACAACATGGATACCCTGCTCTACTCTACAACATGGATACACCGCTCTACAACATGGATACCCTGCTCTACTCTACAACATGGATACCCTGCTCTACTCTACAAAATGGATACCTTGCTCTACTCTACAACATGGATATCTTGCTCTACTCTACAACATGGATACCCTGCTCTACTCTACAACATGGATACCCTGCTCTACTCTACAACATGGATACCCTGCTCTACTCTACAAAATGGATACCTTGCTCTACTCTACAACATGGATATCTTGCTCTACTCTACAACATGGATACCCTGCTCTACTCTACAACATGGATACCCTGCTCTACTCTACAACATGGATACCCTGCTCTACTCTACAACATGGATACCTTGCTCTACTCTACAAAATGGATACCTTGCTCTACAACATGGATTCCTTGCTCTACTCTACAACATGGATACCCTGCTCTACTCTACAACATGGATACCTTGCTCTACTCTACAACATGGATACCCTGCTCTACAACATGGATACCCTGCTCTACTCTACAACATGGATACCCTGCTCTACTCTACAACATGGACACCTTGTTCTACTCTACAACATGGAAACCCTGCTCTACTCTACAACATGGATACCCTGCTCTAGAACATGGATACGTTGCTCTACTCTACAACATGGATACCCTGCTCTACTCTACAACATGGATACCATGCTCTACTCTACAACATGGATACCCTGCTCTACTCTACAACATGGATACCCTGCTCTACTCTACAACATGGATACCCTGCTCTGCAACATGGATACCTTGCTCTACTCTACAACATGGATACCTTGCTCTACAACATGTATACCCTGCTCTACTCTACAACATGGATACACTGCTCTACTCTACAACATGGATACCTTGCTCTACTCTACAACATGGATACCCTGCTCTACAACATGGATACCTTGCTCTACAACATGGATACCTTGCTCTGCTCTACAACATGGACACCTTGCTCTACTCTACAACATGGATACCCTGCTCTACTCTACAACATGGATACCTTGCTCTACTCTACAACATGGATATCCTGCTCTACAACATGGATAC
Organism: Coregonus clupeaformis; assembly: GCF_020615455.1. Lineage (NCBI taxonomy): Eukaryota > Metazoa > Chordata > Actinopteri > Salmoniformes > Salmonidae > Coregonus > Coregonus clupeaformis. Next base: position 31,391,321 of record NC_059208.1, on the reverse strand, counting down.
CCTGATCTACTCTACAACATGGATACCCTGCTCTACTCTACAACATGGATACCCTGCTCTACTCTACAACATGGATACCCTGATCTACTCTACAACATGGATACCCTGCTCTACAACATGCATACCCTGCTCTACAACATGGATACCTTGCTCTACTCTACAACATGGATACCCTGCTCTACAACATGGAAACCCTGCTCTACTCTACAACATGGATACCCTGCTTTACTCTACAACATGGATACCTTGTTCTACTCTACAACATGAATACCCTGCTCTATTCTACAACATGGATACCCTGCTCTACAACATGGATACCTTGCTCTACTCTACAACATGGATACCTTGCTCTACAACATGGATAGCCTAATCTACTCTACAACATGAATACCCTGCTCAACTCTACAACATGGATACCTTGATCTAATCTACAACATGGATACCCTGCTCTACAACATGGATACCTTGCTCTACAACATGGATACCTTGCTCTACTCTACAACATGGATACCCTGCTCTACTCTACATTTTACATTTACATTTACGTCATTTAGCAGACGCTCTTATCCAGAGCGACTTACGAATTGGCGCATTCACCTTATAGCCAGTAGTACAACCACTTTACAATGTTTAAAAAAATTGTTTTACTTATTATTATTTTATTTTTTTAATTATTATATTTTTTTTTTAGGGGGGGGGGTAAGGGGGGGGTAGAAGGATTACTTTATCCTATCCCAGGTATTCCTTAAAGAGGTGGGGTTTCAAATGTCTCCGGAAGGTGGTGAGTGACTCCGCTGTCCTGGCGTCGTGAGGGAGCTTGTTCCACCATTGGGTTGCCAGAGCAGCGAACAGTTTTGACTGGGCTGAGCGGGAACTATGCTTCCGCAGAGGAAGGGGAGCCAGCAGGCCAGAGGTGGATGAATGCAATGCCCTCGTTTGGGTGTAGGGACTGATCAGAGCCTGAAGGTACGGAGGTGCCGTTCCCCTCACAGCTCCATAGGCAAGCACCATGGTCTTGTAACAGATGCGAGCTTCAACTGGAAGCCAGTGGAGTGTGCGGAGGAGCGGGGTGACGTGAGAGAACTTGGGAAGGTTGAACACCAGGCGGGCTGCGGCATTCTGGATGAGTTGTAGGGGGTTTAATGGCACAGGCAGGGAGCCCAGCCAACAGCGAGTTGCAGTAATCCAGACGGGAGATGACAAGTGCCTGGATTAGGACCTGTGCCGCTTCCTGTGTAAGGCAGGGTCGTACTCTCCGAATGTTGTAGAGCATGAACCTACAGGATCGGGTCACCGCCTTGATGTTAGCGGAGAACGACAGGGTGTTGTCCAGGGTCACGCCAAGGCTCTTCGCACTCTGGGAGGAGGACACAACGGAGTTGTCAACCGTGATGGCAAGATCATGGAACGGGCAGTCCTTCCCGGGAGGAAGAGCAGCTCCGTCTTGCCAAGGTTCAGCTTGAGGTGGTGATCCGTCATCCCTACTGATATGTCTGCCAGACATGCAGAGATGCGATTCGCCACCTGGTTATCAGAAGGGGGAAAGGAGAAGATTAGTTGTGTATCGTCAGCGTAGCAATGATAGGAGAGGCCATGTGAGGATATGACAGAGCCAAGTGACTTGGTGTATAGCGAGAATAGGAGAGGGCCTAGAACTGAGCCCTGGGGGACACATGGATAGCTACAACATGGATACCTTACTCTACTCTACAACATGGATACCCTGCTCTACAACATGGATACCCTGCTCTACTCTACAACATGGATACCCTGCTCTACTCTACAACATGGATACCTTGTTCTACTCTACAACATGGATACCCTGCTCTACTCTACAACATGGATACCCTGCTCTACAACATGGATACCTTGCTCTACTCTACAACATGGATACCCTGCTCTACTCTACAACATGGATACCATGCTCTACTCTACAACATGGATACCCTGCTCTACTCTACAACATGGATACCCTGCTCTACTCTACAACATGGATACCCTGCTCTGCAACATGGATACCTTGCTCTACTCTACAACATGGATACCTTGCTCTACAACATGTATACCCTGCTCTACTCTACAACATGGATACACTGCTCTACTCTACAACATGGATACCTTGCTCTACTCTACAACATGGATACCCTGCTCTACAACATGGATACCTTGCTCTACAACATGGATACCTTGCTCTGCTCTACAACATGGACACCTTGCTCTACTCTACAACATGGATACCCCTGCTCTACTCTACAACATGGATACCTTGCTCTACTCTACAACATGGATATCCTGCTCTACAACATGGATACCCTGATCTACTCTACAACATGGATACCCTGCTCTACTCTACAACATGGATACCCTGCTCTACTCTACAACATGGATACCCTGATCTACTCTACAACATGGATACCCTGCTCTACAACATGCATACCCTGCTCTACAACATGGATACCTTGCTCTACTCTACAACATGGATACCCTGCTCTACAACATGGAAACCCTGCTCTACTCTACAACATGGATACCCTGCTTTACTCTACAACATGGATACCTTGTTCTACTCTACAACATGAATACCCTGCTCTATTCTACAACATGGATACCCTGATCTACAACATGGATACCTTGCTCTACTCTACAACATGGATACCTTGCTCTACAACATGGATAGCCTAATCTACTCTACAACATGAATACCCTGCTCAACTCTACAACATGGATACCTTGCTCTAATCTACAACATGGATACCCTGCTCTACAACATGGATACCTTGCTCTACAACATGGATACCTTGCTCTACTCTACAACATGGATACCCTGCTCTACTCTACATTTTACATTTACATTTACGTCATTTAGCAGACGCTCTTATCCAGAGCGACTTACGAATTGGTGCATTCACCTTATAGCCAGTAGTACAACCACTTTACAATGTTTAAAAAAATTGTTTTACTTATTATTATTTTATTTTTTTAATTATTATATTTTTTTTTAAGGGGGGGGGGTAAGGGGGGGTAGAAGGATTACTTTATCCTATCCCAGGTATTCCTTAAAGAGGTGGGGTTTCAAATGTCTCCGGAAGGTGGTGAGTGACTCCGCTGTCCTGGCGTCGTGAGGGAGCTTGTTCCACCATTGGGTTGCCAGAGCAGCGAACAGTTTTGACTGGGCTGAGCGGGAACTATGCTTCCGCAGAGGAAGGGGAGCCAGCAGGCCAGAGGTGGATGAATGCAATGCCCTCGTTTGGGTGTAGGGACTGATCAGAGCCTGAAGGTAATGGAGGTGCCGTTCCCCTCACAGCTCCATAGGCAAGCACCATGGTCTTGTAACAGATGCGAGCTTCAACTGGAAGCCAGTGGAGTGTGCGGAGGAGCGGGGTGACGTGAGAGAACTTGGGAAGGTTGAACACCAGGCGGGCTGCGGCATTCTGGATGAGTTGTAGGGGTTTAATGGCACAGGCAGGGAGCCCAGCCAACAGCGAGTTGCAGTAATCCAGACGGGAGATGACAAGTGCCTGGATTAGGACCTGTGCCGCTTCCTGTGTAAGGCAGGGTCGTACTCTCCGAATGTTGTAGAGCATGAACCTACAGGATCGGGTCACCGCCTTGATGTTAGCAGAGAAACGACAGGGTGTTGTCCAGGGTCACGCCAAGGCTCTTCGCACTCTGGGAGGAGGACACAACGGAGTTGTCAACCGTGATGGCAAGATCATGGAACGGGCAGTCCTTCCCCGGGAGGAAGAGCAGCTCCGTCTTGCCAAGGTTCAGCTTGAGGTGGTGATCCGTCATCCCTACTGATATGTCTGCCAGACATGCAGAGATGCGATTCGCCACCTGGTTATCAGAAGGGGGAAAGGAGAAGATTAGTTGTGTATCGTCAGCGTAGCAATGATAGGAGAGGCCATGTGAGGATATGACAGAGCCAAGTGACTTGGTGTATAGCGAGAATAGGAGAGGGCCTAGAACTGAGCCCTGGGGGACACATGGATAGCTACAACATGGATACCTTACTCTACTCTACAACATGGATACCCTGCTCTACAACATGGATACCCTGCTCTACTCTACAACATGGATACCCTGCTCTACTCTACAACATGGATACCTTGTTCTACTCTACAACATGGATACCCTGCTCTACTCTACAACATGGATACCCTGCTCTACAACATGGATACCTTGCTCTACTCTACAACATGGATACCCTGCTCTACTCTACAACATGGATACCATGCTCTACTCTACAACATGGATACCCTGCTCTACTCTACAACATGGATACCCTGCTCTACTCTACAACATGGATACCCTGCTCTGCAACATGGATACCTTGCTCTACTCTACAACATGGATACCTTGCTCTACAACATGGATACCCTGCTCTACTCTACAACATGGATACCCTGCTCTACTCTACAACATGGATACCTTGCTCTAATCTACAACATGGATACCCTGCTCTACAACATGGATACCTTGCTCAACAACATGGATACCTTGCTCTGCGCTACAACATGGACACCTTGCTCTACTCTACAACATGGATACCCTGCTCTACTCTACAACATGGATACCTTGCTCTACTCTACAACATGGATATCCTGCTCTACAACATGGATACCCTGCTCTACTCTACAACATGGATACCCTGCTCTACTCTACAACATGGTTATCCTGCTCTACTCTACAACATGGATACATTGTTCTACTCTACAACATGGATACCCTGCTCTACTCTACAACATGGATACCCTGCTCTACAACATGGATACCTTGCTCTACTCTACAACATGGATACCTTGCTCTACAACATGGATACCCTGCTCTACTCTACAACATGGATACCCTGCTCTACTCTACACATGGATACCTTGCTCTAATCTACAACATGGATACCCTGCTCTACAACATGGATACCTTGCTCTACAATATGGATACCTTGCTCTACTCTACAACATGGATACCCTGCTCTACTCTACAACATGGATACCTTGCTCTACTCTACAACATGGATTCCCTGCTCTACAACATGGATACCCTGCTCTACTCTACAACATGGATACCCTGCTCTACACTACAACATGGATACCTTGCTCTACAACATGGATACCTTGCTCTACTCTACAACATGGATACCCTGCTCTACTCTACAACATGGATACCTTGCTCTACTCTACAACATGGATGTCCTGCTCTACTCTACAACTTGGATACCCTGCTCTACAACATGGATACCCTGCTCTACTCTACAACATGGATACCCTGCTCTACTCTACAACATGGGTACCTTGCTCTACTCTACAACATGGATACCCTGCTCTGCTCTACAACATGAATACCCTGCTCTACTCTACAACATGGATACACCGCTCTACAACATGGATACCCTGCTCTACTCTACAACATGGATACCCTGCTCTACTCTACAACATGGATACCCTGCTCTACTCTACAACATGGATACCCTGCTCTACAACATGGATACCTTGCTCTACTCTACAACATGGATACCTTGCTCTACAACATGGATACCTTGCTCTGCTCTACAACATGGATACCTTGCTCTACTCTACAACATGGATACCCTGCTCTACTCTACAACATGGATATCCTGCTCTACAACATGGATACCCTGCTCTACTCTACAACATGGATACCCTGCTCTACTCTACAACATGGATACCTTGTTCTACTCTACAACATGGATACCCTGATCTACTCTACAACATGGATACCCTGCTCTACAACATGGATACCTTGCTCTACTCTACAACATGGATACCTTGCTCTACAACATGGATACCCTAATCTACTCTACAACATGAATACCCTGCTCTAATCTACAACATGGATACCCTGCTCTACAACATGGATACCTTGCTCTACAACATGGATACCTTGCTCTACTCTACAACATGGATACCCTGCTCTACTCTCACAACATGGATACCTTGCTCTACTCTACAACAATGGATACCCTGCTCTACAACATGGATACCCTGCTCTACTCTACAACATGGATACCCTTCTCTACTCTACAACATGGATACCTTGTTCTACTCTACAACATGGATACCCTGCTCTACTCTACAACATGGATACCTTGCTCTACAACATGGATACCTTGCTCTACTCTACAACATTGATACCCTGCTCTACTCTAGAACATGGATACCATGCTCTACTCTACAACATGGATACCCTGCTCTACTCTACAACATGGATACCCTGCTCTACTCTACAACATGGATACCCTGCTCTGCAACATGGATACCTTGCTCTACTCTACAACATGGATACCTTGCTCTACAACATGGATACCCTGCTATACTCTACAACATGGATACCCTGCTCTACTCTACAACATGGATACCTTGCTCTAATCTACAACATGGATACCCTGCTCTACAACATGGATACCTTGCTCTACAACATGGATACCTTGCTCTGCTCTACAACATGGACACCTTGCTCTACTCTACAACATGGATACCCTGCTCTACTCTACAACATGGATACCTTGCTCTACTCTACAACATGGATATCCTGCTCTACAACATGGATACCCTGCTCTACTCTACAACATGGATACCCTGCTCTACTCTACAACATGGTTACATTGTTCTACTCTACAACATGGATACCCTGCTCTACTCTACAACATGGATACTCTGCTCTACTCTGCAACATGGATACCCTGTTCTACTCTACAACATGGATACCTTGCTCTACAACATGGATACCTTGCTCTACAATATGGATACCTTGCTCTACTCTACAACATGGATACCCTGCTCTACTCTACAACATGGATACCTTGCTCTACTCTACAACATGGATACCCTGCTCTACAACATGGATACCCTGCTCTACTCTACAACATGGATACCCTGCTCTACTCTACAACATGGATACCTTGCTCTACAACATGGATACCTTGCTCTACTCTACAACATGGATACCCTGCTCTACTCTACAACATGGATACCTTGCTCTACTCTACAACATGGATGTCCTGCTCTACTCTACAACATGGATACCCTGCTCTACAACATGGATACCCTGCTCTACTCTACAACATGGATACCCTGCTCTACTCTACAACATGGGTACCTTGCTCTACTCTACAACATGGATACCCTGCTCTGCTCTACAACATGAATACCCTGCTCTACTCTACAACATGGATACACCGCTCTACAACATGGATACCCTGCTCTACTCTACAACATGGATACCCTGCTCTACTCTACAACATGGATACCCTGCTCTACTCTACAACATGGATACCCTGCTCTACAACATGGATACCTTGCTCTACTCTACAACATGGATACCTTGCTCTACAACATGGATACCCTGCTCTACTCTACAACATGGCTACCCTGCTCTACTCTACAACATGGATACCTTGCTCTAATCTACAACATGGATACCCTGCTCTACAACAGGGATACCTTGCTCTACAACATGGATACCTTGCTCTGCTCTACAACATGGATACCTTGCTCTACTCCCACAACATGGATACCCTGCTCTACTCTACAACATGGATATCCTGCTCTACAACATGGATACCCTGCTCTACTCTACAACATGGATACCCTGCTTTACTCTACAACATGGATACCTTGTTCTACTCTACAACATGGATACCCTGATCTACTCTACAACATGGATACCCTGCTCTACAACATGGATACCTTGCTCTACTCTACAACATGGATACCTTGCTCTACAACATGGATACCCTAATCTACTCTACAACATGAATACCCTGCTCTAATCTACAACATGGATACCCTGCTCTACAACATGGATACCTTGCTCTACAACATGGATACCTTGCTCTACTCTACAACATGGATACCCTGCTCTACTCTACAACATGGATACCTTGCTCTACTCTACAACATGGATACCCTGCTCTACAACATGGATACCCTGCTCTACTCTACAACATGGATACCCTTCTCTACTCTACAACATGGATACCTTGTTCTACTCTACAACATGGATACCCTGCTCTACTCTACAACATGGATACCTTGCTCTACAACATGGATACCTTGCTCTACTCTACAACATTGATACCCTGCTCTACTCTACAACATGGATACCATGCTCTACTCTACAACATGGATACCCTGCTCTACTCTACAACATGGATACCCTGCTCTACTCTACAACATGGATACCCTGCTCTGCAACATGGATACCTTGCTCTACTCTACAACATGGATACCTTGCTCTACAACATGGATACCCTGCTATACTCTACAACATGGATACCCTGCTCTACTCTACAACATGGATACCTTGCTCTAATCTACAACATGGATACCCTGCTCTACAACAGGGATACCTTGCTCTACAACATGGATACCTTGCTCTGCTCTACAACATGGATACCTTGCTCTACTCTACAACATGGATATCCTGCTCTACAACATGGATACCCTGCTCTACTCTACAACATGGTTACATTGTTCTACTCTACAACATGGATACCCTGCTCTACTCTACAACATGGATACTCTGCTCTACTCTGCAACATGGATACCCTGTTCTACTCTACAACATGGATACCTTGCTCTACAACATGGATACCTTGCTCTACTCTACAAAATGGATACCCTGCTCTACTCTACAACATGGATACCTTGCTCTACTCTACAACATGGATGTCCTGCTCTACTCTACAACATGGATACCCTGCTCTACAACATGGATACCCTGCTCTACTCTACAACATGGATACCCTGCTCTACTCTACAACATGTATACCTTGCTCTACTCTACAACATGGATACCCTGCTCCGCTCTACAACATGGATACCCTGCTAAACTCTACAACATGGATACACCGCTCTACAACATGGATACCCTGCTCTACTCTACAACATGGATACCCTGCTCTACTCTACAAAATGGATACCTTGCTCTTCTCTACAACATGGATATCTTGCTCTACTCTACAACATGGATACGCTGCTCTACTCTACAACATGGGTACCCTGCTCTACTCTACAACATGGATACCCTGCTCTACTCTACAACATGGATACCTTGCTCTACTCTACAAAATGGATACCTTGCTCTACAACATGGATTCCTTGCTCTACTCTACAACATGGATACCCTGCTCTACTCTACAACATGGATACCTTGCTCTACTCTACAACATGGATACCCTGCTCTACAACATGGATACCCTGCTCTACTCTACAACATGGATACCTTGCTCTACTCTACAACATGGATACCCTGCTCTGCTCTACAACATGGATACCCTGCTCTACTCTACAACATGGATACACTGCTCTACAACATGGATACGTTGCTCTACTCTACAACATGGATTTTTATTTTTATTTATTTTATTTTATTTCACCTTTATTTAACCAGGTAAACCAGTTGAGAACAAGTTCTCATTTACAACTGCGACCTGGCCAAGATAAAGCAAAGCAGTGCGATAAAAACAACAACACAGTTACATATGGGGTAAAACAAAACAAAGTCAAAAATACAACAGAAATACAATTAATATACAGTGTGCAAATTTAGCAAGTTATGGAGGTAAGGCAATAAAATAGGCTATAGTGCAAAATAATTACAATTTAGTATTAACACTGGAATGATGTGCAAGAGATGATGTGCAAATAGAGATACTGGGTACAAATGAGCAAAATAAATAACAATATAGGGATGAGGTAGTTGGGCGGGCTAATTTCAGATGGGCTGTGTACAGGTGCAGTGATCGGTAAGGTGCTCTGACAACTGATGCTTAAAGTTAGTGAGGGAGATAAGTGTCTCCAGCTTCAGAGATTTTTGCAATTTGTTCCAGTCATTGGCAGCAGAGAACTGGAAGGAATTGCGGCCAAAGGAGGTGTTGGCTTTGGGGATGACCAGTGAGATATACTCGCTGGAGCGCAGACTACGGGTGGGTGTTGCTATGGTGACCAATGAGCTAAGATAAGGCGGGATTTGCCTAGCAGTGATTTATAGATGGCCTGGAGCCAGTGGGTTTGGCTGACGAATATGTAGTGAGGACCAGCCAACAAGAGCGTACAGGTCACAGTGGTGGGTATTATATGGGGCTTTGGAGACAAAACGGATGGCACTGTGATAGACAACATCCAATTTGCTGAGTAGAGTGTTGGAGGCTATTTTGTAAATGACATCGCCGAAGTCAAGGATCGGTAGGATAGTCAGTTTTACGAGGGCATGTTTGGCAGCATGAGTGAAGGAGGCTTTGTTGCGAAATAGGAAACCGATTCTAGATTTAACTTTGGATTGGAGATTCTTAATGTGAGTCTGGAAGGAGAGTTTACAGTCTAACCAGACACCTAGATATTTGTAGTTGTCCACATACTCTAGGTCAGACCCGTCTAGAGTAGTGATTCTAGTCGGGTGGGCGGGTGCAAGCAGCGTTCGGTTGAAGAGCATGCATTTAGTTTTACTAGTGTTTAAGAGCAGTTGGAGGCTACTGAAGGAGTGTTGTATGGAATTGAAGCTCGTTTGGAGGTTTGTTAACACAGTGTCCAATGAAGGGCCAGATGTATACAAAATGGTGTCGTCTGCGTAGAGGTGGATCTGAGAGTCACCAGCAGCAAGAGCGACGTCATTGATATACACAGAGAAAAGAGTTGGCCCAAGAATTGAACCCTGTGGCACCCCCATAGAGACTGCCATAGGTCCAGACAACAGGCCCTCCGATTTGACACATTGAACTCTATCTGAGAAGTAGTTGGTGAACCAGGCGAGGCAGTCATTTGAGAAACCAAGGCTATTTAGTCTGCCAATAAGAATGCGGTGGTTGACAGAGTCGAAAGCCTTGGCCAGGTCAATGAAAACGGCTGCACAGTACTGTCTATTATCGATCGCGGTTATAATATCATTTAGGACCTTGAGCGTGGCTGAAGTGCACCCATGACCAGCTCGGAAACCGGATTGCATAGCGGAGAAGGTACGGTGGGATTCGAAATGGTCGGTGATCTGTTTGTTGACTTGGCTTTCAAAAACTTTTGAAAGGCAGGGCAGGATGGATATGGGTCTGTAACAGTTTGGATCTAGAGTGTCACCCCTTTGAAGAGGGGGGATGACCGCGGCAGCTTTCCAATCTCTGGGGATCTCAGACGTTACGGAAAGAGAGGTTGAACAGGCTAGTAATAGGGGTTGCGACAATTTCGGGGCTAGTTTTAGAAAGAAAGGGTCCAGATTGTCTAGCCCAGATGATTTGTAGGGGTCCAGATTTTGCAACTCTGTTAGAACATCAGCTGTCTGGATTTGTGTGAAGGAGAAGCGGGGGGGGCATGGGCAAGTTGCAGCGGAGGGTGCAGAGCTGGTGGCCGGGGTAGTGGTAGCCAGGTGGAAAGCATGGCCAGCCGTAGCAAAATGCTTGTTGAAATTCTCGATTATTGTAGATTTATCGGTGGTGATAGTGTTTCCTAGCCTCAGTGCAATGGGCAGCTGGGAGGAAGTGCTCTTATTTTCCATGGACTTTACAGTGTCCCAAAACTTTTTGGAGTTAGTGCTACAGGATGCAAATTTCTGTTTGAAAAAGTTAGCCTTTGCTTTCCTAACTGCTTGTGTATATTGGTTCCTAACTTCCCTGAAAAGTTGCATATCACGGGGGCTATTTGATGCTAATGCAGTACGCCACAGGATGTTTTTGTGCTGGTCAAGGGCAGTCAAGTCTGAGGAGAACCAGGGGCTATATCTGTTCTTAGTTCTGTATTTTTTGAATGGGGCATGTCTATTTAAGATTGAGAGGAAATTACTTTTAAAGAACAACCAGGCATCCTCTACTGACGGAATGAGATCTATATCCATCCAGGATACCTGGGCCAGGTCAATTAGGAAGGCCTGCTCGCTGAAGTGTTTTTGGGAGCGTTTGACAGTGATGAGGGGTGGTCGTTTGACCGCGGACCCGTTACGGACGCAGGCAATAAGGCAGTGATCGCTGAGATCCTGGTTGAAGACAGCGGAGGTGTATTTAGAGGGTAAGTTAGTCAGGATGATATCTATGAGGGTACCCATGTTTACGGATTTAGGGTTGTACCTGGTAGGTTCGTTGATAATTTGTGTGAGATTGAGGGCATCTAGTTTAGATTGTAGGATGGCCGGGGGTGTTAAGCATATCCCAATTTAGGGTCACCAAGCAGTATGAACTCTGAGGATAGATGGGGGCAATCAATTCACATATGGTGTCCAGGGCACAGCTGGGGGCTGAGGGGGGTCTGTAGCAAGCGGCAACAGTGAGAGATTTATTTCTGGAAAGGTGGATTTTTAGAAGTAGAAGCTCAAACTGTTTGGGCACAGACCTGGATAGTATGATGGAGCTCTGCAGGCTATCTCTACAGTAGATTGCAACTCCACCCCCTTTTGCAGTTCTATCTAGACGGAAAATGTTATAGTTGGGGATGGAAATTTCAGAATTTTTGGTGGCCTTCCTAAGCCAGGATTCAGACACTGCTAGAACATCAGGGTTGGCGGAGTGTGCTAACGCAGTGAATAACTCAAGCTTAGGAAGGAGGCTTCTGATATTTATGGCAGAAAACCAAGACTTTTACGGTTACAGAAGTCAACAAATGATAGCTCCTGGGGAGTAGGAGTGATACTGGGGGCTGCAGGGCCTGGGTTAGCCTCTACATCACCAGAGGAACAGAGGAGGACTAGAATAAGGATACGACTAAAGGCTTTAAGAACTGGTCTTCTAGTGCGTTGGGTACATAGAATAAAGGGGGCAGTTCTCCGGCGTTGTAGAAAAGATTCAGGGCATTATGTACAGAAAAGGATATGGAAGGATATGAGTACAGTTCAGGTAACCCTAAGCGTTGGGTAACAATGAAAGAGATAGCGTCATTGAGGCATCGATTGAGCCGGTCTCGGCGTGTATGGGGGGAGGAACAAAGGAACTATATGAGGCAGTTTGAGAGGGACTAGGGGTTCTACATTGAAATTGTATAATAAGAACTAACCCAAACAGCAATAGGCAAGGCATAATTGACATGGGAGAGAGGCATAAAGCAGTCACATGTGTTATTAGAGAGAGCTAAGACACAACTGGAAATAAGCGATAACGTTTGGGCTAAGACTAAACAGAATAAACAGGACAGAGTACCGTGTAAAGGAACAGTCCAGCAGGCATCAGCTGTGCAGCTGAGTGATCATAAGGTCCAGTGAACAGCAATATGTGAGTCCGAGAGCAGTTCAAATTGGTGCTTCAGCACAGCTAGCAGGGAGCACAGTTGTGGTTTGCGTGTGCTAGCGGGCCGGGGTGGCAGATGGATCTTCGTGGTCGCCGCAACGGGAAGCCTGTTGAAACCACATCAGACTATTTCGTCGGCAAACCAGTCGTGTTGGATCGGCGGGGCTCAGTGTCAACACTAGGAGGTCCCGTCCGGTTGACAGAGAGGTAGATAGCCGGGAGATGGGCCTGAGGCTAGCTCAAGGCTAACTGGTGCTTGCTATAGGGCAATGGTAATCAGCCAACAACAGGTTGCAGCTAGCTAGCTGGTTGTGATGATCCGGCGCTAGGGTCCAGTGATTCCGGCAGAAAGTCCAATAAGCTCTGGGTCGATAGCACGCTGGGTCGATAGCACGCTGTGCAGACTGGCCGACGAATTGTCCAGGCTAGCTAGAGCTGGCTGGTGGATAGTGTAGGCCACGGACAATGGTGAAGACGCTAACGGTGACTAATAACAGGTAGCCACTATTTTCAGCTTACGGTTCTTGATGAAAGTTATAAAGAAATAATAGAATCCTTTCCACGTTGGGTGAGGCGGGTTGCAGGAAAGTATATTTAGTTAAAGAATGAAAGTAAAAAATTGAGAAATATAGACAAAAAACAAGAAACGGGATATTTACACAGGACGAAAAATAAAAGCGACCGCACTGCTACGCCATCTTGGAAAAGATCTTGGATACCCTGCTCTACTCTACAACATGGATACCTTGCTCTACTCTACAACATGGATATCTTGCTCTACTCAACAACATGGATACCCTGCTCTACTCTACAACATGGATACCCTGCTCTACTCTACAACATGGAAACCTTGCTCTACTCTACAACATGGATACCTTGCTCTACAACATGGATACCTTGCTCTACTCTACAACATGGATACCCTGCTATACTCTACAACATGGATACCTTGCTCTACTCTACAACATGGATACCCTGCTCTACAAAATGGATACCCTGCTCTACTCTACAACATGGATACCCTGCTCTACTCTACAACATGGAAACCTTGCTCTACAACATGGATACCTTGCTCTACTCTACAACATGGATACCCTGCTCTACTCTACAACATGGATACCTTGCTCTACTCTACAACATGGATGTCCTGCTCTACTCTACAACATGGATACCCTGCTCTACAACATGGATACCTTGCTCTACTCTACAACATGGATACCCTGCTCTACTCTACAACATGGATACCCTGCTCTACTCTACAACATGGATACCCTACTCTACAATATGGATACCCTGCTCTAATCTACAACATGGATACCTTGCTCTACTCTACAACATGGATACCCTGCTCTGCTCTACAAAATGGATACCCTGCTCTACTCTACAACATGGATACACCGCTCTACAACATGGATACCCTGCTCTACTCTACCACATGGATACCCTGCTCTACTCTACAACATGGATACCCTGCTCTACTCTACAACATGGATACCTTGCTCTACTCTACAACATGGATACCCTGCTCTACTCTACAACATGGATACCCTGCTCTACTCTACAACATGGATACCTTGCTCTACTCTACAACATGGATACCCTGCTCTACTCTACAACATGGATACCCTGCTCTACTCTATAACATGGATACCCTAATCTACTCTACAACATGGATACCTTGCTCTACAACATGGATACCCTGCTCTGCTCTACAACATGAATACCCTGCTCTACTCTACAACATGAATACCCTGCTCTACTCTACAACATGGATACCCTGCTCTACTCTACAACATGGATACCCTGCTCTATGCTACAACATGGATACCTTGCTCTACTCTAAAACATGGATACCCAGCTCTACAACATGGATACCCTGCTCTACTCTACAAAATGGATACCTTGCTCTACTCTACAACATGGATACCCTGATCTACTCTACAACATGGATACCCTGCTCTACAATATGGATACCCTGCTCTAATCTACAACATGGATACCTTGCTCTACTCTACAACATGGATACCCTGCTCTGCTCTACAAAATGGATACCCTGCTCTACTCTACAACATGGATACACCGCTCTACAACATGGATACCCTGCTCTACTCTACCACATGGATACCCTGCTCTACTCTACAACATGGATACCCTGCTCTACTCTACAACATGGATACCTTGCTCTACTCTACAACATGGATACCTCTGCTCTACTCTACAACATGGATACCCTGCTCTACTCTACAACATGGATACCTTGCTCTACTCTACAACATGGATACCCTGCTCTACTCTACAACATGGATACCCTGCTCTACTCTATAACATGGATACCCTAATCTACTCTACAACATGGATACCTTGCTCTACAACATGGATACCCTGCTCTGCTCTACAACATGAATACCCTGCTCTACTCTACAACATGAATACCCTGCTCTACTCTACAACATGGATACCCTGCTCTACTCTACAACATGGATACCCTGCTCTATGCTACAACATGGATACCTTGCTCTACTCTAAAACATGGATACCCAGCTCTACAACATGGATACCCTGCTCTACTCTACAAAATGGATACCTTGCTCTACTCTACAACATGGATACCCTGATCTACTCTACAACATGGATACCCTGCTCTACTCTACAACATGGATACCCTGCTCTACTCTACAACATGGATACACTGCTGTACTCTACAACATGGATATCCTGCTCTACTCTACATCATGGATACCCTGCTCTACTCTACAACATGGATATCTTGCTCTACTCTACAACATGGATACCTTGCTCTACTCTACAACATGGATGTCCTGCTCTACTCTACAACATGGATACCCTGCTCTACAACATGGATACCCTGCTCTACTCTACAACATGGATACCCTGCTCTACTCTACAACATGGATACCTTGCTATACTCTACAACATGGATACCATGCTCTGCTCTACAACATGGATACCCTGCTCTACTCTACAACATGGATAGACCGCTCTACAACATGGATACCCTGCTCTACTCTACAACATGGATACCCTGCTCTACTCTACAACATAGATACCTTGCTCTACTCTACAACATGTATACCTTGCTCTACTCTACAACATGGATATCTTGCTCTACTCTACAACATGGATACCCTGCTCTACTCTACAACATGGATACCCTGCTCTACTCTACAACATTGATACCTTGCTCTACTCTACAACATGGATACCTTGCTCTACAACATGGATACCTTGCTCTACTCTACAACATGGATACCCTGCTCTACTCTACAACATGGATACCTTGCTCTACTCTACAACATGGATACCCTGCTCTACAACATGGATACCCTGCTCTACTCTACAACATGGATAACCTGCTCTACTCTACAACATGGATACCTTGCTCTACAACATGGATACCTTGCTCTACTCTACAACATGGGTACCCTGCTCTACTCTACAACATGGATACCTTGCTCTACTCTACAACATGGATGTCCTGCTCTACTCTACAACATGGATACCCTGCTCTACAACATGGATACCTTGCTCTACTCTACAACAAGGATACCTTGCTCTACAACATGGATACCATGCTCTACTCTACAACATGGATACCCTGCTCTACTCTACAACATGGATAACTTGCTCTACTCTACAACATGGCTATCTTGCTCTACTCTACAACATGGATACCCTGCTCTACTCTACAACATGGATACCCTGCTCTACTCTACAACATGGATACCCTGCTCTACTCTACAACATGGATACCCTCCTCTACTCTACAACATGGATACCCTGCTCTACTCTACAACATGGATACCTTGCTCTACTCTACAACATGGATACCTTGCTCTACAACATGGATACCCTGCTCTGCTCTACAACATGGATACCCTGCTCTACTTTACAACATGGATACCCTGCTCTACTCTACAACATGGATACCCTGCTCTACTCTACAACATGGATACCTTGCTCTACTCTAAAACATGGATACCCTGCTCTACAACATGGATACCCTGCTCTACTCTACAACATGGATACCTTGCTCTACTCTACAACATGGATACCCTGATCTACTCTACAACATGGATACCCTAATCTACTCTACAACATGGATACCCTGCTCTACTCTACAACATGGATACCCTGCTCTACTCTACAACATGGATACCCTGCTCTACTCTACAACATGGATATCCTGCTCTACTCTACATCATGGATACCCTGCTCTACTCTACAACATGGATATCTTGCTCTACTCTACAACATGGATACCCTGCTCTACAACATGGATACCCTGCTCTACTCTACAAGATGGATATACTGCTCTACTCTACAACATGGATACCCTGCTCTACTCTACAACATGGTTACCCTGCTCTACTCTACAACATGGATACCCTGCTCTACTCTACAACATGGATACCCTGCTCTACAACATGGATACCCTGCTCTACTCTACAACATGGATACCCTGCTCTACAACATGGATACCCTGCTCTACTCTACAGCATGGATACCCTGCTCTACTCTACAACATGGATACCCTGCTCTACGAGAGAGAGAGAGAGAGAGAGAGAGAGAGCGAGAGAGAGAGAGAGAGAGAGAGAGAGAGAGAGAGCGAGAGAGAGAGATAGAGAGAGAGAGAGAGTAATTACTATGATATAAGTTGTGAGCTGCATACATATGCATGATCTCAATGACAGATTCTCCATTTTAGAGCTAGTCGTATCAGATTCTTGTGTCAGGAACTAGCAGAGCAGGGGATAAATCTACCCAGCGCCTCGTCCGGCCCACACCGACACTATGATTACATAAAATGGAAGAATTAGTGGCTCTCTTCATCACCAGGGCTGAGTCCCAAATGGCACCCTATTGTCGGCCCTTGTCGGCCCTGGTCAAAAGGAGTGCGCTACATAGGGAATAAGGTACCATTTGGGATGCAGTCCTGGCCTGCAGTCCTCTTCAATTCTTCACCAGTTCCTCTGCTCTGCTCAGATTTTCTACTGTAGCCCCCCCACACCATGGTCATTTACAAGCTAATGTACTGATTTGAAATGATCTTCCCTCTGCTGTGGTCTATGGTCCATACATCTATTATATAGAGCTTTGGCTGTTAATCTTTTATCAGGCCACGCTACACACGTTCAGTTCTCAAAAATGTAAGTATATGTCATTCCCATTCCACAGTCATGGCATAGGCCTGTAGAAGATACAGAAATATTACTTCAATGTTATGTCAATTCAGAAACAATGCTTTTAACGTTCTCTTAGGTCATTGTATACGTCACTGTAAGTGTTGAATAGCTAGTGAATAGTCAAGGGTTCAGTGATTTCGAGTACATTCAGATGAATTGAATGTCTCAAATAAAGTCTAATAATAAAAGCATATTGACATTGAACTAACAGGACAGGCCTGATTTATGTGTTTATGTTTGTACTGTATATGGCCAATCCACATCCATTTTAACAACTACGTTCCTTTTGTGTAATACAAATTGACCCTGAAGGTCAGAACAGCTGAGGTCATCTATGGAACTCTCTAAAGCCTGCTGAAAACTACTCATGCCATTCCATTTAATTTCTTTATATTCCATTTATCTCAGTGCTCTTAAATGCAAGAGTACTTCCTGTAAAAGGCCAAATAAATAAACTGAACAATACTTTCTATAGGTTCTATGTGAACTGACCTTCAACGGTTACCTTTATCTTGTCAATATAAGCTGTTTGAAGTCTCTACACTCGTCCCTCCATTTATAAAACACACACTCCACAGAACAATAATGTTTACTATCCATGTCCTGGAGGTCCTAGTGATGTCATCACCTCTGTCTGACATCTGAAAGAAAGTGGTTATTGCTTGGAAAATGAACATTTCGATATCTCTATACAAGACCCTCCATTCCGAGTGCGATAACTATATCTTATTAGCTTCAGAATTCTCCCTGTCAAGTCATATGACTTGGAAATGGCTGAGGTGTTCAGAGGAGGACAAAGCTGTATTGATTTTCAATGGCATTAAAACAAAGATGCTCCTAACTCACTGTGGCCCTGCTTCTCAGAGATACAATCTATGTCCCAAATGATGCCCTATTCCCTATATAGTGCACTATGTGGTCAAAAGCAATGCACTATATAGGGACTAGCATGCCATTTGGGACGTATCCTCGGTGTGTGAATAGGTATCATCAGACACATCAGTCAGTCTGTACAGGTGGAAAGAGCAGGCTGATTCACTATCAACTGGCTTCTTCTCTCCAGCTCCTCTAAAAGCCTTATTGATCTATCTGAATGAAGAAGAGAGAGAGAGAGAGGTGAGATGATAGGAGGAGAGAAAGAGGTGGGATGAGAGAGTGGGGAGAGAGAGAGAGAGAGAGAGAGAGAGAGAGAGAGAGAGAGAGAGAGAGAGAGAGAGAGAGAGAGAGAGAGAGAGAGAGAGAGAGGGGGGGGAGCGAGAGAGAGAGGACCTCAGGATACTAGACTACAGTATCAAGTGTGGGAAAATGCTCATATTTTCTTTATGCGGATTTTAGAATATTCGCATGAAAATCTGTCGCCAATTGGATGGAAACCTAGCTGTACATGTATATATTGATCGATATTGAGCAGAAATATATTCCCTACCAGAGTGCTTTTTAACACTTTTTAACACTTTCTACCATTCAAGTGTCTGAGAAAATACATAACATAGCATTTGGTAAAACATAACTGGTCAATTTACACTATATATACAAAAGTATGTGGACACCCCTTTATATTAGTGGATTCGGCTATTTCAGCCACACCCGTTGCTGACAGGTGTATAAAATCGGGCATACAGCCATGAAATCTCCATAGACAAACATTGGCAGTAGAATGGCCTTTTCTGAAGAGCTCAGTGACTTTTAACGTGGCACAGTCATAGGATGCCACCTTTCCAACACATTTCTGACCTGCTAGAGCTGCCTAGGTCAACTGTAAGTGCTGTTTTTGTGAAGTGCAAACGTCTAGGAGCAACAACGGCTCAACCGCAAAGTGGTAGGCCACACAAGCCCACAGAATTGGACTGCCGAGTGCTGAAGTGCGTAGCATGTAAAAATCGTCTATCCTCGGTTGCAACACTCACTACCGAGTTCCAAACTGCCTCTGGAAGCAACGTCAGCACAAGAACTGTTCGTCGGGAGCTTCATGAAGTTGGTTTCCATGGCAGAGCAGCTGCACACAAGCCTAAGATCGCCATGTGCAATGCTAAGCGTCAGCTGAAGTGGTGTAAAGCTCGCTGCCATTGGACTCTGGAGCATTGGAAACACGTTCTCTGGAGTGATGAATCACACTTCACCATCTGGCAGTCCGACGGACTAATCTGGGTTTGGCGGATGCCAGGAAAATGCTACCTGCCCGAATGCATAGTGCCAACTGTAAAGTTTGATGGAGGAAGAAAAATGGTCTGGGGCTGTTTTTTGTGGTTTGGGCTAGGCCCCTTAGTTCCAGTGAAGGGAAATCTTAACGCTATAGCATACAATGACATTCTAGATGATTCTGTGCTTCCAACTTTGTGGCAACAATTTGGGGAAGGCCCTTTCCTGTTTCAGCATGGCAATGCACAAAGCGAGGTCCGTACAGAAATGGTTTGTCAAGATCGTTGTGGAAGAACTTGACTGTGCTGCACAGAGCCCTGACCTCAATCCCATCGAACTCCTTTGGGATGAATTGGAAAGCCGACTGCGAGCCAGGCCTAATCGTCCAACAACAGTGCCTGACCTCACTAATGCTCTTGTGGCTAAATGGAAGCAAGTCCCCGCAGCAATGTTCCAACATCTAGTGGAAAGCCTTCCCAGAAGAGAGGAGGCTGTTATAGCAGCAAAAGGGGTGAACAACTCCATGTTAATTAATGCCCATGATTTTGGAATGAGATGTTCGACGAGCAGGTGTCCACATACTTTTGGTCATGTGGTGTATCAGTCATCATCTGTAACTAAACATGCTCCTAAACTAGAGGTGTTGTGAGAGAAAACAATGGTGTCTCTAGCCAGACCTAAACCATCCATTTAGAGTAAACCAAACAGGGAGGGTTAGAGATGCTAACCACATATTCATCAAACTGTAATTGGCTCTCAAGTTGGAGCTGGATAGACAGCTGTATTATTATGGGCAGGGCTCCAACCCCCTGCAGGAATCAATGTCAATTATGTTTAAATCCATAGTCATGCTATCAAATGTAAATGGAGACACTTTTATACTATACACACAAACAATGAGAAGGTAATACACAATACAATTAATTCTCAATTTAAAATAACCAGTCCCTCACAACAATAACGGTTGGCAGTATTTCATGCAAGGCAGTAAAGTCATGGCTATTAGGAACTTTAGCACATTAGAATATATGAATAGTTATTAGGGGGAAAGGGGGAAAGAGGGCCTGTGAATCAATGATTAACAAAATACCGCAACGTTTTGCAAGGACTGTGTGGTTCTTTATTTAATCTCTTGCTCCTTTCATTCTCTTGTTGATTCTTTGATCATATCATTAAATCTATCCGGGGTTGAAAATCATGTAGACCTAGAGCTTAAACAACTAACCCTTTAGTTTAGTTACAAGTGGTTAAATGAAGGATTAACTCCTCTCTCAGAAAGCATGAATTAAAGCCATATAATAATGTATGCACTCACTAACTGTAAGTCGCTCTGGATAAGAGTGTCTGCTAAATGACTAAAATGTTAATGTAAATGTACTGCTGTTGGTCCTACCAATTAGAGACAGCCCAGGCAGCGTCTCAAATGGCACCCTATTCCCAATCCCTACATCACCACAGCTGCATTATGCATCAAATAATTTCCAGCAGTGGTGTGTTTTGTTCTAGATTTTTACATTTGTGCTATTCGGAAATTTTTTGAACGTGATTACAAGGCCCTGTGGTAGACTAGTGACCTGTCCAGGGGGTGTTATTGTACATCAAGCTGCATCACGCTACAGAAACAGGAGCTCCTTCTACTATGAGCCGTTCCAGCTCGTACAAGCCAAGCCTCGTGCAAGCTACTTCCTTACTACACTGAAGATAATGGAAAATCAGTCAAACATGGAATGGTACAATATCAGTTGCGAGGAATTCCTATCTTAAGATCCTGATTTTACTAAATAATTTCCATACACCACTTGCGCCTCCCTGGTCATCGATTCAATGAGCATTATGATGTAAATGTCTAGAATATCACTTTTAATATTTCACACTAGCAGTTGAATGACGACCAATTTGCTTCTGGCCTGCCAGGGTGAGTCAAGACAAGGGGTCTGTGATGCATGGACATCTCCCGATCCAATTAACCTTCATACAACACTAATTAATTAAATCTCAACAAGGTCAACCTCTTTAATAGGGACAATTTAGCACCTTCCCTGTATCATCAGCTTTCTACCAACGCTCTGGTATGACAAGCTAACAGGGACTCTGGATGGGGAGCAACCGACAACGTTAGAGAGAGATACTGCAGCTGACAACGTTAGAGAAAGGTACTGCAACCAGCAACGTTAGAGAGAGGTACTGCAACCAGCAATGTTAGAGAGAGAAACTGCAACCAGCAACGTTAGAGAGAGATACTGCAACCAGCAATGTTAGAGAGAGATACTGTCACTCCCTGACTCAGGGGACGCTTATATGTTGAGTCAGGGTGTGTATATTCCTTGTTGTGGTGTTTTCTATGTTTTGATCTATTATGTGTAGATCTATGTTGGCCGGTGTGGTTCCCAATCAGAGGCAGCTGTAGCTCGTTGTCTCTGATTGGGGATCATACTTAGGCAGCCTATTGGCACTAGTGGGTTGTGGGATCTTGTTCCGTGTAAGGTATGTTGTGTGTTCTACCTTGGACTTCACGTTTCGTTTCCTTTGTTGTTTTGTCGTGTGTTTAATAGTTATAATAAACATGTACGTATATCACGCTGCGCCTTGGTCTGACCCGTCATTCAACGAACATGACAGAAGATCCCACCAAACGAGGACCAAGCAGCGTGCCCAGGCGGAGCGAATAGCCATGTCACAGGTGGGCAAATTGTGGTCATGGGAAGAGAAATTTGCGGGGAGAGGACCAGGGCTAAGGTAGATGCCCAGGCAGGAGAGGTGCAACGGCAACACGGAGGAGACCGGTCGAGGAGGAAGCCAGAGAAGCAGCCCCAAGAAAATGTTTGGGGGGGGCACACGGGGTGGTTGGCGGAGCCTAGTGTCAGAGCAGAGCCAACTCCCCGTACTCACACGAGGAAGCGTATGACTGGGCAGGCTCCGTGTTATGCGGAGCTACGTACTGTGTCGCCAGTGCGAGGAGGAAGCCCGAGAAGCAGCCCCAATAATTTTTTTGGGGGGGGCACACAGGGTGGTTGGCGGAGCCTAGTGTCAGAGCAGAGCCAACTCCCCGTACTCACACGAGGAAGCGTATGACTGGGCAGGCTCCGTGTTATGCGGAGCTACGTACTGTGTCGCCAGTGCGCCGGCACAGTCCTGTACGTCCTGTGCTTGCACCACGCACGTGCCGTGCAAAGATGGGCATCCAGCCAGGACGGGGTGTGCCGGCTCAACGCTCCTGGTCTCCAGTACGCCTCCTCGGTCACGCATATCCTGCGCCAGTTCTACGAACTGTATCGCCAGTGCGCGTGCACAGCCCAGTGCATCCTGTGCTGATGCCTCACACATACTGTGCGGAAGTAGGCATTCAGCCAGGACGGGTTGTGCCAGCTCTCCGCTCCAGATCTCCAGTCCGCCTCCACAGTCTGGCCCGGCCTGTTCCTGCTCCTCGCACCAAGCCAGTGGTGCGCGTCACCAGTCCGGCCCGGCCTGTTCCTGCACCTCGCACCAAGCCAGTGGTGCGTGTTCCTAGTCCGGTCCGGCCCGTGCCTGCTCCTCGCACCAGACCAGTGGTGCGTTTGTCCAGTCCGGCACGGCCCGTGCCCGTTCCACCGGTGCCTGGTCCGGCACCGGTCAGCTGCTCCACTCTGGAGCCAGAGCAGTCCGCTCCACCGGTGCCTGATCCAGTTCCGGTCAGCTGTTCCACTCCGGAGCCAGAGCAGTCCGCTCCACCGGTGCCTGATCCAGCTCCGGTCAGCTGCTGCACTCCGGAGCCAGAGTAGTCCGCTCCACCGGTGCCTGATCCAGCTCCGGTCAGCTGCGCCACTCCGGAGCCAGAGCAATCCGCTCCACCAGGGTCCAGTCCAGCTCCGGTCAGCGGCTCCACTCCGGAGCCAGAGTAGTCCGCTCCACCGGTGCCTTATCCAGCTCCGGTCAGCTGCTCCACTCCGGAGCCAGAGCAGTCCGCTCCACCGGTGCCCAGTCCAGCTCTGGTCAGAGGCTCCAGTCCAGACCATGACGTCAGCCCCTCTCCAGGTTCGGGGTCTCCCACACCAGGGTCCAGACAGGGACTGGCGTATCGTGGGAGGATGGAGAGGGGAAGCAGCGCGCTGAGGTCCAGACCAGACCAGGGGCGCAACAGGGAGGCGGAGAGTGAGAGGTCGTCACGACCCGAGCCGGATCCGCCTCCGAGGCGGAATGCACACCCGGCCCCAACCCTGTTATGTTTATGTTGTGCGGTCGGAGTCCGCACCTTTGGGGGGGGGTACTGTCACGCCCTGACTTATATGTTGAGTCAGTGTGTGTATATTCCTTGTTGTGGTGTTTTCTATGTTTTGATCTATTATGTGTAGATCTATGTTGGCCAGTGTGGTTCCCAATCAGAGGCAGCTGTAGCTCGTTGTCTCTGATTGGGGATCATACTTAGGCAGCCTATTGGCACTAGTGGGTTGTGGGATCTTGTTCCGTGTAAGGTATGTTGTGTGTTCTACCTTGGACTTCACGTTTCGTTTCCTTTGTTGTTTTGTCGTGTGTTTAATGGTTATAATAAACATGTACGTATATCACGCTGCGCCTTGGTCTGACCCGTCATTAGACGAACATGACAGATACTGCAACCAGCAACGTTAGATGGAGGTACTGTAACCGACAACGTTAGAGAGAGGTACTGTAACCGACAACGTTAGAGGTACTGTAACCGACAACGTTGGAGAGAGGTACTGTAACCGACAACGTTAGAGAGAGGTACTGTAACCGACAACGTTGGAGAGAGGTACTGTAACCGACAACGTTAGAGAGAGGTACTGTAACCGACAACGTTGGAGAGAGGTACTGTAACCGACAACGTTAGAGAGAGGTACTGTAACCGACAACGTTAGAGAGAGGTACTGTAACCGACAACGTTGGAGAGAGGTACCCTAACCGACAACGTTAGAGAGAGGTACTGTAACCGACAACGTTAGAGAGAGGTACTGTAACCGACAACGTTGGAGAGAGGTACTGTAACCGACAACGTTAGAGAGAGGTACTGTAACCGACAACGTTGGAGAGAGGTACTGTAACCGACAACGTTGGAGAGAGGTACTGTAACCGACAACGTTGGAGAGAGGTACTGTAACCGACAACGTTGGAGAGAGGTACTGTAACCGACAACGTTAGAGAGAGGTACTGCAACCGACAAAGTTAGAGAGAGGTACTAAAGCCGACAAAGTTAGAGAGAGGTACTAAAGCCGACAACGTTGGAGAGAGGTACTGCTACGTTAAGAGTATTGGCTTATGATAATGATGTAGTTTCTGGATAGCATTAACATGCTTCTTTGTATCACAGAAAAAAGACTCCTAACATCACTGTGGTATAAAAGGGTAACAGTGACTCCGGATAGGGAGAGAGATGTAGGCTTGAGGGGTACTACAGCAACATTAGATATTCAAGTATTGGCTAAGGATAGTACTGTGGTGTAGAGTAGAGAAAGCATTCCCATGTTTTTGTTCTACTTTTAAAATGAATCTGTAAAAGAAGCAGAATTAGAACCAGAACCAGAAGTGACTCTGGAAAGGGGAAAGATGCCGGCCTGAGGAGGTGGAACCAACATTACAGGATTGATTAATAAGAAGTCTGTAGTGTAGAGAGTGCTTTATCGTGTTTTGTCTTGTATTTAGGGTTGCTAAATTCCAGTAACTTTCCCCAAATTCACTGGTTTTCCTGAAATCCCGGTAGTAAGACTCCTGGATTCAGGAGTAAATAGGTATTAAATCCAGGGACCCTCCAACCATGATTTCTGGAAAACCAAGGAATTTGGGGAAAGTTCCTGGAATTTTTTAACCGTACTTGTACTCAAAAGCACAATAGAACCATCATGTGTAGAAGACTACAACAGGAATCAGAGAATAATGCGGACATGTAATGTTTTATGGTCTTTAATATATAATTACCAAAGACTAAACCTTTGGTAGAAGAAAAATATCCATTAAATCTGTGGAGCATCAAGATCACCATGCAGTGTGCTGGAGTTTGCTTTCGTATACGGTGTCCATATTAGGACAACCACAGTCTCAGTAGGACTCTGAGACTGAGGTGGGATTGAATCCGAGGCACATTGTAAAACGGTGTCGACGATGCACTTTTTAAAAGGCAATGTTCCCCGGCATCCACTACCATAGCAGTCGTGGTAAACGCTGCAGATGTCGGCTCATTCTACAACAAGCCTCGGATTGAATCCCGGCCAGACACTCCAAGACTGAGACAAGTCCTGCAGAGACTGAGCATGTCCTAATATGGACACCGTTTGAATAGATACCACACTACCAGGGTAATGAAGCAGTTGGATACAACAGCTTGCTGATGTTTCCCCAAACAGAGTCTATTAACTAGGTATCATTTAAAGTGGGCTTTCCCCTCCAGACCTAGCCCTGTCTAACAGTGTGTGACCGGCCCAATGTGTCTTCCAGCTGTTCACTGCTCTTATCCTCAGGCTATTGGTGGGTTTGGCGTCGGTAAAACATGTGTGTGATGATACGTTAGACCAAAGGTAGTGTTCTTTGCAGTATACGTTGATGTGTTTTCTCTGTATCCTTCCACCCTTGTGTGTCATAACACGAGGGATTACATTGTCTTGTCATTAACTCTCTTAGTGTGGGCCATGCTAACTGAACTCTCTCAGTGTGGGCCATGCTAAACTGAACTCTCTTAGTGTGGGCCATGCAAAACTGAACTATGTTAGTGTGGGCCATGCAAAACTGATCTCTCTTAGTGTGGGCCATGCTGAACAGAACTCGCTCAGTGTGGGCCATGCTGAACTGAACTCTCTCAGTGTGGGCCATGCTAAACTGAACTCTCTCAGTGTGGGCCATGCTGAACTGAACTCTCCCAGTGTGGGCCATGCTGAACTGATCTCTCTCAGTGTGGGCCATGCTGAACTGAACTCTCTCAGTGTGGGCCATGCTGAACTGAACTCTTTCAGTGTGGGCCATGCTGAACTGAACTCTCTCAGTGTGGGCCATGCTGAACTGAACTCTCTCAGTGTGGGCCATGCTAAACTGAACTCTCTCAGTGTGGGCCATGCTAAACTGAACTCTCTCAGTGTGGGCCATGCTAAACTGAACTCTCTCAGTGTGGGCCATGCTAATCTGAACCCTCTCAGTGTGGGCCATGCTAAACTGAGTAGATAGTGTATGGTTGACCATCTGATTCCTATCTTTACCTAACACTGTTAACATCCACACATGCATGATCCCTTTGTCCTGGTGGGATATAGAAGCTACGCCAGCGATGTGTTGGCTAAGGGCATCGTTGTGGCATCCATACATACACACCTGATCTCTCTCTCTCCCCATGTACTGCAGAGGCCTCCCCTCCCTGGGATATTGACAGAGACGGATAGAGAATGACTCCATTGGCTACATCTTAGGACAACCTGGGCACCACAGCTTCCATTTTACCCTGCCTACATTAATAAAACAATGGGGTGCCTCTCGACACAGGCACTCCTCTCAACCACAAGGTCCTTCACATAGAGTATAGAAAACACACACATACACACACACACACCGAAGCCATGCAGAGGAAGGCATGCAGGGGTGAAAAAAACAAGAGGTGTCATTCCAGTCACATTGAGAATTTACACCAGATGGTTCTATATTTATTTCCATGGAGATGACGCGATTAACTATGAGTTCTAACACACATTATATAATTAGATGAACTTTGAGTTCTAACACACATTATATCATTAGATGAACTATAATTTCTAACACACATTATATCATTAGATGAACTATGAGTTCTAACACACATTATATCATTAGATGAACTACGAGTTCTAACACACATTATATCATTGGATTCATTACGTGCATCAAGACACATGGGTTGCGTTCTATATGGCACCCTATTCCCTATATAGTGCACTGCTTTTGACCAGGGCCCATACGAGTCAAAAGTTGTGCACTACATAGAGATGTTGCCATGGAATCATGTAGAGTTAGGGGTCAATTATCCAATCACGTCTTCAACCTATATTATCCTTGGCATATAGAAGAGCCAATTGGAGTCTATTAGCCAATCACGTATTCATGCTATATCATACTTGGCATATAGAACAACCAACTGAGGTCAATTAGCCAATCACGTCTTCAATCCTATATCATCCTTAGCATATAGAAGAGCCAATTGGGATCAATTAGCCAATCATGTATTCATCCTTTATCATCCTTGGCATATAGAAGAGCCAATTGGGGTCAATTAGCCAATCACGTCTTCATCCTATATCATCCTTGGCATATAGAAGAGCCAACTGGGGTCAATTAGCCAATCATGTCTTCATCCTATATCATCCTTAGCATATAGAAGAACCAATTGGGGTCAATTAGCCAATCATGTCTTCATCCTTTATCATCCTTGGCATATAGAAGAGCCAATTGGGGTCAATTAGCCAATCACGTCTTCATCCAATATCATCCTTGGCATATAGAAGAGCCAACTGGGGTCAATTAGCCAATCACGTCTTTATCCTATATCATCCTTAACATATAGAAGAGCCAATTGGGGTCAATTAGCCAATCATGTCTTCATCCTTTATCATCCTTGGCATATAGAAGAGCCAATTGGGGTCTTCTATAAAACAATTCCAGAAAATCACATTGTAGGATCTTTAATGAATTTATTTGCAAATTATGGTGGAAATAAGTATTTGGTCACCTACAAACAAGCAAGATTTCTGGCTCTCACAGACCTGGAACTTCTTCTTTAAGAGGCTCCTCTGTCCTCCACTTGTTACCTGTATTAATGGCACCTGTTTGAACTTGTTATCAGTATAAAAGACACCTGTCCACAACCTCAAACAGTCACACTCCAAACTCCACTATGGCCAAGACCAAAGAGCTGTCAAAGGACACCAGAAACAAAATTGTAGACCTGCACCAGGCTGGGAAGACTGAATCTGCAATAGGTAAGCAGCTTGGTTTGAAGAAATCAACTGTGGGAGCAATTATTAAGATAATGGAAGACATACAAGACCACTGATAATCTCCCTCGATCTGGGGCTCCACGCAAGATCTCACCCCGTGGGGTCAAAATGATCACAAGAATGGTGAGCAAAAATCCCAGAACCACACGGGGGGACCTAGTGAATGACCTGCAGAGAGCTGGGACCAAAGTAACAAAGCCTACCATCAGTAACACACTACGCCGCCAGGGACTCAAATCCTGCAGTGCCAGACGTGTCCCCCTGCTTAAGCCAGTACATGTCCAGGCCCATCTGAAGTTTGCTAGAGTGCATTTGGATGATCCAGAAGAGGATTGGGAGAATGTCATATGGTCAGATGAAACCAAAATATAACCTTTTGGTAAAAACTCAACTCGTCGTGTTTGGAGGACAAAGAATGCTGAGTTGCATCCAAAGAACACCATACCTACTGTGAAGCATGGGGGTGGAAACATCATGCCTTGGGGCTGTTTTTCTGCAAAGGGACCAGGACGACTGATCCGTGTAAAGGAAAGAATGAATGGGGCCATGTATCGTGAGAATTTGAGTGAAAACCTCCTTCCATCAGCAAGGGCATTGAAGATGAAACATGGCTGGGTCTTTCAGCATGACAATGATCCCAAACACACCGCCCGGGCAACGAAGGAGTGGCTTCGTAAGAAGCATTTCAAGGTCCTGGAGTGGCCTAGCCAGTCTCCAGATCTCAACCCCATAGAAAATCTTTGGAGGGACTTGAAAGTCCGTGTTGCCCAGCGACAGCCCCAAAACATCACTGCTCTAGAGGAGATCTGCATGGAGGAATGGGCCAAAATACCAGCAACAGTGTGTGAAAACCTTGTGAACACTTACAGAAAACGTTTGACCTGTGTCATTGCCAACAAAGGGTATATAAAGTATTGAGAAACTTTAGTTATTGACCAAATACTTATTTTCCACCATAATTTGCAAATAAATTCATAAAAAATCCTACAATGTGATTTTCTGGATTTTTTTTTCTCATTTTGTCTGTCATAGTTGACGTGTACCTATGATTTCTCTGTATCCTTCCACCCTTGTGTGTCATAACACGAGGGATTACATTGTCTTGTCATTAACTCTCTTAGTGTGGGAAATTACAGGCCTCTCTCATCTTTTTAAGTGGGAGAACTTGCACAATTGGTGGCTGACTAAATACTTTTTTTCCCTATTGTGTATGTATCCTATACAATCCCCAGTGACAATAAAACACAGTGATTCAATGTTTCAGTATTGGTTGTATATAAAATCCCCTCCACCATCTCTGAGGTATAATCTATTCAGCAATAGATCATATGGACGGTACTGCTCTCACAGGAAACAATGTGTTATCAAATTACCATAATACACTGGTAGCCTTGATACAACACAATTAATGATACACCAGTTTGGTCTGTGTGGAGTAGGTTTTTAAAACGACTTCCCTTGTATGCATTAGAGCTTATTATAAGAGATGGGATGCATCCCAAATTACACCTCATTCTCTATTTTGTGCACTACTTTTGACCTGGGCCCTGGGCATAACTAGTGCACTAGATGGGGAATAAGGTCCCATTTGGGACTCAGACACTGAGATCATTATTATACATACTGGTATGGTATTTCTAAGCAGTGTATTAATCAGGTGGCCTTGTTGTACATGCATGCAGACCATTGGCTTAACTTAATATGCTGAGTTGACTATAAATGACTGTCCATTAAAGGGTAGAGTGCATAAGGAGAGGTTCATAACTAGACAGTGAGGAAGCATCAAGGAGGAGAAGCATTCATCTCTCAGAAAACAACATGGCAGTCCTAGCTTTTTCATTACCACGTTAAATGCAGGGTGTTGGCTCTTAATGAGATTTAGAATTATGCAAAGATGTAGAAAAGTCATTTTTGGGAAGTAAGCATGCAATACTCTCAACACACCTGAAAGCTAAAGAGCCAGCTAAATAGAAATGTTGCTATTTACTCCTGGAGAAGTAACTATTTCAACAGAATTTGTCCTGTAGTGGTCAGCACAGCCGACTCCAGATCCACACACTGTCCTCAACATTAGGAGATCCAATCCCTGGTTCAGTCCCTTTCAAAGCTGTTCATCTCCTTTCCTCTGTGTCCTACTACTCATTTCAAACCGTCATAATAAAGTGAAACATATGAAGACTAGAGATGTTACTCTTCCGTGTGATGGTTTCTTCTCTCCAGAGGTGCTGTGCCATATGGTGGGGTATAGACTGAGTGATCCCAGCAGCCAAGCTAGCCAGCCCTCTCTATGACAAGCCACTATCATTATGACATCAAATGACCTCACCGGCTAACTCCCTCAGCCACAATGTAGGGTGTCCACCACTCTGCCCAGAGTGGGTTAAAATGCACTTTGGTGATGACGTTTCACTTCCTTGCGTTATAAAATACATTTTACCAAGACAAATATGATTCTTCATGTTCTGAATCGTTCAGTGGGGTCTTTCTCTAACATGTCATTGACATTATGTCCAAAAAGTCTGATTTAATAACCTAATACATCCGATAATAAGCACAGAGCTCAGTTGACGTAGTGGTGCAGCTTTATCTCCAAAACCTTTGAGGATTTTACATTTTGTGGTCTTCGTCTTGCAAGTTGTTTACACACGTCACAAATAGAAAGATTAGCATGACAAGAGCTGAATTAAAAGTAAAAGTCTTACCTCCATAACTTACTACATTTGCACACACTGTATATAGATTTTCTATTGTGTTATTGACTATATGGTTTGTTTTATCCCATGTGTAACTCTGTGTTGTTGTTGTTTTTATCGCACTGCTTTGCTTTATCTTGGCCAGGTCGCAGTTGTAAATGGGAATTTGTTCTCAACTGGCTTACCTGGTTAAATAAAGGTGAAATAAATAATATTTAAAAAAAGTGAAAGTCTTTGAAAGTTAAAAGCTTTGGGTATGCGCTGTAACATTTCACAGAGATACGCTTGTTTATGTGAGAAGACTTTGTAGAAGAACAGGAACTTCACATTAATATGAACAGTGTCTACTCAAATATGAAAATACTACATGTCATGTCTCAAAATTGATATCTATCTTACTGCTATATTGTTTTATGTCCTCCGGATTTGAGGAGAAAGATGACGAGTTCAACGGTGAGCCTGTCAGGTAGCATTCATTCTTTCACAGCGTCCAGCCTAGCTGATGCAATGCTATTTTCCTGATTTAAGACCACTTTTTTTTCTCTGGCCTCCATTGATTTAGTAATCCTAATTTTTTAATTGATAATGATGGAAAATAGGATATGCATAATAAAAAAATAAAATAATAATAGTTATATAGATATATATATATAGAGGTGAAAGCATTGGAAATGCTTTTGGCGGTTAACCTGCTTCTGTTTTGTGGGTGGCACTGTGTGCTGTTTTCGATGGATGGGTCCTGGCCTCTCGGGGCCTTAGGGATACGGAGGGACGTGGGTGGGATGCTGATCACTGGGATGACGGCTCAACTTGGGATGGGGAGGGGCTTTAGCGGGGGAATTAGTGGAGAACAATTGAAGGGTTACTCCGTAGCAATGCAAATATCACGGTACAGCTATATGGACACTCAATCATTACGCTATTTTTTTATTGGTAAATTTACAAACATATATAATGATAAATAGACTTGAAACTTGTATCTCATTATGGTGTATGGTGAAATAAGTATAGCCAGTTATAATTGTAATGGCTTAGCTGATAATAACAAAAGAAGAACAATATTTACATGGCTCAAAGAGAAGGAATATAATATCTATTGTATACAGGAAACTCATTCAACAAGTCGAGATGAAGTAGCGTGGAAAAAAGAATGGGGGGAAATATACTTCTCCCATGGGCAAAGAAATTCAAAAGGGGTGATGATATTAATTAATAGTAATTTCGATCCGAATGTGCAAATTGTCCAAATAGATACGCAAGGTAGATGGATTATTTTAAATATGGTATTGGACCATAAACAGATATGGCTCATTAACCTTTACGGACCAAATAATGATGATCCACAATTCTTTGACAATATATATAATAAATTATCAAGCCTGCAAGCAACTCAAGACAATATTATTATGGTGGGGGGATTATAATACTGTTTTAAATAGCTCAATGGACCGAAAAGGAAATCACACCACAAACAATCACCCACATGCTCTTAAGGAAATTGTGAATGTCATGGATACATTAGAACTAGTAGATATATGGAGGCTTAAATATGCTGATCAAGTGAGATATACATGGCGGAGACTGAATCAAGCTAGTCGTCTTGACTTCTTTCTTATCTCATTCTCGTTGGCACCAAAAGTAAAAAAAGTGTTGATAGGGGACAGAATGCGGTCGGACCATCATATAATAGGCATATACATTACTCTGACTGAATTTCCACGTGGGCGAGGGTATTGGAAATTTAATCAAAGCCTATTAGATGATAATTTATTTATAATTAGAACAAAGGAATTTATAACTGACTTTTTCCAACATAACATAGGTACAGCGAATCCCCTTATTGTATGGGACACCTTTAAATGTGCCTTTAGAGGCCATGCAATTCAGTACTCATCTCGAAAACAAAAGCAATTTAGGTCAAAAGAGTTTATACTAAGAAAGGAAATAGAAAGTCTAACAGAACAGATCGATGGCAATAAAAACAGTAACATAGAGGCTCAGAATAAATTAGAGGAAAAACAAAAAGAAATGGAAAAACTTATTCAAGAAAGATCAAGTGTAATATATTATACAAATAAACCAAACTGGATGGAATATGGGGAAAAATGCACAAAATTCTTTTTTAATCTTCAACATAGGAATGCTACCAAAAAGAACTTAATGAAACTGGTTACAATTGACGGAGTCACCCATAATTCACCTAATGATATTTTGAAGGAAGAAACAAAGTATTTTAAGCATATGTTTTCTTTTCAGTCGCCTCCATCTCCTCTAACTGAAGCTAATTGTAGAGATTTTTTTTCTATTGATAATGTCAAATTAACAGCCACACAGAAAGACTCATGTGAAGGTGAAATTACAGAGGAGGAACTTCTGGATGCAATTAAAGACTTTAAGTCCGGGGAAAACTCCA
Organism: Coregonus clupeaformis; assembly: GCF_020615455.1. Lineage (NCBI taxonomy): Eukaryota > Metazoa > Chordata > Actinopteri > Salmoniformes > Salmonidae > Coregonus > Coregonus clupeaformis. The sequence goes on along the minus strand of NC_059208.1, from coordinate 31,356,717 downwards.
GGGTTGGATGGCATACCAATCGAGGTATACCAAACCTTTTTTGATATACTAAGAGGACCGTTATTAGCATGTTTTAACCACTCCTATGTAAATGGTAGATTATCTGACACTCAAGAAGAAGGTCTGATCTCATTATTACTGAAACAGGATACAAGTGGAAAATATAAAGATCCAGTCCATTTACAAAATTGGAGGCCCCTTACACTTCAGTGTTGTGATGCAAAAATCCTAGCAAAATGTATAGCGCATAGAATAAAAAAGGTATTGTCGGATATTATTCATTCTAATCAGATAGGTTTTTTACATGGAAGATACATTCGAGATAATATAAGGCAAGTATTGGAAACAATAGAACACTATGGAAAATATGGGAAACCAGGCCTGCTATTCATAGCAGACTTCGAAAAGGCATTTGATAAAGTTCGACTGGAATTTATATATAAATGCCTGGAGCATTTCAATTTTGGAGAATCTCTTATAAAATGGGTCAAAATCATGTATAGTAACCCTAGGTGTAAAATAGTAAATAATGGCTATTTCTCAGAAAGTTTTAAACTGTCAAGAGGAGTGAAACAAGGTTGTCCACTATCGGCATATCTATTTATTGTGGCCATCGAGATGTTAGCTATTAAAATCAGATCCAATAATAATATCAGAGGATTAGAAATACAGGGCTTAAAAACAAAGGTGTCATTGTACGCAGATGATTCATGTTTTCTTTTAGATCCACAACTAGAATCCCTCCACAGCCTCATAGAGGATCTAGATACATTTTCTAACCTCTCTGGATTAAAACCAAATTATGACAAATGTACTATATTACGTATTGGATCACTAAAAATACAATTTTTACATTACCATGTAGTTTACCAATAAAATGGTCTGATGGTGATGTGGATATACTCGGAATACATATCCCAAAGGAAATAAATGATCTCACTTCAATAAATTTTAATAGAAAGTTAGCAAAAATAGATAAGATCTTACTACCATGGAAAGGAAAATACCTGTCAATTTGTGGAAAAATCACCCTGATTAACTCTTTAGTATTATCCCAGTTTACCTATTTGCTTATGGTCTTGCCTACGCCTAGCAAACAGTTTTTTAAATTATATGAGAAAAAAATATTCAATTTTATTTGGGAACGGCAAGCCAGACAAAATTAAAAGAGCATATTTATATAATGAATATGAATTCGGAGGACAGAAATTATTAAATATTAAAGCATTAGACCTATCACTAAAATCTTCAGTCATCCAAAAGTTATACTTAAATCCGAACTGGTTCTCAAGCAAATTAGTAAGATTGTCTCACCCACTGTTCAAGAAAGGCCTTTTTCCCTTTATTCAGATTACAACCTCTCACTTTCAGTTATTTGAAAAGGAAATAATCTCCCAAATGTCACTATTTCTAAAACAAGCCATAGAAAGTTGGTTGCAATTTCAATTTAATCCTCCAGAAACGACAGAACAAATAATGCAACAAATATTGTGGTTAAATTCAAATGTACTAATTGACAAAAAACCTTTATTTTCTGACAGAATGTTTAAAAAAGGTATAATCTTCGTAAATGATATCATCGGTAGGACTGGTGGAGTTATGTCGCACATGCAGCTAACAAAAACATATGGAAATGTCTGCTCTATCCAAAATTACAACCAAATAATTGCAGCCTTACCGCAAAAGTGGAAGAGGAAAGTTGAAGGGGGAGAAAGTAAGGAACTTGTCTGTCGGCCTTACATTAAAGAACATAATTGGTTAAGGAAAACTGTGATAAATAAAAAAGTATATCAGTTTCACTTAAGGACCAAAGGATTGACAGCCGTCCCATATAGATTGCAAAATAGTTGGGAAGAGATCTTTGACGTACCGATCCCATGGCGTAGTGTTTATGAACTGACACGCAAAACGACACCGGATTCAAAAATTAGAATCTTTCAATTTAAATTATTATATAAAATTCTTGCTACCAATAGAATGTTATTTATATGGGGGATACAATCTTCCCAGCTCTGCAGATTTTGCTGTGAAGAGATAGAATCATTAGATCATTTGTTTTGGTTCTGTCCATTTGTAGCTTGTTTTTGGACACAGGTCCAGGAATGGCTAAAGGATTGCAATATTTACCTGGAACTAACCTTGCAGATAGCATTACTGGGTGATCTGAAAAGTCATAGTCAATCAATCAATAATATAATAATACTTTTAGCAAAAATGTTTATTTTTTATTCACAATCTGTAGAAGCAATGAGAATAGAAAGGTTCAGAACTTTTGTAAAACATCACAGTACGGTTGAAATATATATGGCAAATAGAAATCCTATATGGATGGTGTTAAGAGATAGATGGGAGGTATTGAATAGAGTTGAAGGATGGGACTAATAACAAATAACAACAAATAATAACAAAGATAGCTAATAATGTAAGCATACTGTGTCCATAATAAGTATATAGGTTGTATGTTGGGAGCTTTTGGGAAAGAGCACAGTTAGAAAGATATGGCATTTAGAAGCAAACCGGATGGACATCATGAAAATGATCGGAGAGGTTGAGAGTAGAAGAGGTTCAGGAGCAAAAAAATAAATAAATATGTATGTATATATATATATATATATAGAATTATTGTAAAATTAACTCTGTCCATAAGGTGTAGATAGTAAGTATAGACCGGAAGTAGAGGCCTGGGCGTTGTTGTTCACTAATTTACTCCAAGTAGGGAAAGGATGGTGGGGTTGAAAAGTAATAAAGGGGAATATATATATAAAAAATTAAAATAAACATGGGGGATTGGAAGTGATGCAGACAATTACATTGATAGAAGATACAATCTATCTGCAATATTAAGCTGATCCATCCCCCCGGAAAAAAAAAAATCCTAATTTGGACCATCCTACAAGGGTTAAAAACTGCAATAAGTTTTGAACGGATTATGACAGAGATATGAGGGGCACGTGTCCCCTCAGATTTGTCCCGTTTAAAATTGAATATTTTATTTTCCTCTATAATACTACTAGCCACCTAGCAATTTTATGAAGTTGGCATTAGCTAGCCCAGATAGGTTCCCAATCTCCCAACCTCATCATAATTAGCTATGAAGAAGCCATTACAGGCCATCAAGTTAGAGTAGCTAGCTTGTCTAACTAGCTTAGCTTAGCTGACTGCTGGCAAGGTTGGTATACTTCTTTTACCCAGATTTTAGGGGAGATGCAGAGAAGCATATTTAGTTTCTTTCAAAATAAGAAACACCAGTCAGGAGGATACAGACAGCTCAAGAGGTATGTTTAGATATGCAGAAAAAAAAATATATATATTTGACATAGAATTAAGCGTAATGATTATGGCTCTAGATTGTAATTTTTCCTGCTGTTTGAGGTGTTTGAAAAATGCAAAACTCTCCAACTTCAGGACAAGGGGCACGGCCCCTCTCCGGACCACCCCCTAGCCATCCTCACCTACTTTGTGCACCCTCAGATGTTTGGGGTGCATGACGCCCCTGAATTACGCTGATTAAACATTTGAATGCCATGGTGTGTAGCCTAAACATACAAATAGCTCAAGTAATTGTTATTTTCATCCTCCACACAAAAATCTATTTTTCAGAGTGATAGTGTTCTTATTCTGTAACAAAAAACACAGACAGACAGGCACAAACACAGAGAAACCTGGGAATTACAGCACACCTGTGTACCCAGAATCCATTAGCCTAAGGACAATTCACTGTAATGTTACCAGCCTGTCTACCCATAATCCATTAGCCTAAGGACAATTCACTGTAACGTTACCAGCCTGTCTACCCAGAATCCATTAGCCTAAGGACAATTCACTGTAACGTTACCAGCCTGTCTACCCAGAATCCATAAGCCTAAGGACAATTCAATGTAACGTTACCAGCCTGTCTATCCAGAATCCATTAGCCTAAGGACAATTCACTGTAACGTTACCAGCTACAACTGCAGCATTATCTAGTTCCAGGCTCCTCAGAAGAGCACCCTCTCCTCACACACACACACAAACACACACATTAGCACACGCACACAGACACACACACACACACACACACACATTAGCACATGCACACGGACACACACACACACACACACGCACACGGACACACGCAGGCACACACACACACACACACACACACAAACAAACAAACACCAGAAGAAGAAGTGGAGAAAAACAACAATGGCTGATTCGCTGAACTTCATTCAACTAGTCCTGTTCATAGGACTGATACAACTAGTCCTGTTCATAGGACTGATACAACTAGTCCTGTTCATAGGACTGATACAACTAGTCCTGTTCATAGGACTGATCAGTGGCGGCTGGCCGATAGAGGGCGCTAGGGCGCCGCCCCCTTAAATAAAATTATTTTTTTTAAAAAATAAAAAAATAAAAATAATAATAATAATAATAAAAACATCAGTATGTCAATATTTGTGTGTTTGAAATATGGAATGCACACAGTAATATGTGTAAGATATGATAGAAAATCATATTCGCAACCTTTCCTCTGCCTGTCAAACGCCTCGTCAGCTCTGGGCGATACAGAAAGTGCCCCGAGGAGGCGGGTCTACGTAGCAGTTAAGCCAATTGCTAATTTAAGATATGAATGTATGACATAAAATGTAGCTAATCAGCGATTTTAATTCGAATCCAAGGAGGGCGATTATTTTATCGCCCCAAGCTCGCCCCTGATAAAATAAGGACCGGGCTCCAGTGGCGCCATTTTTACTAGACGACAATGGCGAACGCAAACGCATTACTCCTCCAAGACCCAACCCTAACTCGGTGAAATCTCTCCTCCAAGATCCGTTTGAGAGGAGAACTTTGTCAGAGAAAGTTCGGGTGAAAGAGCTGGGCCCAGATCAACCTGACCTCTCAATCAGACAGCAGGCTAGCGAGAAAGGGAAGCAGTATATGCGCGGCTTCTCCCGTAGCTGGTACACCAGGAAGGCTTGGCTAGCTGGGTGCACTGATGCTAATGCTTTATTTTGCTTTCCGTGCTTGCTTTTTAAAACGACGGGGTCAGATTCAGCATGGACAGGTACCGGAGTGAGGGATATGAAGCACCTGTCAGAGAAGGTAAAGAAACATGAGAACCAGTGGCGGCTGGCCGATAGAGGGCGCTAGGGCGCCGCCCCCTTAAATAAAATTATTTTTTTTAAAAAATAAAAAAATAAAAAAAATAATAATAATAATAAAAACATCAGTATGTCAATATTTGTGTGTTTGAAATATGGAATGCACACAGTAATATGTGTAAGATATGATAGAAAATCATATTCGCAACCTTTCCTCTGCCTGTCAAACGCCCTCGTCAGCTCTGGGCGATACAGAAAGTGCCCCGAGGAGGCGGGTCTACGTAGCAGTTAAGCCAATTGCTAATTTAAGATATGAATGTATGACATAAAATGTAGCTAATCAGCGATTTTAATTCGAATCAAGGAGGGCGATTATTTTATCGCCCCAAGCTCGCCCCTGATAAAATAAGGACCGGGCTCCAGTGGCGCCATTTTTACTAGACGACAATGGCGAACGCAAAGCGTTACTCCTCCAAGACCCAACCCTAACTCGGTGAAATCTCTCCTCCAAGATCCGTTTGAGAGGAGAACTTTGTCAGAGAAAGTTCGGGTGAAAGAGCTGGGCCCAGATCAACCTGACCTCTCAATCAGACAGCAGGCTAGCGAGAAAGGGAAGCAGTATATGCGCGGCTTCTCCCGTAGCTGGTACACCAGGAAGGCTTGGCTAGCTGGGTGCACTGATGCTAATGCTTTATTTTGCTTTCCGTGCTTGCTTTTTTAAAACGACGGGGTCAGATTCAGCATGGACAGGTACCGGAGTGAGGGATATGAAGCACCTGTCAGAGAAGGTAAAGAAACATGAGAACACCAGGGCACACATGGACAACTCTGTAAAGCTAGCTGTATTAGGAAGGGGTGAACATTGCTACGCAGCTGGATGACGGCCACAGGATTGCGGTGAGGAAACACAATGAGGAGGTGGATAAAAACAGGCACATTCTATCCAAAATTATCGATTGTGTGAAGTTCTGTGGGGCTTTTGAGTTGGCCTTGCGTGGGCACGAGGAGACTCCCCAGAGCCTCTACAACACGGTGGAACTTCCACAGTCGCGCTGTAAACACTGTGTACGAGTACAGGGATGACCTCCTAACGTGTTTCCAGACCATCAGAGACTCTGGGAAATTTGATGCCCCGACTGTCAGAGAGGCGGGGGCTTTGTGAGGATGCTCGAAGACGAGGCTTTCTGTTTTTCCTGGCACTGTTCCACAAGATCATGCCAAATGTGGACATGCTTTTCAGCCAGCTGCAGAAGAGGAACATCGACCCTGTCTTCATTAAAGCACTTGTCCAGAGGTTCACAGAAAGCATGCTAACAATCAGGTAAATAACTATATTTACTATTGGCTGATAAAGATGCTGTTAGAAAGATGAATAGTTCACTTACAACAGTTTAAAAGCCTAAATGTGTCTGGTCATCAAAGTGAGTGATTATCATAGAGCCGTCACAATTATATTTGTTTTAGTATTTTAAAAGGAAAGAGAAGACATTTACATTAAATTTTAGTCATTTAGCAGACGCTCTTATCCAGAGCGACTTACAGTTAAGAGTGCATACATTTTTTCATACTGGCCCCCGTGGGAAACGAACCCACAACCCTGGCGTTGCAAGCGCCATGCTCTACCAACTGAGCTACACGGGACCACATTAGTTTTGGCAAGATCTGAAAAAGAAGTTGGTGGAGTGCAACCCTCAAACATTGAAGAATTACAGCAGTTTGCTGCTGAAGAATGGGCCAAATTGCCAGCAGAAAAGGTGCAGCAAGCTCATTGATGTCTACAATAAGCATATGTTGGCAGCTATCTTGGCCAAAAGCTGTGCAACCAAGTACTAGCTCCAGGGTGCCAATAATTTAGTCCATGACATTTGTCTATATTTTCTAAATTACAATTGTAAACTTAAGTTTACAGAAATATAATTAAAGGTGTGGAGACCCATTTTTTCCTCTCAAATTTCAACTGATTTTAGAAGAAATAGGGAATTATTTAAGAAAAGCCCAAGGGTGCCAATATATTTGGACACAACTGTATGCCTTCAGTCTAATTGGAATGTATGGCAGTAGAGTTGTTTGTATTTCTCCCCTAACCAAAATGGCTGCCATTAGGATACCATTCAGGATTTTTTTTCACCTGTGTTACCACGACAATCACGCCAAATGAGCATTGCATTTGTGTGCTCCTTCAGTGTGAATGCGCAAATTTGATATGGGTCACATGTAAAACTGATACATAATTGATACAGATTTACGGTATGTTGCCTATATATTACTATATACCGGTATTTCAATGTTTGGTTTGTTAAATGTGGTAATGCCACTCCGCCATGTGTAACGTCCGTTTTTCTAGTTTACTCCGCAATTTGGGTCGTCTCTCTCCCTCTCTCACCAAGTACCACCCCGTCACTCAAGGAGCGCAGTTGTTGTTACTCGACCACGAGAACAAGTGTTTGTCCAAAAAGACACAATCAGACGTTGATAATAATGCAGGAAAGTACTACACAGTTTGTAATAATTATTCAGGTGTCCACCAGGTCAATTTCTAGAAGAGGCCTAGTTGTTATTGAAGATTAACTTTATTGCTAAGTGCACAGCAGAACAAAATTATGTTGCATCCCTCTCACAAATGTAATAGAAAAAGGCTTTAAAACGTAATAACATCAGTTAATTATGTACATCACAGGTTAAAAGCAGTTACTAGACATAGTTTGTGTGTATATACACACTATCTGTCTGTCTGTCTGTCTGTCTGTCTGTCTGTCTGTCTGTCTGTCTGTCTGTCTGTCTGTCTGTCTGTCTATATATATATATATATATATATAAGTCACTGGTTGTGTGTTGAGGGGGAATTACAGTGAGCTAAGAAGTCTGATTGCAAGTTATCAAATTAAACTTTATTTTTGGACCCAGGGCCTCAATTCCCTCTTTGTGTGGGGACAGCGCATCTGACGAGCAGCAACAGCCCATCAAGCGACGGAGGATGCTGGGACCAGGAGAACAACAGAGGTTGGCTATAGAGGTAAGTTGTGATGTAATTGTCAGTGTTTCCCCATAGAACTTTTTTCAGGCCTGGTAGTATGTAGCCAAAACCCTGAACAATCAGCACCTTGGTAATCATATACTTGAGTTGGACATAGGCATGTGTCAGTCAGGATCACTTGCATCAAAATAGCTTAATTGCAAATTAAAGCTGATGATGTATCTTTTACAGGTATGTGATACCATCCTGAGTCATGCCAAAGAGAGGTTCTCCTTCACCCAGCACCTCATCAGCGCAACACTATTGCACGGAGAGTTGTTCCCACAACACAGTGTGAAGTTCCCCGATACAGCGCTTGAAACAACCGTGGAGGCGTACCCCATGTTGAACAAGGCCAAGCTCAAAACCGAACTGTCCCTCATCTATGAGAACAGTGAGTTCAAGGCTTGTAGTGGTGCAGTGCCCCTGTACCAGTTCTTCATGGAGAACAACCTTCAGAGCACTTTCACAGAGACTGCCAGCCTCCTCAAGATCCTCATCACCACACCCATGACAACTGCTGAGTCAGAAAGGTGCTTCTCTACACTGAAAAGGATCAAGACCTTCCTGAGAAACAGCATGACACAGGATCGCCTGAACGCTCTGGCCATGCTCTCCATGGAGAAGAAACTTGTCAGGGACATTCCTGACTTTAATCAAAGGGTCATTGAGAGGTTTGCCACTCAGAAGGACAGACGGGCAAAATTCCTGTACAAATAAGATGACAGACACACACACACAGAGCAGCTCTGGCCGCATGTTTCTTTGTATATAGTTGACCTTAGCATAAAAAATCCAGTTATATATGGTACTCTAGAAAGTCTTAATAGTGTCTTTGCTAATATTACTGTATATATGTTGTTTTGTATCAATTAATTGTTGCAGTTCTGGAGCACATTAACAATTAGTCACATTTAGTATGATCATAAAATACTGTATGCTATTCTTCCAGTCAAAGGTTTGAGTTCATCCACTTGATATCCATTTCTATATTATACATCCTTTTATACAGTGTAAGATTTCCTATAAACTTTATAATAATTTCATGTTATTGTCCACTTTCCACTCTGTTCTGACAGCATGCCTGTTGCGTTGCCTGTTTACTACCAATGGTAAAAAGTTCACTTTAAATGCAAATGAAAGGCTTGGGTTTGTGTAATATGTTTTTGTGTAAGAATGCCTCAACTTTTTAATATTGGCATTAAATAATTACTGAATGTTTCACTGAGCACTGCTGTCCTGCAGTTTGTGTTAAAATATATCGCGATGGTTACAGGAAAAAAAAAGTATGGCACAGCCCCACCGAGAATATTTTTCACCAGCCGCCACTGGGACTGATACAACTAGTCCTGTTCATAGGACTGATACAACTAGTCCTGTTCATAGGACTGATACAACTAGTCCTGTTCATAGGACTGATACAACTAGTCCTGTTGATAGGACTGATACAACTAGTCCTGTTCATAGGACTGATACAACTAGACAGTAGTAATAAATAATAAATAAAGTCAGTAGTCTCAGTTGATATAAAAGATTCCCTTAGAGGACCTGGTTTGTCCACATCCTCCTTTACAGCCTCTGATCATCCATGGGAGGAAGACAGTGGGTGCATCTCAAATGGCACCCTATTCCCAATATATTGTACTACTTTTCATCAATATAATGCACACACATCATCAAATAGTTACCTAATCAAAGAGTAGAGACGTCATTGTTTCATATAGTCTAGTCCGGCTACTGTATATCAGTAACCAATTAGAGACAAGCCTATGTAATATATGGCCAGGAGAGAGACTAGAGACCAGCCTATGGTAATATATGGCCAGGAGAGAGACTAGAGACCAGCCTATGGTAATATATGGCCAGGAGAGAGACTAGAGACCAGACTATGGGGAAATATGGCCAGGAGAGAGACTAGAGACCAGCCTATATGGTAATATATGGCCAGGAGAGAGACTAGAGACCAGCCTATGGTAATATATGGCCAGGAGAGATACTAGAGACCAGACTATGGGGAAATATGGCCAGGAGAGAGACTAGAGACCAGCCTATGGTAATATATGGCCAGGAGAGAGACTAGAGACCAGTCTATGGTAATATATGGCCAGGAGAGAGACTAGAGACCAGTCTATGGTAATATATGGCCAGGAGAGAGACTAGAGACCAGCCTATGGTAATATATGGCCAGGAGAGAGACTAGAGACCAGACTATGGGGAAATATGGCCAGGAGAGAGACTAGAGACCAGCCTATGGTAATATATGGCCAGGAGAGATACTAGAGACCAGCCTATGGTAATATATGGCCAGGAGAGATACTAGAGACCAGACTATGGGGAAATATGGCCAGGAGAGAGACTAGAGACCAGCCTATGGTAATATATGGCCAGGAGAGAGACTAGAGACCAGCCTATGGTAATATATGGCCAGGAGAGATACTAGAGACCAGACTATGGGGAAATATGGCCAGGAGAGAGACTAGAGACCAGCCTATGGTAATATATGGCCAGGAGAGATACTAGAGACCAGCCTATGGTAATATATGGCCAGGAGAGATACTAGAGACCAGACTATGGGGAAATATGGCCAGGAGAGAGACTAGAGACCAGTCTATGGTAATATATGGCCAGGAGAGAGACTGGAGACCAGCCTATGGTAATATATGGCAGCAGCCCTAAGTGACTGCTCATCTGTCATGATTGACCTTGTCTCAAACGACGAGCTCTGTTCAGAGAGAGAGAGAGAGAGAGAGAGAGAGAGAGAGAGAGAGAGAGAGAGAGAGAGAGAGAGAGTACTGTGTACTGTGTGTGTATTCAGGCGAGAAAGCGAGAGAGCCTCTACTGGGTTGTGTCTCCTGCTCCGTGTCCGTGTCTGGCCTAATTATTTAATGGAGCACAAGGGTTCCACTATTTAATCAATCCAAGCCTGTCCCTAAGGATATACATAAAGATTACATCCCAGATGACACCATGTTCCCTATCTACTGAACTACTCTTGACCAGGGCCCATAGGGCAACCATGTATCTCCTTGAGTGAAGAGAGAACCATCCATAAACCTAACATAACAAACACAACCCATTCTTCCAGCCAGTGATTAAATGCTACATGAATCAATATGCTTTGATGGGTGGATGGATGGATGGATGGATGGATGGATGGATGGATGGATGGATGGATGGATGATTGATGGATAGATGATGGATGGATGGAAGTGAGGTTTTCCTCTCAAAGCAGCTGGGTCACTGAGTCAAAGAGGGAAGAAGAGTGAACAAGATATCCCCAACTCATAGGTCCTATATGTAGCAGATGGCTCAGTGCATCGTGAACAAGATATCCCCAACTCATAGGTCCTATATGTAGCAGATGGCTCAGTGCATCGTGAACAATATATCGCCAACTCATAGGTCCTATTTGTAGCAGATGGATCAGTGCATCATGAACAAGATATCTCCAACTCATAGGTCCTATATGCAGCAGATGGCTCAGTGCATCTCTATACTGCCTTCCAGAGACATGTAACATTTAACCACTGGCTGGAAGAATGGGTCCCTTACAAAACAAACACGTCAAATTTGCTGTTTCAGATGTGAAATAGCTGTTTGCACATGTTGAGCTTAAATTTCACACGTGAAACCATATTTTTACATGTATTAATTTTAGAGTTCACATGTTAACACCACTTTCACATATGTGGAGAATAACGTTTTCACCTCACATGTGAATTGCATTTTCACATGTAAAATGTGTGATTTCACGTGTTTCATGTGAAAATTGGATATGCAGTTTCACATGTAAAAACATTCACATTTGAAAATCACACTTTCACATGTGGAATTGCAAGTTCTATCATGTGAAAATCAAATTTGCAGGTTCAAATAGAAAACTCCAACGTGGAATTGCAGATTCACATGTGGGGTTGAAATAATGTTATTCTCACGTGTGAAAAGACTGTGTTAACATGTTTCCTCCAGTGGAATTAGGGTGACCACATCTAAAAAAGTCAAAATACAGGACAAGGGAACAATTTTGCTGGAATAATTATTAGGGGGGCAGGTTAATGGATCACGTTCAAATGGCGACATAGTTCTACTGTATGAAGGCCACTGCCTTTTAAAGGGGCAATCCTTAAGTTGCTACATCTATTTTTGGACATTTAATTTATTTATATGTACCCATTGATTCTTAAAGAATATGACTTATAAATGCTTCATGAGCTTAGTTCAACTGTTGTTCCCCATCAGAACCCAAAGTAAACAAAGTAAATGTAAACAACCATTGTATAGCCTAAAAACATGGTTAAAACTATAATGTTGGTGTCATGGATGGTCTGTCCTTGCATACATTGTGTAGTCTATGGTTTTGAGCGTGGTTGCATTTCTCCAGCCCCATCACTCATATGTTTACTGAAACTGTGGCGGGGAAAACATTTTGTTAATGTTTCAATGAAGGATTGACGCTTTAAACACCTAGTAGAGTAATAGAGTTTATTATATGGTGCAATCCTCTAGTGAGTGAAGAACAAAATTCTTAGTACTGCACACAAAAATAAGGATATTGAAAGCAAAACATAAACCCAAAAGTGTTAATAGCAAAAATAAATATTGCAAGGAAATAATTTCAAATTGTGAGAACAAATTAATTGTAAATGGATGTAACATTAACACGACTAAATAAAACGCCTCCATCTTTCCTGCAGTTTTCCCTATCTTTGGTTGTTACCCCATTGTCTTACGTCAGATGGCACGTCGATTCCGCCTGCACTGATCGGTTGAGGGACGAGCATTGTGTAGGAGTGACGCCATCTGACGTAAGACAATGATGTTACCCTGGCCTTTGCTTTCGCTACTTTTTTTTTCTCCAGTTGTACGTTTTGGCATATTCATTCTAGCAACATAGCAACCTGCATCCCACTACTGGTTTGCCTCTGAAGCTAAGCAGGGGTGGTCCTGGATGGGAGACCAGATCTAGCTGGAAGTGGTGAAAATAAACATGTGGAAAGAAAATGTCGTGTGGGGAATTTTTCTTTCACATGAGGGGAAAAACTTGAAAAAATTAACATGTGAAACTTCACACGTGTCCGAAAACCACGTGTCTGACTCATGTGAAAACGTCAAGTTGTCATTGTGTCTGGCCCTAGGCCCCAGGAGCAGGGGTTACCCTTACAAAATAAAGAGGGGAAAAAATCTGCTCATTGGGCCTAGGGCCAGACACAATGAGAACAGGGCCTCCCTGGAAAACGTTACTGAGTAGACTATCCTGGTTACATTTACGTCATTTAGCAGACGCTCTTATCCAGAGCGACTTACATTATTATTTTTTCATACCCCCTGTGGGAATCGAACCCACAACCCTGGCGTTGCAAACGCCATGCTCTATCAACTGAGCTACATCCCTGCCGGCCATTCCCTCCCCTACCCTGGACCAATTGCGCGTCGCCCCATGGGTCTCCCGGTCACGGCCGGCTACGACAGAGCCTCGATTCGAACCAGGATCTCTAGTGGCACAGCTAGCACTGCGATGCAGTGCCTTAGACCACTGCGCCACTCATGGTTAAATAAATAAAAAATGCACAGTGCTCCACTTCAAGGGCTAGAGGTGCACATCTCCCCATCCTCCTTAACCACAGACAGAAAATGCAATAACTTTAATAAAAAACTGGAAAGATATTCTGTGCAAAATGACATCAGTTTGACAGGTTGTAAGGAAATAGAAAGCTGTGAAAATGACCCAAGATGTTTTTGATAAGATTTCAGGTCGGCTTGGATGTATACTTTATATGGTTGAAATACTATCAGCTTTTGTGATGCTGATAAAGATAGGACCTTTACAGATGTTAGCTAACTACACATTCACATTCTATCAAGATGCTGAAATAAATACAATTTCTCATTTTACTGCAAGAAATACTTAATTATGCAGGAGTTAATAATATTAAGTATATGTGAGAGGTTATAGACCTACAGTCAGTATCCAGATGTCACACCCCTTTTGTCTAGTGTTTATCCAGTTTAATTAACATGTTCGCATACCACGCTGCACCTTGGTCTGACCCGTCTCTCAACGTTCGTGACACCAAGCCAGTGGTGCGTGTTCCCAGTCCAGTACGGCCCGTCCCTGCTCCTCGCACCAGACCTGTGGTGCGTGTCTCCAGTCCGGCCCGGCCCGTTCCTGCTCCCCGCACCAAGCCAGTGGTGCGTGTTCCCAGTCCAGTACGGCCCGTTCCTGCTCCTCGCACCAGACCAGTGGTGCGTGTCCCCAGTCCGGCCCGGCCCGTTCCTGCTCCCCGCACCAAACCAGTGGTGCGTGTCCCCAGTCCGCCCCGGCCCGTTCCTGCTCCTCGCACCAGACCTGTGGTGCGTTTCTCCAGTCCGGCCCGGCCCGTTCCTGCTCCTCGCACCAAGCCAGTGGTGCGTGTTCCCAGTCCGGCCCGGCCCGTTCCTGCTCCTCGCACCAGACCTGTGGTGCGTGTCTCCAGTCCGGCCCGGCCCGTTCCTGCTCCTCGCACCAGACCAGTGGTGCGTGTGCCCAGTCCAACTCCGGAGCCAGAGCAGTCCGCTCCACCGGTGCCCAGTCCAGCTCCGGTCAGCGGTTCCACTCCGGAGCCAGAGCAGTCCGCTCCACCGGTGCCGAGTCCAGCTCCGGTCAGCGGTTCCACTCCGGAGCCAGAGCAGTCCGCTCCACCGGGGTCCAGTTCAGCTCCGGTCAGCGGCTCCACTCCAGACCCAGAAGTCAGCCCCTCTCCAGGGTCGGGGCCTCCCACACCAGGGTCCAGACAGGGCTTGGTGCATCACGGGAGGAAGGAGAGGGGAAGCATCGCGCCAAGGTCCAGACCAGGGGCGCAACGGGGAGGCAGAGAGGGAGAGGTCGTCACGCCCGGAGCCGGATCCGCCTCTGAGGCTGAATACCTACCCGGACCCTCCCCTAATGAGTCAGGTTGGTGCGGCCGGAGTACGCACCTTTGGGGGTGGGTACTGTCACGCCCTGACCTGGAGAGACTGTTATTATTTGGGTAGTTTGGTCAGGGTGTGAAAGTCTATGTTTGTAGTTCTATGTTTGGCCGGGTGTGGTTCCCAATCAGAGGCAGCTGTCGCTCGTTGTCTCTGATTGGGGATCATACTTAGGCAGCCAGTTTTCCTGACTGGGTTGTGGGATCTTGTTTGTGTTCCTGTTAGGCTTGTTTCGTGTATAGCCCATAGGACTTCACGGTTTCATTGAGTTTGTTATTTTGTCTAGTGTTTATCCAGTTTAATAAACATGTTCGCATACCACGCTGCACCTTGGTCTGACCCGTCTCTCAACATTCGTGACACCAGATTTCAGTTTCCATTTAATCCATCTGAACAGTAGGCTAGAGTTCCCTTGACGTGCCATAGGCCTATTTAAAGTCCCCATTTTGTGACTGTCGAATTTGTACAGAGCCTCACAATCATCACACATCACATAGCTGGCACTGATATCATCCTCTTTTACCACTTCACCAAATCTTTCCCAAACATCACTGTTCTGTCCTCCATACTCTTTATCTTTAACTCTCCACTACACAGCTTTTCTCTTATTCAATTAAACATCCGTGGATCGACATGAACTTTTTCTGCCCGTTCCCAAAAGCATTTGGCGATTGGCATGTAGGCTATTTGGTGCACATACAGTTAGGCCCTAAAGCTTAGGCTACGTGTTAATGCCAGATAGCACAAATGCCAGATAGCCTAAAATAATGAAAGAAAAACCTCAATGTAGCCTATAGATATAAATTGCACAAGAATGATACATTTATGGGTTTTTTATGGTATAGTTTTCTCTTTATTCAACCGACTAGTGACGTCATCATGTCCTTGGTTACTTCCTTTTATAGTCATATGCCCCATCCAACATGGCAGCCCCCGTGGCCGTATTATTGTTTACATACTAGCATTGCTATCCATGGCATGCTAACCCACTAGCCGCTAACCATAATGCTAATGTTTGCTATGCCAATCTAGAGCCCTTGGCTTACTAGCATAGCGTGCTAGCCTCCCTTGTATATACTGTCTGCTATTACTAGCCCATTGCCTAGTTTAGCATTCTAGCCCACTGTTATGTATATACTGTTCTATGTGTGCTATATTAGCCCACCGCTACTAGCTTTCATGTGTGTTTATAGTGTGCTATTGTCTACTGCTATCCTACTAGCGGCTAGCCCATCCATTACCTTAGCTACTGCATACTGTTTCCAGTGGATGCTATGTTTTCCCTGTTAGTATACTGCTTACAGTGTATTAGCTATGTAGCCTATTACTGTACAGCCATGATCAGATATGCTATATTGCTGTTATCACTGTATTTAGTCATATTGCATTTAGTCATAAGTTATTGCCCTGGTGTAATATACCCTATTTATTCTGTTCCATTAGAGAAACCACTTTCAACAATTCTATTCCTCTTCCTGTTTGTCGTGTGTGTCTGTTTGGTGTATGGTAGCCTCGTCGCGAACCAGGCTTCCCTAAAACGGGAATGTGTGAGTTTAGATATTCTCTGCTTCAATGATAGATCCCCATAAGGCAAGGAATGCCAGCATAATGTAGGCCTATGGTGATGCATGCCATATGATAAGCTGCTAAATGGATTCACATAGCTGACATACTGAGAGCCAGTGACAATCAAATAAAACAGATTGGAGATCTTACAACTAGACAAAAAGGAAATGTTCATTTGAGAATACAACTCAGCTTTATTGCAGGATTGTGATCTGTGATTAATCAACACTGACGCTAGTTCATTTCGAATAGTAGTTTAACAATTAAAACAAGTTTAAATACTTCACTTCAAAGAATAAACACTTCATCACTTCAAAATGTACAAACAAGATAACTGGAATGTAAAGGTTAGACATGTCAGCCTAAACAACAATATATAATTGAGCAGTAACAGGAGGCTATTATTACTGAAGCATCGTTTCAGGTGAATAAAAAAAACTCCATACCAGCGGTGGCCAACCTTGCTCCACTGATCCCTGACCTACTGAGTGAGCAGACTTCTATTGCAGCCCAGCAAATATCACACTTGATTATCAACTCATTAGACTTGATAAGTTGAATCAGGTGTGTTATTGCTGGGCTGAAACAGAACCCTGCACACCCAGCACAGCAGACCTCCAGCAGGGTTGGCCTGCTCCAGTTATAATAGGTTTACACATTGTGTGTGATGTTTAACTGTTTTTTTTTGTATACATTTACTAACATGGGTAGGCCTACACATATAACCCATGGAATATAGGATATCCCCTTAGTCTCTTGGGACATTCATTGAGACCTCTCATCTGCAAACAGGCTTTCACAGCTTTCTATATCTGAGGACAGAAATCATCACAAAGAAACAGGCTTCATTATCAAAATAGACAGCACTGAATATTATGTTGCTATTATCTCTCTGCCCTCAAAGTTTTCCCCTCTAGGGAATGGAATTGGAGAATATTTTCATAATGCCCTCCCACAATATGACCTCCCCTGTCCAGTAGCCTACACTCTCCCTTCACTGACAGCTGGAGCTACAATTTCACCCTCTTCCATGGCTGTTACCTACAAATGCATTTGGAGATCATTTTAATATATCTTTTTTTACAATGATTACATCAAGATAGATAGCTGATGACATTTAATTCACTTAGCTAAACAGTGTGTACGGTTAGCTAGCTAGCTAGATAGCAGCTCAGTTGAGTTAGCCTGCAAAGTGGCCTACTGTAGCCAGCTAGCTAGCTAGCTAATAATACATAGTTTTACATTTAAAAAATGTGATAGGTTCTCCCACTGTCTCTGTTCTATGGGTCCTTACAAAAACACAATAATTGGCAATTTTCATGATTTTTCGGTAGTAGCAAAGTGCAGCCAGCAGCCATGTGGACGAATGGAGACAAGGAAGAAAGTGTTTGTCAGCAGAGCGGTTTAGAACGTGTTGTGACATTTGACTTTACCAGCGTAATCCACTTTCCATTTCAACAAATTTTAATCGCAGACTGTCGGCCACACTTGATAACTTGAAAACTAGCACAGGCAACAACAACTACCCGGACGGAAAACAGTGACACACATAACACACAGCAGCCATTCTACAGGAGTGGGGGGAAGGGGTCTCCAAGAGAGGAAGTCTGACAACGACATTATTTTGAAGGTATGTCAAAGCGAGATCAGGTATATGGAAATAAAGTGTGAATTGTATGCCTGTATCTATTGGTCATTTACATCCTCTAACTGGAGCGCTGGGACAGTTGCACCTATACTGAATAAAAAATATAAACGCAACATGTAAAGTGTTAGTCCCATGTTTCATGAGCTGAAATAAAATAACCTAGACATTTTCCATACACACAAACAGCTTATTTTTCTCAAATGTTGTGCACAAATTTGTTTACATCCCTGTTAGTGAGCATTTCTCCTTTGCCAAGATAATCCATCCACTTTACATGTGTGGCATATCAACAGCATGGTCATTACATAGGTGCACCTTGTGCTGGGGACAATAATGTGCAGTTTTGTCACACAACACAATGCCACATATGTCTCATGTTTTGAGGGAGCGTGCAATTGGCATGTTGACTGCAGGAATGTCCACCAGAGCTATTGCCAGAGAATTGAATGTTCATTTCTCTACCATAAGCCACCTCCAACGTTGTTTTAGAGAATTTGGCAGTACGCCAGCCCAGGACCTCCACATCAGGCTTCTTTGCCTGCGGTATCGTCTTAGACCAGTCACCCGGACAGCTGATGAAACTGAGGAGTATTTCTGTCTGTGATAAAGCCCTTTTGTGGGGAAAAACTCATTCTGATTGGCTCGGCCTAGCTCCCAATTGGGTGGGCAATATCAAACCTTATAAATCTCAGATGTCATGGGACTATGTCATGTCATATCATGGGCCCCGTGTAGCTCAGTTGGTAGAGCATAGCGCTTGCAACACCAGGGTATCTTAAATAATCCCCCTCCTCACCTTAACCCCCCCCCACCCCCAGAAAATTGGAATCATAAAATATTCCTGAAACAACACAATTGTACTTGACCCCCCCAGTACACTTTGAGGAAAAGTGTACTTATGCCTGTGATATGTGGTTGTCCCACCTAGCTATCTTAAAATGAATGCACTAACTATATGTCGCTCTGAATAAGAGCGTCTGCTAAATGACTAAAATGTCAAATGTAAAACGATGCCTGTAGAAAAAAACACACTGTATTAGCCTGCCCTACATATTTTACATTTACATTTTAGTCATTTAGCAGACGCTCTTATCCAGAGCGACTTACAGTTAGTGAGTGTGTATATTTTTCATACATATGAGAGGATTTGTGCATGGCCGTTGCAGCGCGGTAATAATATTCAAGGCTGGCATAAATTTGCTGACTCTCAGCATTTTTACTTCATGTACTTTAGTTTATAAAGGAGTTCTATGAGTTATCTAGTCAAATGATCTAGTCACACAATCATCTCCTGAGAATGTTGACAGTTTTTTATCAATTTCCACTGAGCTCAGAGATGAAAGGGATTCTGTCTCCATCCCTAGGTATGAAAAAAAATTATGCACTCACTAACTGTAAGTCGCTCTGCATAAGAGCGTCTGCTAAATGACTAAAAATGTAAAATGTAGGTAGCACTATAGGACCATTACAGAACCCCAAATGAATTCAGTCTCTCGCTTTGCTACTACGGTACGTCAGTTGCTGCAATTTCCCCAAGGGTGGATGATGGAGGGGAGGGGTGCTCTGAATATTAAGTACCCGGTGGAGTCACACAAACTCTGTTTTGAAAAGCTTTAAGAAAGCCATTGCTGTGTTGATTGAATCAGTGATAGCTGTTGCAGCTGAACAATTTGTTGTAGCTTTGGGGATGTGTTGAGAGAGTGAGCCTGTGGGAGGGGGACTTGGTAGGTACAGCATTTTGAGTTTGTTACAGTAGTAAAATAGTGCTTTATTGTCCATCTTGCAAAGGAAATTTACCATATAATGTAATGTACTTCCTGAAACTCTTGGAGAATATGCTGATTTCAGCAGAATAAACAGTGTTTTCAAATCCAGCTTGGTCACATTGGTCTGTTGGGTGTGCATTTAAAAATAAACAAGAAAAAGTAGAAATTAAGTATTAGAAGTCAAAAGTGTAATAACAAGAAACCTAATCGTTTCTATTTTTCCTCTCCATATGGCTGTGTATCAGATGTCAGACACTGTCAAGCCCCTAGACTGATTCTACAGATTGTTTTGCTTCAAGCCCTTTCGAAAGGAATAGTTTCCAACCTCTGGGAAACAAAGGAGTACCCAGGGGGTTGTGGATGAGTGTGTGTGAAAGAGAGAGGGGGAGAGGGGGGAGAGGGTGAGAGAGGGAGAGGGGGGAGAGAGGGAGAGAGGGAGAGAGGGAGAGGGTGAGAGAGAGACAGCGAGAGAGAGAGAGAGAGAGAGAGAGAGAGAGAGAGAGAGAGAGAGAGAGAGAGAGAGAGAGAGAGAGAGAGAGAGAGAGAGAGAGAGAGAGAGAGAGAGAGAGAGAGAGAGAGAGAGAGAGAGACAGAGAGAGACAGAGAGAGACAGAGAGAGAACGGAATAAAGAGAGAGAGAGAGGCCTGGTTGTTGCTTAGAAATATAAGAGGAGCCAAGAGAGTTGTCAGTTTTGTGCACGCTGAAAATAAATAGGCCAAGTATTATTTAAAAAATATAGGTAAACTATTACCCTTTTAAATACATAGGAGGTGATGTTGTTGTGGTGAGAAATACTCCCAAATATGTGAGAGAGCATTGCGTGATTACTATATTTCCGACGACGCAAAATTTGTTTTCTATTGTAAAAAATCATTTTGGGAGTTGAAAAATATTTCACCCATTCTGTTATAAATAAATAAAAAATTAAAGAGAGCACATCTGATTTTCTACCTCTATCATCCAGAATGGCATGAGTGACACACAGTACCAGCAGCAACAAGCGCTGCCACATCACATCACACATCCCCATGCTGCTACAGGGATGTTCAGGAATATCACCTTGCTATTGAGGAAATATAAAACCTGCTCTCTCCTTTCATTCCCATGTGAGTGACAACGCTTTGACCTCAAGTACGCTAGGAGCCATTTGAAAAGGCATCAGAGACAGAACACTAGGCCTTCAGAAGGTGTTTGGCAGGTATAGTAGATCTGTACCTCTGCTCTGGATGCCTTCATGGTGAGACTCAGACAGATCAAATAGAATTGTGTCGTTTCTGACTGATCCCCTCTATCCTTGAGAAAAAGAGAGAGATACACAGAGAGAGAGCGAGAGAAAGAGAGAGAGAGAGAGACAATTACAGTCAGTGGGTCAGAAGAAGAGTAACAGTCAGTAGGTTAGAGTTAGAATGTGAGGGACCATGTAACATTTTCCCTTTATGTGAGAAGAGCTGTCAGATTCCTAACCTGGAAGGCATTTATAGACAGTGTACATGGAGGAATGACTCTAATGTACCATATAGTACCATAGAGAATAAGAAGTGTAATATTCATGCTGGATTTTTATACTGTCCACTTTTCAGACTGTAATTCATTGGTAATACCAGAAATTGCACTCTAAAAGATGAAGAGGAAAGAGTCAAATTAATCTTACTATATTTGTTCATCCATCCAATGTTGAGAAAAATAAGTACTCAAATGTAAACTGCACGTTTCCCTTCAACCGCTACAAAAGCTTCCCTAGTGAGATTCTACTACATTTACGGTGTACCTGGAGGGTCGACTAGACATTAGAGTACCATATAAAATAACATTTGTTTTGTTGTTCATGTTAGATTTTGATTCTGTTCATTTCTAAGACTCTTATACGCCATTTGTTGAGTAATACTAGAAAATACAAGCTAAAATATGAAGAAAACATGTATTCATATATTTAGTTCTACGTTTCAACCCTATTACATTCAACAGATACAATAGGCTTCCCTGCAGAGATTCTACTCTCGATCTCAGACCCTATCTTTCATTTTACGTAGGTTGTGGGAGTAGGTGTGAAATAGAAATGTCCAGATTGAGTCTGAGCATCACTCACTGTCCTATACCTCTGGGATTCTAAAGAAGTGTTCTAATTCCATCCTGTAACATTGTATCACTCACTGTCCTATACCTCTGGGATTCTAAAGAAGTGTTCTAATTCTAGTCTGCAACATTGTCAAAAGCTGACTGAAAGGGTGTGCTTTCCTTTTGGCAGGTGTTGATGTATGACTTAAACTCATTCTCTTCATGGAGCTCAGGTTTTCTCTCAGTAGACAATGACATTACAGATTCATAACAGCTGATACTACCCTTCATCCAAGAGATCACATTATCACATTGATCCAGGATTCCCTTTGGATTCCCTTTAGTTCTATTCAGTTAGGCTATGGTTCTATTCAGTTAGGCCATGGTTCTATTGAGTTAGGCCATGGTTCTATTCAGTTAGGCCATGGTTCTATTGAGTTAGGCCATGGTTCTATTCAGTTAGGCCATGGTTCTATTGAGTTAGGCCATGGTTATATTGAGTTAGGCCATGGTTCTATTCAGTTAGGCTATGGTTCTATACAGTTAGGCCATGGACATATTCAGTTAGGCTATGGATATATTCAGTTAAGCTATGGTTCTATTTAGTTAGGACATGGTTCTATTCAGTTAGGCTATGGTTCTATTCAGTTAGGCCATGGTTCTATTCAGTTAGGCTATGGTTCTATTCAGTTAGGCCATGGTTCTATTCAGTTAGGCTATGGTTCTATTAAGTTAGGCCATGTTTCCATTCAGTTAGGATATGGTTCTATTTAGTTAGGCTATGGTTCTATAAAGTTAGGACATGGTTGTATTCAGTTAGGTCATGGTTCTATTCAGTTAGGCCATGGTTCTATTCAGTTAGGCCATGGTTCTATTCTGTTAGGCCATGGTTCTATTCAGTTAGGCCATGGTTCTATTCAGTTAGGCTATGGTTCTATTCAGTTAGGCCATGGTTCTATTCAGTTAGGCTATGGTTCTATTAAGTTAGGCCATGGATATATTCAGTTAGGCTATGGTTCTATTCAGTTAGGCCATGGATATATTCAGTTAGGCCATGGTTCTATTCAGTTAGGCCATGGTTCTATTCAGTTAGGCTATGGTTCTATTCAGTTAGGCCATGGTTCTATTCAGTTAGGCCATGGTTCTATTCAGTTAGGACATGGTTCATGTTGGAATACTGGTGATGATTTAGAAGCCTTTCATCTTTCCTTTCCATTTGAATATTGTCATTGCTTTCTGAAAGGCAGAACAACTGCCAGGAAAGCTATTCTTCAATTCACCTACTCACCTACTTTTCCATCAAGAGGGATACGTATCTTAATAAGCTATTCTATATTCTAGGCGTATGTATAGAATTCATTTGTGGATGACCTAGGCTCCTCAGAGTGTGAATGGAGTCAAAGTAAGTTGATGTTTAGAAATAGAATGACCAGGGAAATAAAATAAATGACTAAATGTATATTATTTATTTTTAGAGAATGACTGTCTTAAAATAGGATCAGGCAATTAGTAAGTGCATTAGCTAGTGTAATTATCTCAGAGGTAGAAAATGTCATGTGTTTCAGAAAGAGAAAAGACATCGCTAACGACAGCCCTCCACCATCACAGAGAAAGAGAAATGAAAACATAATTGAATAATTGATACATAGTGATGTCATTTGTTCTCATCTCATCATGTACTGTGTATTAATGCATAGGTTAGGTGTCCTAGATTCATCCTGCTTTTCATCATGTAGAGTACCCCTTCCATGTTACTGCCTCATTTATTCACCCTGCCAAACACTTCAATATTCTGGTTGCAACAATAGCATTTAGACTCTCTAACCCTGTTCTTGGAGAGCTACCGTCCTGTAGGTTTTCGTTCCAACCGTAATCTAGCGCACCTGATTCTAATAATTAGCTGGTTGATACATTTAATCAGGTTAGTTACAACTGGGGTTTGATTGAAAACCTACAGGAGGGTAGTTTTTCAGGAACAGCGTTGGATTGAAAACCTACAGGAGGGTTGCTCCTGTAGGTTTTTAATCCAACCCTGTTCCTGCAGAGACACCCAACCCCAGTTGTAACTAACCTGTTCCTGTTCCTGCAGAGACACCCTCCTACAGGAGGGTTTCTCTCCAGGAACAGGGTTATATTGAAAACCTACAGGAGGGTTGCTCTACAGGAACAGGATTGGATTGAAAACCTACGGGAGGGTAGTTTTCCAGGAACAGCGTTGGATTGAAAACCTACAGGAGGGTATCTCTCCAGGAACAGGGTTGGAGTTAAAGCCTCCAGCAGGGTGTCTCTCCAGGAACAAGGTTGGAGTTAAAACCTCCAGCAGGGTGTCTCTCCAGGAACAGGGTTGGAGTTAAAACCTACAGCAGGGTGTCTCTCCAGGAACATGGTTGGAGTTAAAACTTCCAGCAGGGTGTCTCTCCAGGAACATGGTTGGAGTTAAAACCTCCAGCAGGGTGTCTCTCCAGGAACAGGGTTGGAGTTAAAACCTCCAGCAGGGTGTCTCTCCAGGAACAGGGTTGGAGAGCCCTGCTGTACGGTGTCTCTCCAGGAACAGGGTTGGAGTTAAAACCTCCAGCAGGGTGTCTCTCCAGGAACAGGCTTGGAGAGCCCTGCTGTAGAGTGTCTCTCCAGGAACAGGGTTGGAGAGCCCTGCTGTAGGGTGTCTCTCCAGGAACAGGGTTGGAGAGCCCTGCTGTAGGGTGTCTCTCCAGGAACAGGGTTGGAGAGCCCTGCTGTACGGTGTCTCTCCAGGAAGAGGGTTGGAGAGCCCTGGTGTAGAGTGTCTCTCCAGGGACAGGGTTGGAGAGCCCTGCTGTAGGGTGTCTCTCCAGGAACAGGGTTGGAGAGCCTTGCTGTAGGGTGTCTCTCCAGGAACAAGGTTGGAGAGCCCTGCTGTAGGGTGTCTCTCCAGGAACAGGGTTGGAGAGCCCTGCTGTAGGGTGTCTTTCCAGGAACAGGGTTGGAGACCCCTGCTGTAGGGTGTCTCTCCAGGAACAGGGTTGGAGAGCCCTGCTGTAGAGTGTCTCTCCAGGAACAGGGTTGGAGAGCCCTGCTGTAGGGTGTCTCTCCAGGAACAGGGTTGGAGAGCCCTGCTGTAGGGTGTCTTTCCAGGAACAGGGTTGGCGACCCCTGCTGTAGGGTGTCTCTCCAGGAACAGGGTTGGAGAGCCCTGCTGTAGAGTGTCTCTCCAGGAACAGGGTTGGAGAGCCCTGCTGTAGGGTGTCTCTCCAGGAACAGGGTTGGAGAGCCCTGCTGTAGGTCTGTGTTGGTGTTAGTAGGCCTACCCTTCTTCTTCTTTTGTCGTTTATCAGCTGAAGACTTCAAATAATATCTCCCTTGTTTGCTGACAAGACTTACATGAAAGTGCATTTTAAAAAGTGACATTTAAAACTCAAAGGAGACCCTGATCAGTGATTTGTTTGGCCTCGGTTTCAGATGAGAAATCTTTTGATGATAATGAATTGCGATGTCTTCAGCCTTACGATTAAAATGTTCACCAGTCTTCACAGTTCACACAAAGTTCACCAGTCTTCACAGTTTACACCATCTTCACCAGTCTTCACAGTTCACATAATGTTCACCAGTCTTCACAGTTCACACAATGTTCACCAGTCTTCACAGTTCACACAATGTTCACCAGTCTTCACAGTTCACACAATGTTCACCAGTCTTCACAGTTCACACAATGTTCACCAGTCTTCACAGTTCACACAATGTTCACCAGTCTTCACAGTTCACATAAAGTTCACCAGTCTTCACAGTTCACACAATGTTCACCAGTCTTCACAGTTCACACAATGTTCACCAGCCTTCACAGTTCACATAATGTTCACCAGTCTTCACAGTTCACACAATGTTCACCAGTCTTCACAGTTCACACAATGTTCACCAGTCTTCACAGTTCACACAATGTTCACCAGTCTTCACAGTTCACACAATGTTCACCAGTCTTCACAGTTCACACAAAATCTGAAATACAAATATGGTGGAAATAAGGCAATGGGGAATAGTGTGTGTGTGTTTGTGTGTGTGTGTGTGTGTGTGTGTGTGTGTGTGTGTGTGTGGTGGTGTGTGTGTGTGTGTGTGTGTGTGTGTGTGTGTGTGTGTGTGTGTGTGTGTGTGTGTGTGTGTGTTTTTGTGTGTGGGGGGGGGGGGGCACAGTGAGGGTGTGTGTGCATGTGTGTGCGTGTACGTTCACGCGCGTGTGTTCGTGACTCATTCCTGACAGCTCTGATGACTAAAGAAACCGGGGATTCTAACAAGTAACACAGAGGTGTTTCATCAAGACTGCTGAGAACCACGGAGGTCACAGATAAATTGGACCAGAGCCATTCAGAGGTGATGATTAGCAAACAACCTCAGCTCTGAAATTAAAGCCTAGTTAGACATTAGGTAGACATATCAGTACTGTATATATAATGAACATATATAATGAACATACTCTATATAATGAACATATTTAATGGACATATATAATGAATATTCATGTTCAAAGTGAGAGACATGCTGGCTTAACATCCCATTTTACAATAGATTGTGAGTAGGATGATTAAGCGGAGCTGTTTTGATCATTTTAATCAGCTGTATATAGACAGGCTATAGTACATTGGAGTTCCATTGCTGTTCCTTGGTTGTTAGTTAGGGTGGTTCTTATATATTTTAATCACACAGAGATGTTCTAATCATTCTCCATCTTGGTTGTTGATTAGGATATTCCTTACAACAGGTCAGGAGTTGATCACCTCAACAAAGTGATGTAATGTGTGTCACCACAAAGAACGTCTCGGTATGTTGGGTAGAACTGAAATTGATGTTATGAAAAATCTTTAGCAGAAATGACTTTAGATACAGTCCAATTTACATAATGTAAACAAACTGATTTAATTATTGAAGAGACCCTGAGAGCAATCGTTTTTCACATAATAACACTAAATTCCCTGTTTTGCACTACTCCTGGGCTAATAGAAAAACCCTCATATTTTAGCCCAAGTAATATTTCTCTCCAGGGGAATACAGCTGGGGCATTAAACTAAAATACACATTTACCATTGAACTATCTCCAGGTCGCCTGAAGGGTTTTTATTTCTCTTTTTAAATCACCAAAACAAACAACCAGGGGGACTCTTGCTAACTTGTTCAATTTATTGATTTACCGTGCCTTCAGAAAGTACGCACACCCCTTGACTTTTTCAACATTTTGTTGTGTTACAAAGTGGGATTTTAATTGATTTAATTGTCTTTTTTTGTCAACGATCTACACAAAATACTCTGTAATGTCAAACTGGAAGAAAAAAATATAACATTTGTAAAACAATTATGAAAAATAAAACACTAATACTGTATATTTTGATTAGATAAGTATTCAACCACTGTCACGATCGTTGAGAGACGGGTCAGACCAAGGTGCAGCATGCGATGTGAACATGTTTATTTATCTCAAATAAACATACGACAAAACAATAAGTCCACGGCTATACACAATACAAGCCAAACACAGGAACAAGATCCCACAACTAAGGTAGGCAAACAGGCTACTAAAGTATGATCCCCAATCAGAGACAACGAGCGACAGCTGTCTCTGATTGGGAATCACACCCGGCCAAACATAGAAATACGAAACATAGATACAAACATAGAATGCATCACATAGATTTCCACACCCTGACTCAACATACAAGAGTTCCATACGTCAGGGCGTGACAACCACCTGAGTCAATACATGTTAGAATCACCTTTGGCAGCAATTACAGCTGTGAGTCTTTCTGGGTCAGCTTCTAAGAACTTTACACACCTGGATTGTACAGTAATTACACATATATATTTTTTGTAAAGTTCAAGCTCTGTCAAGTTGGCTGTTGATCATTTCTAGACAGCCATTTTCAAGTCTTGCCGTAGATTTTCAAGCCAATTTAAGTCACAACTGTAACTAGGCCACTCAGGAACATTCAATGTCGTCTTGGTACACCATTCAAAGTGTAATTAATAACTTCACCATGCTCAAAGTGATATTCAATGTCTGCTTTTTTTTTGGCATTGGAAAACCTCCCTGATCTTTATGGTTGAATCTGAATCTGAAATTCACTGCTCGACTGAGGGATTTTACATTATATAATTTGCAGATAATTGTGTGTGTTTGGTACAGAGATGAGGAAGTCATTCAAAAATCATGTTAAATACTATTATTGCACACAGTTTGAGTCCATGCAACTTATTATGTGACTTGTTAAGCACATCTGTATGTATTATTTTATTGCCATAACAAAGGGGTTGAATACTTATTGACCAAAGACATTTCAGCTTTTCTTTTTTTTTTTTTTTTTTTTGAATACATTGTACATATTGTGTGTAGGCCAGTGACACAAAATCTCAACATAATACATTTTTAAAAGTCAAGGGGTGTGAATACTTTCTGAAGGTACTGTAACCCTTATTAGAAAGGTCTGGTATAATGTTAACTAGAGAGGTCTGGTATAGTGTTAACTAGAGAGGTCTGGTATAATGTTAACTAGAGAGGTCTGGTATAATGTTAACTAGAGAGGTCTGGTATAATGTTAACTAGAGAGGTCTGGTATAATGTTAACTAGAGAGGTCTGGTATAATGTTAACTAGAGAGGTCTGGTATAGTGTTAACTAGAGAGGTCTGGTATAGTGTTAACTAGAGAGGTCTTGTATAGTGTTAACTAGAGAGGTCTGGTATGATGTTAACTAGAGAGGTCTGATATAATGTTAACTGGAGAGGTCTGGTATAATGTTAACTAGAGAGGTCTGGTATAGTGTTAACTAGAGAGGTCTGGTATAGTGTTAACTGGAGAGGTCTGGTATAGTGTTAACTAGAGAGGTCTGGTATAGTGTTAACTAGAGAGGTGTGGTATAGTGTTAACTAGAGAGATCTGGTATAGTGTTCAACACCACACTGTTCCACCACCACACTGCTCCACCACCACACTGCTCCACCACCACACTGTTCCACCACCAAACTGCTCCACCACCACACTGTTCCACCACAACACTGTTCCACCACCACACTTCTCCACCACCACACTGTTCCACCACCACACTGCTCCACCACCACACTGTTCCACCACCACACTGCTCCACCACCACACTGTTCCACCACAACACTGTTCCACCACCACACTGCTCCACCACCACACTGTTCCACCACAAAACTGCTTCACCACCACACTGCTCCACCACCACACTGTTCAACACCACACTGTTCCACCACCACACTGCTCCACCACCACACTGTTCCACCACCACACTGTTCAACACCACACTGTTCCACCACCACACTGCTCCACCACCACACTGTTCCACCACCACACTGCTCAACTACAACACTGTTCCACCAACACACTGTTCCACCACCACACTGCTCCACCACCACACTGTTCCACCACCACACTGCTCCACCACCACACTGTTCAACATAACACTGTTCCACCACCACACTGCTCCACCACCACACTGTTCCACCACCACACTGTTCCACCACACTGTTCCACCACCACACTGCTCCACAACCACACTGTTCCACCACAACACTGTTCCACCACCACACTGCTCAACCACCACACTGTTCCACCACAACACTGTTCCACCACAACACTGCTCCACCACCACACTGTTCCACCACACTGTTCCACCACCACACTGTTCAATACCGCACTGTTCCACCACAACACTGCTCCACCACCACACTGTTCCACCACAACACTGTTCCACCACAACACTGTTCCACCACAACACTGCTCCATCCCCACACTGTTCCACCACACTGTTCCACCACCACCACACTGTTCAACACCACACTGTTCCACCACAGCACTGTTCCACCACAACACTGCTCCACCACCACACTGTTCCACCACACTGTTCCACCACCACACTGTTCAAAACCACACTGTTCCACCACAACACTGCTCCACCACCACACTGTTCCACCACAACACTGTTCCACCACAACACTGTTCCACCACAACACTGCTCCACCACCACACTGTTCCACCACACTGTTCCACCACCACCACACTGTTCAACACCACACTGTTCCACCACAGCACTGTTCCACCACAACACTGCTCCACCACCACACTGTTCCACCACCACCACACTGTTCAACACCACACTGTTCCACCACAGCAATGTTCCACCACAACACTGCTCCACCACCACACTGCTCCACCACCACACTGTTCCACCACAACACTGTTCCACCACCACACTGTTCAACACCACACTGTTCCACCACAGCACTGTCCCACCACAACACTGCTCCACCACCACACTGCTCCACCACCACACTGTTCCACCACAACACTGTTCCACCACCACACTGTTCCACCACCACACTGTTCCACCACCACACTTTTCAACACCACACTGTTCCACCACCACACTGTTCCACCACCACACTGTTCCACCACCACACTGTTCAACACCACACTGTTCCAACACCACCACACTGTTCAACACCACACTGTTCCACCACCAAACTGTTCCACCACCACACTGCTCAACCACCACACTGCTCCACCACCACACTGCTCCACCACCGCACTGTTCCACCACCACACTGCTCCACCACCACACTGTTCCACCACAACACTGTTCCACCACCACACTGCTCCACCACCACACTGTTCCACCACAACACTGTTCCACCACCACACTGTTCCACCACCACACTGTTCCACCACAACACTGCTCCACCACCACACTGCTCCACCACCACACTTTTCAACACCACACTGTTCCACCACCACACTGTTCCACCACCACACTGTTCCACCACCACACTGTTCAACACCACACTGTTCCACCACCACCACACTGTTCAACACCACACTGTTCCACCACCAAACTGTTCCACCACCACACTGCTCAACCACCACACTGCTCCACCACCACACTGCTCCACCATCACACTGTTCAACACCACACTGTTCCACCACCACACTGCTCCACCACCACACTGCTCCACCACCACACTGTTCCACC
Organism: Coregonus clupeaformis; assembly: GCF_020615455.1. Lineage (NCBI taxonomy): Eukaryota > Metazoa > Chordata > Actinopteri > Salmoniformes > Salmonidae > Coregonus > Coregonus clupeaformis. The sequence goes on along the minus strand of NC_059208.1, from coordinate 31,325,636 downwards.
ACCACACTGCTCCACCACCACACTGTTCAACACCACACTGTTCCACCACCACACTACTCCACCACCACACTGTTCCACCACCACACTGCTCCACCACCACACTGTTCCACCACAACACTGTTCCACCACCACACTGTTCCACCACCACACTGTTCCACCACAACACTGCTCCACCACCACACTGTTCAACACCACACTGTTCCACCACCACACTGCTCCACCACCACACTGTTCCACCACAACACTGTTCCACCACCACACTGCTCCACCACCACACTGTTCCACCACCACACTGCTCCACCACCACACTGTTCAACACCACACTGTTCCATCACCACACTGCTCCACCACCACAATGTTCCACCACACTGCTCCACCACCACACTGTTCCACCACACTGTTCCACCACCCCACTGCTCCACCACCACACTGTTCCACCACAACACTGTTCCACCACAACACTGTTCAACCACAACACTGCTACACCACCACACTGTTCCACCACACTGTTCCACCACCACACTGTTCAATACCACACTGTTCCACCACAACACTGCTCCACCACCACACTGTTCCACCACAACACTGTTCCACCACAATATTGTTCCACCACAGCACTGCTCCACCACCACACTGTTCCACCACACTGTTCCACCACCACCACACTGTTCAACACCACACTGTTCCACCACAGCACTGTTCCACCACCACACTGTTCCACCACACTGTTCCACCACCACCACACTGTTCAACACCACACTGTTCCACCACAGCACTGTTCCACCACAACACTGCTCCACCACCACACTGTTCCACCACCACCACACTGTTCAACACCACACTGTTCCACCACAGCAATGTTCCACCACAACACTGCTCCACCACCACACTGCTCCACCACCACACTGTTCCACCACAACACTGTTCCACCACCACACTGTTCAACACCACACTGTTCCACCACAACACTGTTCCACCACCACACTGTTCAACACCACACTGTTCCACCACAGCACTGTCCCACCACAACACTGCTCCACCACCACACTGCTCCACCACCACACTGTTCCACCACAACACTGTTCCACCACCACACTGTTCCACCACCACACTGTTCCACCACCACACTTTTCAACACCACACTGTTCCACCACCACACTGTTCCACCACCACACTGTTCCACCACCACACTGTTCAACACCACACTGTTCCACCACCACCACACTGTTCAACACCACACTGTTCCACCACCAAACTGTTCCACCACCACACTGCTCAACCACCACACTGCTCCACCACCACACTGCTCCACCACCACACTGTTCCACCACCACACTGCTCCACCACCACAATGTTCCACCACAACACTGTTCCACCACCACACTGCTCCACCACCACACTGTTCCACCACAACACTGTTCCACCACCACACTGTTCCACCACCACACTGTTCCACCACAACACTGCTCCACCACCACACTGCTCCACCACCACACTTTTCAACACCACACTGTTCCACCACCACACTGTTCCACCACCACACTGTTCAACACCACACTGTTCCACCAACACCACACTGTTCAACACCACACTGTTCCACCACCAAACTGTTCCACCACCACACTGCTCAACCACCACACTGCTCCACCACCACACTGCTCCACCATCACACTGTTCAACACCACACTGTTCCACCACCACACTGCTCCACCACCACACTGCTCCACCACCACACTGTTCCACCACAACACTGTTCCACCACCACGCTGTTCCACCACCACACTGTTCCACCACAACACTGCTCCACCACCACACTGTTCAACACCACACTGTTCCACCACCACACTGCTCCACCACCACACTGTTCCACCACCACACTGCTCCACCACCACACTGTTCCACCACAACACTGTTCCACCACCACACTGCTCCACCACCACACTGTTCCACCACCACACTGCTCCACCACCACACTGTTCAACACCACACTGTTCCATCACCACACTGCTCCACCACCACACTGTTCCACCACAACACTGTTCCACCACAACACTGCTCCACCACAACACTGCTCCACCACCACACTGTTCCACCACCACACTGTTCAACCACCACACTGCTCCACCACCACACTGTTCCACCACCACACTTTTCCACCACCACACTGTTCAACATCACACTGTTCCACCACCACACTGCTCCACCACCACACTGTTCCACCACCACACTGTTCCACCACACTGTTCCACCACCCGACTGCTCCACCACCACACTGTTCCACCACAACACTGTTCCACCACCACACTGCTCAACCACCACACTGTTCCACCACAACACTGTTCCACCACAACACTGCTCCACCACCACACTGTTCCACCACACTGTTCCACCACCACACTGTTCAATACCACACTGTTCCACCACAACACTGCTCCACCACCACACTGTTCCACCACAACACTGTTCCACCACAACATTGTTCCACCACAACACTGCTCCACCACCACACTGTTCCACCACACTGTTCCACCACCACCACACTGTTCAACACCACACTGTTCCACCACAGCACTGTTCCACCACAAAACTGCTCCACCACCACACTGCTCCACCACCACACTGTTCCACCACCACACTGCTCCACCACCACACTGTTCCACCACAACACTGTTCCACCACCACACTGCTCAACCACCACACTGCTCCACCACCACACTGCTCCACCACCACACTGTTCCACCACCACACTGTTCAACACCACACTGTTCCACCACCACACTGTTCCACCACAACACTGCTCCACCACCACACTGCTCAACCAACACACTGTTCCACCACCACACTGTTCAACACCACACTGTTCCACCACCACACTGTTCCACCACCACACTGTTCAACACCACACTGTTCCACCACAACACTGTTCCACCACCACACTGCTCAACCACCACACTGTTCCACCACAACACTGTTCCACCACAACACTGTTCCACCACAACACTGTTGTACCACAACACTGCTCCACCACCAAACTGTTCCACCACACTGTTCCACCACACTGTTCAACACCACACTGTTCCACCACAACACTGTTCCACCACAACACTGCTCCACCAACACACTGTTCCACCACAACACTGCTCCACCACCACACTGTTCCACCACACTGTTCCACCACACTGTTCCACCACCACAATGTTCAACACCACACTGTTCCACCACAACATTGCTCCACCACCACACTGTTCAACACCACACTGCGCCACCACCACACTGTTCCACCACCACACTGCTCCACCACCACACTGTTCCACCACCACACTGCTCAACCACCACACCACCACACCAAGCAGACAATGTCATTGCAAACAGCTCTCAGTGAAATGATGGATTCCTTCTGTCAACAATTACAGAGCTTTATGTACCAGACAAACTGAAACTGGGTAGGTGCAGGGGTAAATCATTTGCAGAGCTTTATGTACCAGACAAACTGAAACTGGGTAGGTGCAGGGGTAAATTATTTATGGAGATATATGTACCAGACAAACTGAAACTGTTTATGTGCATGGGTAAATCATTTACAGAGATATATGTACCAGACAGACTGAAACTGGGTAGGTGCAGGGGTAAATCATTTACAGAGCTATATGTACCAGACAAACTGAAACTGGGTAGGTGCAGGGGTAAATCATTTGTCTTTTTTCAAAGTTTGGAAGCATCATGCTTGTTGTATATTGTTGAAAAACAGGAAGAAACAACTGGTCTGTTATTGGCTGATGGTTATTGGCTGATGCAGGTCAAATTAAGAAACAACTGGCCTGTTATTGGTTGATGCAGGTGACATGAAGAAACAACTGGTCTGTTATTGGCTGACGCAGGTGACATGAAGAAACAACTGGTCTGTTATTGGCTGATGCAGGCGACATGAAGAAACTTCACAAACAAAGGTTTGTGGTGTAATCAGTGCCAATTCACCTTTCATACAAAGCTATTTTTGTACCTAATTGACAGAAACGTAAAACATTAGTCTGCCGTTGTCTTCCTGCTGGTTCTGGTCCTGTATGTGAGAAAAACAAAATCAGCATTTATTCAAGGAGCATCCTTATTCTCTAATGAATTACATTGAATCTTTCCTGCTCATTTTCTCCTAAAGTCTCCGCTCCTCAGAAGTGCAATCAAGCGTGTCTAATTGAGTTCGTGCTATTGTAGGTTTGATGCACAAGGTAAGTTACTCAAGTAACATGCAATGCAAATTTACTGCAAGATCACAAAAATGTGTTGACACAAGCACATAGCTGTTGTTACTGTGGGTTTAATGTGCTGATTGTTTATCAAGTCACCTATTCCCAGAGGTGGACTGGGTGAAATTTGAATGAGCACTTCGTTAAAATCTTCTTCTTTTTTATCGCAACGCTGCAAGATTTAACAAAATATAATCCCTGATGAATTTGATCACAAAGCCTTTGCTATATTTTATTACAAAATAATAATTTATTTAATGTTACATCAATAGTTCATTTAAAATATAAAATATTAAAATATATATTGAAGTATAACTTACAGTAATGGTAAGAATACAGATTAATCATATAGGCTTATCCGTAGCGTTTGGAATGGTTTGCAATCAGTGTCACCAGTGACACAAGCGAGAGGGCAAAGATTACGAAATGACTGGTGCATGACAATCATAACCCTGATCATTACCATGACCATAACCCTGATTATTACCATGACTATAACCCTGATCATTACCATGACTATATGTGGTGAGTGTGGTGAAAGGAGTCAGACGCAGGAGGGTAATCACCTGCAGAGTTTATTCCTTTGTTGACACACAAATGCGCTCCAATAGCGATCAACGAAACAGGCACAGGGGAAACAAACATCTCTGGCAATTACACTGTAACGGAATCCAATAATACATAGGCACAGGGGGAAAATCTACACTGGTAACACAATGTTATGAGTAGCTCCACCGAGCTACATACTCTCACAATTAACAATCACCCACAAGGACAAGGGGGCAGAGGGAACACTTATACACGGACTAATGAGGGGATAAGAACCAGGTGTGTGTGATTGACAAGACAAGTGTGATGATGATTGGGGCGGCAGTGGTTAGTACTCCGGTGACGACGAACGCCGAAGCCTGCCCGAACAATGAGGGAAGGCAGCCTCGGCTGAAGTCGTGACACTATAACCCTGATCATTTCCATGACTATAACCCTGATCATTACCATGACCACGACCCTGATCATTACCATGAACCATAACCCTGATCATTACCATGAACCATAACCCTGTTCATTACCATGAACCATAACCCTGATCATTACCATGAAACATAACCCTGATCATTACCATGACCATAACCCTGATCATTACCATGAACCATAACCCTGATCATTACCATGAAAAATAACCTTGATCATTACCATGAACCATAACCCTTATCATTACTATGAACCATAACCCTGATCATTACCATGAACCATAACCCTGATCATTACCTTGACTATAACCCTAATCATTACTATGAACCATAACCCTGATCATTACCATGAACCATAACCCTGATCATTACCGTGAACCATAACCCTGATCATTACCATGAACCATAACCCTGATAATTACCATGAAACATAAACCTGATCATTACCATGACCATAACCCTGATCATTACCATGAACCATAACCCTGATCATTACCATGACCATAACCCTGATCATTACCATGAACCATAACCCTGATCATTACCATGAACCATAACCCTGATCATTACCACGAACCATAACCCTGATCATTACCATGAAACATAACCCTGATCATTACCATGACCATAACCCTGATCATTACCGTGAACCATAACCCTGATCATTACCATGAACCATAACCCTGATCATTACCATGACCATAACCCTGATCATTACCATGAATCATAACCCTGATTATTACCATGAACCATAACCCATGAACCATAACCCTGATCATTAAAATGAACCAAAACCCTGATCATTACCATGAACCATAACCCTGATCATTACTATGAACCATAACCCTGATCATTACCATTAAACATAACCCTGATCATTACCGTGAACCACAACCCTGATCATTACCATGAAACATAACGCTGATCATTACCATGACCATAACCCTGATCGTTACCATTTACCATAACCCTGATCATTACCATGAACCATAACTCCTGATCATTACTATGAACCATAACCCTGATCATTACCAAGACTATAACCCTGATCATTACTATGAACCATAACCCTGATAATTAACATGAACTATAACCCTGATCATTACTCTGAACCATAACCCTGATCATTACCATGAACCATAACCCTGAACATTACTATGAACCAAAACCCTGATCATTACTATGAACCAAAATCCTGATCATTACCTTGAACCATAACCCTGATCATTACCATGAACCATAACCCTGATCATTACCATGAACCATAACCCTGATCATTAAAATTAACCATAACCCTTATCATTACCATGAACCAAAACCCTGATCATTAGCATGAACCATAACCCTGATCATTACTATGAACCATAACCCTGATCATTACCATGAACAATAACCCTGATCATTACTATGAACCATAAACCTGATCATTACCATGAACCATAACCCTGATCATTACCATGAACTATAACCCTGATCATGAACTATAACCCTGATCATTACCATGACCATAACCCTGATCATTAACATGAACCATAACCCTGATCATTACCATGAACCATAACCCTGGTCATTAAAATTAACCATAACCCTTATCATTAACATGAACCATAACCCTGATCATTACCATGAACCATAACCCTGATCATTACCATGAACCATAACCCTGATCATTACCATGAAAAATAATCCTGATCATTACCACGAACCATAACCCTGATCATTACCATGACCATAACCCTGATCATTACCATGAACCATAACTCTGATCATTACTATGAACCATAACCCTGATTATTACCATGAACCATAACCCTGATCATTACCTTGACTATAACCCTAATCATTACTATGAACCATAACCCTGATCATTATCATGAACCATAACCCTGATCATTACCATGACCATAACCCTGATTAAAACCATCAACCATAACCCTGATCATTACTATGAACCATAACCCTGATCATTACCATGAACCATAACCCTGATCATTACCTTGACTATAACCCTAATCATTACTATGAATCATACCCCTGATCATTACCATGAACCATAACTATGATCATTACCATGAACCATAACCCTGATCATTACCAAGACTATAACCCTGATCATTACTATGAACCATAACCCTGATAATTAACATGAACTATAACCCTGATTATTACTATGAACCATAACCCTGATCATTACCATGAACCATAACCCTGAACATTACTATGAACCAAAACCTTGATCATTACTATGAACCAAAATCCTGATCATTACCTTGAACCATAACCCTGATCATTACCATGAACCATAACCCTGATCATTACCATGAACCATAACCTTGATCATTACCATGAACCATAACCCTTATCATTACTATGAACCATAACCCTGATCATTACCATGAACCATAACCCTGATCATTACCTTGACTATAACCCTAATCATTACTATGAACCATAACCCTGATCATTACCATGAACCATAACCCTGATCATTACCGTGAACCATAACCCTGATCATTACCATGACCATAACCCTGATAATTACCATGAAACATAATCCTGATCATTACCATGACCATAACCTGATCATTACCACGAACCATAACCCTGATCATTACCATGACCATAACCCTGATCATTACCATGAACCATAACCCTGATCATTACCAGGAACCATAACCCTGATCATTACCACGAACCATAACCCTGATCATTACCATGAAACATAACCCTGATCATTACCATGACCATAACCCTGATCATTACCGTGAACCATAACCCTGATCATTACCATGAACCATAACCCTGATCATTACCATGACCATAACCCTGATCATTACCATGAATCATAACCCTGATTATTACCATGAACCATAACCCATGAACCATAACCCTGATCATTAAAATGAACCAAAACCCTGATCATTACCATGAACCATAACCCTGATCATTACTATGAACCATAACCCTGATCATTACCATTAAACATAACCCTGATCATTACCGTGAACCACAACCCTGATCATTACCATGAAACATAACGCTGATCATTACCATGACCATAACCCTGATCATTACCATTTACCATAACCCTGATCATTACCATGAACCATAACCCTGATCATTACCATGAACCATAACCCTGATCATTACCAAGACTATAACCCTGATCATTACTATGAACCATAACCCTGATAATTAACATGAACTATAACCCTGATCATTACTCTGAACCATAACCCTGATCATTACCATGAACCATAACCCTGAACATTACTATGAACCACAACCCTGATCATTACTATGAACCAAAATCCTGATCATTACCTTGAACTATAACCCTGATCATTACCATGAACCATAACCCTGATCATTACCATGAACCATAACCCTGATCATTAAAATTAACCATAACCCTTATCATTACCATGAACCAAAACCCTGATCATTAGCATGAACCATAACCCTGATCATTACTATGAACCATAACCCTGATCATTACCATGAACAATAACCCTGATCATTACTATGAACCATAAACCTGATCATTACCATGAACCATAACCCTGATCATTACCATGAACTATAACCCTGATCATGAACTATAACCCTGATCATTACCATGACCATAACCCTGATCATTAACATGAACCATAACCCTGATCATTACCATGAACCATAACCCTGGTCATTAAATTTAACCATAACCCTTATCATTAACATGAACCATAACCCTGATCATTACCATGAACCATAACCCTGATCATTACCAGAACCATAACCCTGATCATTACCATGAAAAATAATCCTGATCATTACCACGAACCATAACCCTGATCATTACCATGACCATAACCCTGATCATTACCATGAACCATAACTCTGATCATTACTATGAACCATAACCCTGATTATTACCATGAACCATAACCCTGATCATTACCTTGACTATAACCCTAATCATTACTATGAACCATAACCCTGATCATTATCATGAACCATAACCCTGATCATTACCATGACCATAACCCTGATCAAAACCATCAACCATAACCCTGATCATTACTATGAACCATAACCCTGATCATTACCATGAACCATAACCCTGATCATTACCTTGACTATAACCCTAATCATTACTATGAATCATACCCCTGATCATTACCATGAACCATAACTATGATCATTACCATGAACCATAACCCTGATCATTACCAAGACTATAACCCTGATCATTACTATGAACCATAACCCTGATAATTAACATGAACTATAACCCTGATTATTACTATGAACCATAACCCTGATCATTACCATGAACCATAACCTGAACATTACTATGAACCAAAACCTTGATCATTACTATGAACCAAAATCCTGATCATTACCTTGAACCATAACCCTGATCATTACCACGAACCATAACCCTGATCATTACCGCGAACCATAACCCTGATCATTAAAATTAACCATAACCCTTATCATTACCATGAACCAAAACCCTGATCATTACCATGAACCATAACCTGATCATTACTGTGAACCATAACCCTGATCATTACCATGAACAATAACCCCTGATCATTACTATGAACCATAAACCTGATCATTACCATGAACCATAAACCCTGATCATTACCATGAACTATAACCCTGATCATGCGAACTATAACCTGATCATTACCATGACCATAACCTGATCATTAACATGAACCATAACCCTGATCATTACCATGAACCATAACCCTGGTCATTAAAATTAACCATAACCCTTATCATTAACATGAACCATAACCTGATCATTACCATGAACCATAACCCTGATCGTTACCATGAACCATAAACCCTGATCATTACCATGAAAAATAACCTGATCATTACCACGAACCATAACCCTGATCATTACCATGACCATAACCCTGATCATTACCATGAACCATAACTCTGATCATTACTATGAACCATACCCTGATTATTACCATTAACCATAACCCTGATCATTACCTTGACTATAACCCTAATCATTACTATGAACCATAACCCTGATCATTATCAAGAACCATAACCCTGATCATTACCATGAACCTTAACCCTGATCATTACCATGAAACATAACCCTGATCATTACCATGAAACATAACCCTGATCATTACCATGAACCATAACCCTGATCATTACCATGAACCATAACCCTGATCATTACTATGAACCATAACCCTGATCATTACTATGAACCATAACCCTGATCATTAACATGAACCATAACCCTGATCATTACCATGAACCATAACCCTGGTCATTAAAATGAACCATAACCCTTATCATTACCATGAACCATAACCCTTATCATTACCATGAACCATAACCCTGATCATTACTATGAACCATAACCCTGATCATTACCATGAACAATAACCCTGATCATGACTATGAACCATAAACCTGTTCATTACCATGAACCATAACCCTGATCATTACCATGATGACCTATAACCCTGATAATGAACTAGGACCCTGATCATTACCATGACCATAACCCTGATCATTACCATGACTATAACCCTAATCACTACTATGAACCAAAACCCTGATCATTACCATGAACCATAACCCTGATCATTACCATGAACCATAAGCCTGATAATTACCATGACTATAACCCTGATCATTATCATGAACCATAACCCTGATCATTACCATGAAACATAACCCTGATCATTACCATGACCATAACCTTGATCATTACCATGAACCATAACCCTGATCATTACTATGAACCATAACCCTGATCATTACCATGAACCATAACCCTAATCATTACCTTGACTATAACCCTAATCATTACCATGAACCACAACCCTGATCATTACCATGACTATAACCCTGATCATTACCATGACTATAACCCTGATCATTACCATGACCACAACCCTGATCATTACCATGAACCATAACCCTGATCATTACCATGAACAATAACCCTGATTATTACCATGAACCATAACCCTGATCATTACCATGAACCATAAGCCTGATCATTACCATGACTATAACCCTGATCATTACCATGAACCATAACCCTGATCATTACCATGAAACATAACCCTGATCATTACCATGACCATAACCTTGATCAGTACCATGAACCATAACCCTGATCATTACCATGAACAATAACCCTGATTATTACCATGAACCATAACCCTGATCATTACCATGAACCATAAGCCTGATCATTACCATGACTATAACCCTGATCATTACCATGAACCATAACCCTGATCATTACCATGAACCATAACCCTGATCATTACCAAGACTATAACCCTGATCATTACTATGAACCATAACCCTGATTATTACCATGAACCATAACCTTGATCATTACCATGAACCATAACCCTGATCATTAAAATTAACCATAACCCTTATCATGACCATGAACCAAAACCCTGATCATCACCATGAACCATAACCCTGATCATTACTATGAACCATAACCCTGATCATTACCGTGAACAATAACCCTGATCATTACTATGAACCATAAACCTGATCATTACCATGAACCATAACCCTGATCATTACCATGAACTATAACCCTGATCATGAACTATAACCCTGTAGCTCAGCTGGTAGAGCACGGCGCTTGTAACGCCAAGGTAGTGGGTTCGATCCCCGGGACCACCCATACACAAAAAATGTATGCACGCATGACTGTAAGTCGCTTAGGATAAAAGCGTCTGCTAAATGGCATATTATTATTATTATTATTATTATTATTATCATTACCATGACCATAAACCTGATCATTAACATGAACCATAACCCTGATCATTACCTTGACTATAACCCTAATCATTACTATTAATCATACCCCTGATCATTACCATGAACCATAACCCTGATCATTACCAAGACTATAACCCTGATCATTACTATGAACCATAACCCTGATCATTACCATGAACCATAACCCTGAACATTACTATGAACCAAAACCCTGATCATTACTATGAACCAAAATCCTGATCATTACCTTGAACCATAACCCTGATTATTACCATGAACCATAACCTTGATCATTACCATGAACCATAACCCTGATCATTAAAATTAACCATAACCCTTATCATGACCATGAACCAAAACCCTGATCATTACCATGAACCATAACCCTGATCATTACTATGAACCATAACCCTGATCATTACCATGAACCATAACCCTGATTATTACCATGACTATAACCCTGATCATTACCGTGAACCATAACCCTGGTCATTAACATGAACCATAACCCTGATCATTACTATGAACAATAACCCTGATCATTACCATGAACCATAACCCTGATCATTACTATGAACCATAACCCTGATCATTACTATGAACCATAACCCTGATCATTACCTTGAAACATAACCCTGATCATTAACATGAACCATAACCCTGATCATTACCATGAACCATAACCCTGGTCATTAAAATGAACCATAACCCTTATCATTACCATGAACCATAACCCTGATCATTACCATGAACCATAACCCCTGATCATTACTATGAACCATAACCCTGATCATTACCATGAACAATAACCTGATCATGACTATGAACCATAAACCTGTTCATTACCATGAACCATAACCCTGATCATTACCATGACCTATAACCCTGATAATGAACTAGAACCCTGATCATTACCATGACCATAACCCTGATCATTACCATGACTATAACCCTAATCACTACTATGAACCAAAACCCTGATCATTACCATGAACCATAACCCTGATCATTACCATGAACCATAAGCCTGATAATTACCATGACTATAACCCTGATCATTATCATGAACCATAACCCTGATCATTACCATGAAACATAACCCTGATCATTACCATGACCATAACCTTGATCATTACCATGAACCATAACCCTGATCATTACTATGAACCATAACCCTGATCATTACCATGAACCATAACCCTAATCATTACCTTGACTATAACCCTAATCATTACCATGAACCACAACCCTGATCATTACCATGACTATAACCCTGATCATTACCATGACTATAACCCTGATCATTACCATGACCACAACCCTGATCATTACCATGAACCATAACCCTGATCATTACCATGTACAATAACCCTGATTATTTCCATGAACCATAACCCTGATCATTACCATGAACCATAAGCCTGATCATTAACATGACTATAACCCTGATCATTACCATGAACCATAACCCTGATCATTACCATGAAACATAACCCTGATCATTACCATGACCATAACCTTGATCATTACCATGAACCATAACCCTGATCATTACTATGAACCATAACCCTGATCATTACCATGAACCATAACCCTAATCATTACCTTGACTATAACCCTGATCATTACCATTAAACATAACCCTGATCATTACCATGAACCATAACCCTGATCATTACCATAAAACATAACGCTGATCATTACCGTGACCATAACCCTGATCATTACCATTTACCATAACCCTGATCATTACCATGAACCATAACCCTGATCATTACCATGACCATAACCCTGATCTTTACCATCAACCATAACCCTGATCATTACCGTGTACCATAACCCTGATCATTACCTTGACTATAACCCTAATCATTACTATTAATCATACCCCTGATCATTACCATGAACCATAACCCTGATCATTACCAAGACTATAACCCTGATCATTACTATGAACCATAACCCTGATCATTACCATGAACCATAACCCTGAACATTACTATGAACCAAAACCCTGATCATTACTATGAACCAAAATCCTGATCATTACCTTGAACCATAACCCTGATTATTACCATGAACCATAACCTTGATCATTACCATGAACCATAACCCTGATCATTAAAATTAACCATAACCCTTATCATGACCATGAACCAAAACCCTGATCATTACCATGAACCATAACCCTGATCATTACTATGAACCATAACCCTGATCATTACCATGAACAATAACCCTGATCATTACTATGAACCATAAACCTGATCATTACCATGAACCATAACCCTGATCATTACCATGAACTATAACCCTGATCATGAACTATAACCCTGTAGCTCAGCTGGTAGAGCACGGCGCTTGTAACGCCAAGGTAGTGGGTTCGATCCCCGGGACCACCCATACACAAAAAATGTATGCACGCATGACTGTAAGTCGCTTAGGATAAAAGCGTCTGCTAAATGGCATATTATTATTATTATTATTATTATTATCATTACCAAGACCATAAACCTGATCATTAACATGAACCATAACCCTGATCATTACCATGAACCATAAACCTGATCATTACCATGACTATACCCATGATCATTATCATGAACCATAACCCTGATCATTACCATGAACCATAACCCTGATCATTACCATGAACCATAACCCTGATCATTACCACGAACCATAACCCTGATCATTACCATGACCATAACCCTGATCATTACCATGAACCATAACTCTGATTATTACCATTAACCATAACCCTGATCATTACCTTGACTATAAACCTAATCATTACTATGAACCATAACCCTGATCATTATCATGAACCATAACCCTGATCATTACCATGAACCATAACCCTGATCATTACCGTGAAACATAACCCTGATCATTACCGTGAAACATAACCCTGATCATTACCATGAACCATAACCCTGGTCATTACCATGAACCATAACCCTGATCATTACCATGACCATAACCCTGATCATTACCAAGAACCATAACCCTGATCATTACTATGAACCACAACCCTGATCATTACAATGAACCATAACCCTGATTATTACCATGACTATAACCCTGATCATTACCATGAACCATAACCCTGATCATTAACATGAACCATAACCCTGATCATTACTATGAACCATAACCCTGATCATTACCATGAACCATAACCCTGATCATTACTATGAACCATAACCCTGATCATTACTATGAACCATAACCCTGAACATTACTATGAATCAAAACCCTGATCATTACTATGAACCAAAATCCTGATCATTACCATGAACCATAACCCTGATCATTACCATGAAACATAACCCTGATCATTACCATGACCATAACCCTGATCATTAACATGAACCATAACCCTGATCATTACCATGAACCATAACCCTGGTCATTAAAATTAACCATAACCCTTATCATTAACATGAACCATAACCCTGATCATTACCATGAACCATAACCCTGATCATTACCATGAACCATAACCCTGATCATTACCATAAAAAATAACCCTGATCATTACCACGAACCATAACCCTGATCATTACCATGACCATAACCCTGATCATTACCATGAACCATAACTCTGATCATTACTATGAACCATACCCTGATTATTACCATTAACCATAACCCTGATCATTACCTTGACTATAACCCTAATCATTACTATGAACCATAACCCTGATCATTATCATGAACCATAACCCTGATCATTACCATGAACCTTAACCCTGATCATTACCATGAAACATAACCCTGATCATTACCATGAAACATAACCCTGATCATTACCATGAAACATAACCCTGATCATTACTATGAACCATAACCCTGATCATTACAATGAACCATAACCCTGATCATTACCATGAACCATAACCCTGATTATTACCATGACTATAACCCTGATCATTACCGTGAACCATAACCCTGGTCATTAACATGAACCATAACCCTGATCATTACTATGAACAATAACCCTGATCATTACCATGAACCATAACCCTGATCATTACTATGAACCATAACCCTGATCATTACTATGAACCATAACCCTGATCATTACCTTGAAACATAACCCTGATCATTAACATGAACCATAACCCTGATCATTACCATGAACCATAACCCTGGTCATTAAAATGAACCATAACCCTTATCATTACCATGAACCATAACCCTGATCATTACCATGAACCATAACCCTGATCATTACTATGAACCATAACCCTGATCATTACCATGAACAATAACCCTGATCATGACTATGAACCATAAACCTGTTCATTACCATGAACCATAACCCTGATCATTACCATGACCTATAACCCTGATAATGAACTATAACCCTGATCATTACCATGACCATAACCCTGATCATTACCATGACTATAACCCTAATCACTACTATGAACCAAAACCCTGATCATTACCATGAACCATAACCCTGATCATTACCATGAACCATAAGCCTGATAATTACCATGACTATAACCCTCATCATTACCATGAACCATAACCCTGATCATTACCATGAAACATAACCCTAATCATTACCTTGACTATAACCCTAATCATTACCATGAACCACAACCCTGATCATTACCATGACTATAACCCTGATCATTACCATGACCACAACCCTGATCATTACCATGAACCATAACCCTGATCATTACCATGAACAATAACCCTGATTATTACCATGAACCATAACCCTGATCATTACCATGAACCATAAGCCTGATCATTACCATGACTATAACCCTGATCATTACCGTGAACCATAACCCTGATCATTACCATGAAACATAACCCTGATCATTACCATGACCATAACTTTGATCATTACCATGAACCATAACCCTGATCATTACTATGAACCATAACCCTGATCATTACCATGAACCATAACTCTGATTATTACCATTAACCATAACCCTGATCATTACCTTGACTATAAACCTAATCATTACTATGAACCATAACCCTGATCATTATCATGAACCATAACCCTGATCATTACCATGAACCATAACCCTGATCATTACCATGAAACATAACCCTGATCATTACCATGAAACATAACTCTGATCATTACCATGAACCATAACCCTGATCATTACCATGAACCATAACCCTGATCATTACCATGACCATAACCCTGATCATTACCGAGAACCATAACCCTGATCATTACTATGAACCACAACCCTGATCATTACAATGAACCATAACCCTGATTATTACCATGACTATAACCCTGATCATTACCATGAACCATAACCCTGATCATTAACATGAACCATAACCCTGATCATTACTATGAACCATAACCCTGATCATTACCATGAACCATAACCCTGATCATTACTATGAACCATAACCCTGATCATTACTATGAACCATAACCCTGAACATTACTATGAATCAAAACCCTGATCATTACTATGAACCAAAATCCTGATCATTACCATGAACCATAACCCTGATCATTACCATGAAACATAACCCTGATCATTACCATGACCATAACCCTGATCCTTAACATGAACCATAACCCTGATCATTACCATGAACCATAACCCTGGTCATTAAAATTAACCATAACCCTTATCATTAACATGAACCATAACCCTGATCATTACCATGAACCATAACCCTGATCATTACCATGAACCATAACCCTGATCATTACCATGAAAAATAACCCTGATCATTACCACGAACCATAACCCTGATCATTACCATGACCATAACCCTGATCATTACCATGAACCATAACTCTGATCATTACTATGAACCATACCCTGATTATTACCATTAACCATAACCCTGATCATTACCTTGACTATAACCCTAATCATTCCTATGAACCATAACCCTGATCATTATCTTGAACCATAACCCTGATCATTACCATGAACCTTAACCATGATCATTACCATGAAACATAACCCTGATCATTACCATGAAACATAACCCTGATCATTACCATGAAACATAACCCTGATCATTACTATGAACCATAACCCTGATCATTACAATGAACCATAACCCTGATCATTACCATGAACCATAACCCTGATTATTACCATGACTATAACCCTGATCATTACGTGAACCATAACCCTGGTCATTAACATGAACCATAACCCTGATCATTACTATGAACAATAACCCTGATCATTACCATGAACCATAACCCTGATCATTACTATGAACCATAACCCTGATCATTACTATGAACCATAACCCTGATCATTACCTTGAAACATAACCCTGATCATTAACATGAACCATAACCCTGATCATTACCATGAACCATAACCCTGGTCATTAAAATGAACCATAACCCTTATCATTACCATGAACCATAACCCTGATCATTAGCATGAACCATAACCCTGATCATTACTATGAACCATAACCCTGATCATTACCATGAACAATAACCCTGATCATGACTATGAACCATAAACCTGTTCATTTCCATGAACCATAACCCTGATCATTACCATGACCTATAACCCTGATAATGAACTATAACCCTGATCATTACCATGACCATAACCCTGATCATTACCATGACTATAACCCTAATCACTACTATGAACCAAAACCCTGATCATTACCATGAACCATAACCCTGATCATTACCATGAAACATAACCCTGATCATTACCATGAAACATAACCCTGATCATTACCATGAACCATAACCCTGATCATTACCATGAACCATAACCCTGATCATTACCATGACCATAACCCTGATCATTACCGAGAACCATAACCCTGATCATTACTATGAACCATAACCCTGATTATTACCATGACTATAACCCTGATCATTACCATGAACCATAACCCTGATCATTAACATGAACCATAACCCTGATCATTACTATGAACCATAACCCTGATCATTACCATGAACCATAACCCTGATCATTACTATGAACCATAACCACTGTCATTACTATGAACCATAACCCTGAACATTACTATGAATCAAAACCCTGATCATTACTATAAACCAAAATCCTGATCATTACCATGAACCATAACCCTGATCATTACCATGAAACATAACCCTGATCATTACCATGACCATAACCCTGATCATTAACATGAACCATAACCCTGATCATTACCATGAACCATAACCCTGGTCATTAAAATTAACCATAACCCTTATCATTAACATGAACCATAACCCTGATCATTACCAGAACCATAACCCTGATCATTACCATGAACCATAACCCTGATCATTACCATGAAAAATAACCCTGATCATTACACGAACCATAACCCTGATCATTACCGTGACCATAACCCTGATCATTACCATGAACCATAACTCTGATCATTACTATGAACCATACCCTGATTATTACCATTAACCATAACCCTGATCATTACCTTGACTATAACCCTGATCATTACTATGAACCATAACCCTGATCATTATCAGAACCATAACCCTGATCATTATCACGAACCTTAACCCTGATCATTACCATGAAACATAACCCTGATCATTACCATGAAACATAACCCTGATCATTACCATGAAACATAACCCTGATCATTACTATGAACCATAACCCTGATCATTACAATGAACCATAACCCTGATCATTACCATGAACCATAACCCTGATTATTACCATGACTATAACCCTGATCATTACCGTGAACCATAACCCTGGTCATTAACATGAACCATAACCCTGATCATTACTATGAACAATAACCCTGATCATTACCATGAACCATAACCCTGATCATTACTATGAACCATAACCCTGATCATTACTATGAACCATAACCCTGATCATTACCTTGAAACATAACCCTGATCATTAACATGAACCATAACCCTGATCATTACCATGAACCATAACCCTGGTCATTAAAATGAACCATAACCCTTATCATTACCATGAACCATAACCCTGATCATTACCATGAACCATAACCCTGATCATTACTATGAACCATAACCCTGATCATTGCCATGAACAATAACCCTGATCATGACTATGAACCATAAACCTGTTCATTTCCATGAACCATAACCCTGATCATTACCATTACCTATAACCCTGATAATGAACTATAACCCTGATCATTACCATGACCATAACCCTGATCATTACCATGACTATAACCCTAATCACTACTATGAACCAAAACCCTGATCATTACCATGAACCATAACCCTGATCATTACCATGAACCATAAGCCTGATAATTACCATGACTATAACCCTGATCATTACCATGAACCATAACCCTGATCATTACCATGAAACATAACCCTGATCATTACTATGAACCATAACCCTGATCATTACCATGAACCAAAACCCTAATCATTACCTTGACTATAACCCTAATCATTACCATGAACCACAACCCTGATCATTACCATGACTATAACCCTGATCATTACCATGACTATAACCCTGATCATTACCATGACCACAACCCTGATCATTACCATGAACCATAACCCTGATCATTACCATGAACAATAACCCTGCTTATTACCATGAACCATAACCCTGATCATTACCATGAACCATAAGCCTGATCATTACCATGACTATAACCCTGATCATTACCATGAACCATAACCCTGATCATTACCATGAAACATAACCCTGATCATTACCATGACCATAACCTTGATCATTACCATGAACCATAACCCTGATCATTACTATGAACCATAACCCTGATCATTACCATGAACCATAACCCTAATCATTACCTTGACTATAACCCTGATCATTACCATTAAACATAACCCTGATCATTACCATGAACCATAACCCTGATCATTACCATAAAACATAACGCTGATCATTACCATGACCATAACCCTGATCATTACCATTTACCATAACCCTGATCATTACCATGAACCATAACCCTGATCATTACCATGACCATAACCCTGATCATTACCATCAACCATAACCCTGATCATTACCATGTACCATAACCCTGATCATTACCTTGACTATTGTGACACTCTGGCTCCACGGACCTTGATATTTGAGCCAGGGTTGTTTAGTTTCATTGTTTGGGTGTATTTCTATGTTGGGGATTTCTGGTTGTGTATTTTCTATGTTTGGTTAATTGTTCTTGATTAGTCGTATGACTCCCAATCGGAGGTAACGAGTGTCAGCTGTCGGCTCGTTATCTCTGATTGGGAGCCATATTTATACTGTGTGAGTTCACTTTGTGTTGTGGGTTATTGTTTCTTTGTTGCTGTTAGTAGTATTCAGTATAGAACTTCACGGATCGTCATTTGTTGTTTTCTTCGTGGTTGCTTTAAGTTAATAAAGTCATCATGTTCACTCGCAACGCTGCGCATTGGTCTCCTCCTTCAGACGAGCGTGACAGAATAACCCACCAAAAAAGGACCAAGCAGCGCGTCCAGGAGCAAGGGGTCTGGACACAGGAGTTATGGATGCCTCCTAAGGACTTTTGGACATGGGAGGAGATTCGGGCTGGAAAGGGTCCTTGGGCACAACCGGAGGAACATCATCGCCCTCGTGAAGAGCTGGAGGCAGCTGCAGCCGAGAGGAGGTGGTCTGAGGAGGAATATCACCGCCCTCGTGAAGAGCTGGAGGCAGCTGCAGCCGAGAGGAGGTGGTATGAAGAGGAAGCGCGGAGTCGAGGCTGGAAGCCCGTGGTTACTCCCCAAAAAATTTTTTGGGGGGCACATGGCTTGGGCGCCTGGGCAGCAGGAGGCTGCCACAGGGAGAAAAGGAGAGAAGGCTATCGGATTACGGGAGCCATTGGCGAGTAGAGGGAGGGAAGTTGTTGTGGCACGGCATGAGAGACTGAAGTGTGTTCCCAGTCTGGTCCGGTCCGTTCTTGATCCCCAGTTAAGGCCAGTGGTGGGTGTTCCCGGTACGGTCCGGCCTGTTCCTACTCCACGCACCAGGTCCACGATGTGCGTCGCCAGCCGGCCTGAACTGCCCGTCTGCCCAACGCCGTATGAACTGCCCGTCTGCCCAACGCCGTCTGAACTGCCCGTCTGCCCAACGGCGCCTGAACTGCCCGTCTGCCCAACGCCGTATGAACTGCCCGTCTGCCCAACGCCGTCTGAACTGCCCGTCTGCCCAACGGCGCCTGAACTGCCCGTCTGCCCAACGCCGTCTGAACTGCCCGTCTGCCCAACGCCGTCTGAACTGTCCGTCTGCCCAACGCCGTCTGAACTGCCCGTCTGTACTGAGCCTACAAAGCCGCCCGTCTGCCATGAGCCTTCAGAGCCGTCCGCCAGACCGGAGCCGCTAGAGCTCTCCGCCAGACAGGATCAGCCAGAGCCTTCCGCCAGACAGGATCAGCCAGAGCCTTCCGCCAGACAGGATCAGCCAGAGCCTTCCGCCAGACAGGAGCAGCCAGAGCCTTCCGCCAGACATGAGCAGCCAGATCCGTCAGCCAGCCATGAGCAGCCAGATCCGTCAGCCAGCCATGAGCAGCCAGATCCGTCAGCCAGCCATGAGCAACCAGATCCGTCAGCCAGCCATGAGCAGCCAGACCCGTCAGCCAGCCATGAGCAGCCAGACCCGTCAGCCAGCCATGAGCAGCCAGATCCGTCAGCCAGCCATGAGCAGCCAGATCCGTCAGCCAGCCATGAGCAGCCAGATCCGTCAGCCAGCCATGAGCAGCCAGATCCGTCAGCCCGCCAGGATCCGCCAGATCCGTCAGCCAGCCAGGATCCGCCAGAGCCGTCCTGCCAGGATCCGCCAGAGCCGTCCAGCCAGGATCCGCCAGAGCTGTCCAGCCAGGATCCGCCAGAGCTGTCCAGCCAGGATCCGCCAGAACCGTCTAGCCAGGATCCGCCAGAGCCGCCCAGCCAGGATCCGCCAGAGCCGTCCAGCCAGGATCCGCCAGAGCCGTCCCAGCCAGGATCCGCCAGAGCCGTCCAGCCAGGATCCGCCAGAGCCGTCCAGCCAGGATCCGCCAGAGCTGCCCAGCCAGGATCCGCCAGAGCCGTCCAGCCAGGATCCGCCAGAGCCGTCCCGCCAGGATCCGCCAGAGCCGTCCCGCCAGGATCCGCCAGAGCTGCCCCGCCAGGGATCCGCCAGAGCCGTCCCCGCCAGGATCCGCCAGAGCCAGCCAGCCAGGATCCGCCATCTAGTCAGGTACTGCCCCTCAGTCCGGTACTGCCCCGTAGTCCGGTGCCGCCCTTAATCCAGTGGGGGTTTAGTTGGGGGTGGTCATGAGGAAGGGAATACGGAAGGGATAGTGACTAAGGTGGGGTGGGGACCACGACCTGGGCCAGAGCCGCCACCAGGGACAGACGCCCACCCAGACCCTCCCCGAGACTGTGTGCTGAGTGCGCCCGGAGGTCGCACCTTTAGGGGGGTAATGTGACACTCTGGCTCCACGGACCTTGATATTTGAGCCAGGGTTGTTTAGTTTCATTGTTTGGGTGTATTTCTATGTTGGGGATTTCTGGTTGTGTATTTTCTATGTTTGGTTAATTGTTCTTGATTAGTCGTATGACTCCCAATCGGAGGTAACGAGTGTCAGCTGTCGGCTCGTTATCTCTGATTGGGAGCCATATTTATACTGTGTGAGTTCACTTTGTGTTGTGGGTTATTGTTTCTTTGTTGCTGTTAGTAGTATTCAGTATAGAACTTCACGGATCGTCATTTGTTGTTTTCTTCGTGGTTGCTTTTAAGTTAATAAAGTCATCATGTTCACTCGCAACGCTGCGCATTGGTCTCCTCCTTCAGACGAGCGTGACAACTATAACCCTAATCATTACTATTAATCATACCCGATCATTACCATGAACCATAACCCTGATCATTACCAAGACTATAACCCTGATCATTACTATGAACCATAACCCTGATCATTACCATGAACCATAACCCTGAACATTACTATGAACCAAAACCCTGATCATTACTATGAACCAAAATCCTGATCATTACCTTGAACCATAACCCTGATTATTACCATGAACCATAACCTTGATCATTACCATGAACCATAACCCTGATCATTAAAATTAACCATAACCTTATCATGACCATGAACCAAAACCCTGATCATTACCATGAACCATAACCCTGATCATTACTATGAACCATAACCCTGATCATTACCATGAACAATAACCCTGATCATTACTATGAACCATAAACCTGATCATTACCATGAACCATAACCCTGATCATTACCATGAACTATAACCCTGATCATGAACTATAACCCTGTAGCTCAGCTGGTAGAGCACGGCGCTTGTAACGCCAAGGTAGTGGGTTCGATCCCCGGGACCACCCATACACAAAAAATGTATGCACGCATGACTGTAAGTCGCTTAGGATAAAAGCGTCTGCTAAATGGCATATTATTATTATTATTATTATTATTATTATTATCATTACAATGACCATAAACCTGATCATTAACATGAACCATAACCCTGATCATTACCATGAACCATAAACCTGATCATTACCATGACTATACCCATGATCATTATCATGAACCATAACCCTGATCATTACCATGAACCATAACCCTGATCATTACCATGAACCATAACCCTGATCATTACCACAAACCATAACCCTGATCATTACCATGACCATAACCCTGATCATTACCATGAACCATAACTCTGATCATTACTATGAACCATAACCCTGATTATTACCATTAACCATAACCCTGATCATTACCTTGACTATAAACCTAATCATTACTATGAACCATAACCCTGATCATTATCATGAACCATAACCCTGATCATTACCATGAACCATAACCCTGATCATTACCATGAAACATAACCTGATCATTACCATGAAACATAACCCTGATCATTACCAGAACCATAACCCTGATCATTACCATGAACCATAACCCTGATCATTACCATGACCATAACCCTGATCATTACCAAAAACCATAACCCTGATCATTACTATGAACCATAACCCTGATTATTACCATTAACCATAACCCTGATCATTACCTTGACTATAAACCCAATCATTACAATGAACCATAACCCTGATTATTACCATGACTATAACCCTGATCATTACCATGAACCATAACACTGATCATTAACATGAACCATAACCCTGATCATTACTATGAACCATAACCCTGATCATTACCATGAACCATAACCCTGATCATTACTATGAACCATAACCCTGATCATTACTATGAACCATAACCCTGTACATTACTATGAACCAAAACCCTGATCATTACTATGAACCAAAATCCTGATCATTACCATGAACCATAACCCTGATCATTACCATGAAACATAACCTTGATCATTACCATGAACCATAACCCTGATCATTACCATGAACTATAACCCTGATCATGAACTATAACCCTGATCATTACCATGACCATAACCCTGATCATTAACATGAACCATAACCCTGATCATTACCATGAACCATAAACCTGATCATTACCATGACTATACCCATGATCATTACCATGAACCATAACCCTGATCATTACCATGAACCATAACCCTGATCATTACCATGAACCATAACCCTGATCATTACCACGAACCATAACCCTGATCATTACCATGACCATAACCCTGATCATTACCATGAACTATAACTCTGATCATTACTATGAACCATAACCCTGATTATTACCATTAACCATAACCCTGATCATTACCTTGACTATAAACCTAATCATTACTATGAACCATAACCCTGATCATTATCATGAACCATAACCCTGATCATTACCATGAACCATAACCCTGATCATTACCATGAAACATAACCCTGATCATTACCATGAAACATAACCCTTATCATTACCATGAACCATAACCCTGATCATTACCATGACCATAACCCTGATCATTGCCAAGAACCATAACCCTCATCATTACTATAAACCACAACCCTGATCATTACAATGAACCATAACCCTGATTATTACCATGACTATAACCCTGATCATTACCATGAACCATAACCCTGATCATTAACATGAACCATAACCCTGATCATTACTATGAACCACAACCCTGATCATTACAATGAACCATAACCCTGATTATTACCATGACTAAAACCCTGATCATTACCATGAACCATAACCCTGATCATTAACATGAACCATAACCCTTATCATTACTATGAACCATAACCCTGATCATTACCATGAACCATAACCCTGATCATTACTATGAACCATAACCCTGATCATTACTATGAACCATAACCCTGATCATTGCCTTGAACCATAACCCTGATCATTACCATGAACCATAACCCTGATCATTACCATGACCATAACCCTGATCATTGCCAAGAACCATAACCCTGATCATTACTATAAACCACAACCCTGATCATTACAATGAACCATAACCCTGATTATTACCATGACTATAACCCTGATCATTACCATGAACCATAACCCTGATCATTAACATGAACCATAACCCTGATCATTACTATGAACCACAACCCTGATCATTACAATGAACCATAACCCTGATTATTACCATGACTAAAACCCTGATCATTACCATGAACCATAACCCTGATCATTAACATGAACCATAACCCTTATCATTACTATGAACCATAACCCTGATCATTACCATGAACCATAACCCTGATCATTACTATGAACCATAACCCTGATCATTACTATGAACCATAACCCTGATCATTGCCTTGAACCATAACCCTGATCATTACCATGAACCATAACCCTGATCATTACCATGAACCATAACCCTGGTCATTAAAATGAACCATAACCCTTATCATTACCATGAACCATAACCCTGATCAATACCATGAACCATAACCCTGATCATTACTATGAACCATAACCTTGATCATTACCATGAACAATAACCCTGATCATGACTATGAACCATAAACCTGTTCATTACCATGAACCATAACCCTGATCATTACCATGACCTATAACCCTGATCATGAACTATAACCCTGATCATTACCATGACCATAACCCTGATCATTACCATGACTATAACCCTAATCACTACTATGAACCATAACCCTGATCATTACCATGAACCATAACCCTGATCATTACCATGAACCATAAGCCTGATCATTACCATGACTATAACCATGATCATTACTATGAACCATAACCCTGATCATTACCATGAACCATAACCCTGATCATCACCATGAAACATAACCCTGATCATTACCATGACCATAACCCTGATCATTACCATGAACCATAACCCTGATCATTACCATGACCATAACCCTGATCATTACCATCAACCATAACCCTGATCATTACCATGTACCATAACCCTGATCATTACCTTGACTATAACCCTAATCATTACTATTAATCATACCCCTGATCATTACCATGAACCATAACCCTGATCATTACCAAGACTATAACCCTGATCATTACTATGAACCATAACCCTGATCATTACCATGAACCATAACCCTGAACATTACTATGAACCAAAACCCTGATCATTACTATGAACCAAAATCCTGATCATTACCTTGAACCATAACCCTGATTATTACCATGAACCATAACCTTGATCATTACCATGAACCATAACCCTGATCATTAAAATTAACCATAACCTTATCGCGACCATGAACCAAAACCCTGATCATTACCGCGAACCATAACCCTGATCATTACTATGAACCATAACCCTGATCATTACCATGAACAATAACCCTGATCATTACTATGAACCATAAACCTGATCATTACCATGAACCATAACCCTGATCATTACCATGAACTATAACCCTGATCATGAACTATAACCCTGTAGCTCAGCTGGTAGAGCACGGCGCTTGTAACGCCAAGGTAGTGGGTTCGATCCCCGGGACCACCCATACACAAAAAATGTATGCACGCATGACTGTAAGTCGCTTAGGATAAAAGCGTCTGCTAAATGGCATATTATTATTATTATTATTATTATTATTATTATCATTACAATGACCATAAACCTGATCATTAACATGAACCATAACCCTGATCATTACCATGAACCATAAACCTGATCATTACCATGACTATACCGCATGATCATTATCACGAACCATAACCCTGATCATTACCATGAACCATAACCCTGATCATTACCATGAACCATAACCCTGATCATTACCACAAACCATAACCCTGATCATTACCATGACCATAACCCTGATCATTACCATGAACCATAACTCTGATCATTACTATGAACCATAACCCTGATTATTACCATTAACCATAACCCTGATCATTACCTTGACTATAAACCTAATCATTACTATGAACCATAACCCTGATCATTATCATGAACCATAACCCTGATCATTACCATGAACCATAACCCTGATCATTACCATGAAACATAACCCTGATCATTACCATGAAACATAACCCTGATCATTACCATGAACCATAACCCTGATCATTACCATGAACCATAACCCTGATCATTACCATGACCATAACCCTGATCATTACCAAAAACCATAACCCTGATCATTACTATGAACCATAACCCTGATTATTACCATTAACCATAACCCTGATCATTACCTTGACTATAAACCCAATCATTACAATGAACCATAACCCTGATTATTACCATGACTATAACCCTGATCATTACCATGAACCATAACACTGATCATTAACATGAACCATAACCCTGATCATTACTATGAACCATAACCCTGATCATTACCATGAACCATAACCCTGATCATTACTATGAACCATAACCCTGATCATTACTATGAACCATAACCCTGAACATTACTATGAACCAAAACCCTGATCATTACTATGAACCAAAATCCTGATCATTACCATGAACCATAACCCTGATCATTACCATGAAACATAACCTTGATCATTACCATGAACCATAACCCTGATCATTACCATGAACTATAACCCTGATCATGAACTATAACCCTGATCATTACCATGACCATAACCCTGATCATTAACATGAACCATAACCCTGATCATTACCATGAACCATAAACCTGATCATTACCATGACTATACCCCATGATCATTACCATGAACCATAACCCTGATCATTACCATGAACCATAACCCTGATCATTACCATGAACCATAACCCTGA
Organism: Coregonus clupeaformis; assembly: GCF_020615455.1. NCBI lineage: Eukaryota > Metazoa > Chordata > Actinopteri > Salmoniformes > Salmonidae > Coregonus > Coregonus clupeaformis. The sequence continues at coordinate 31,296,432 of NC_059208.1, read as the reverse complement.
TCATTACCACGAACCATAACCCTGATCATTACCATGACCATAACCCTGATCATTACCATGAACTATAACTCTGATCATTACTATGAACCATAACCCTGATTATTACCATTAACCATAACCCTGATCATTACCTTGACTATAAACCTAATCATTACTATGAACCATAACCCTGATCATTATCATGAACCATAACCCTGATCATTACCATGAACCATAACCCTGATCATTACCATGAAACATAACCCTGATCATTACCATGAAACATAACCCTTATCATTACCATGAACCATAACCCTGATCATTACCATGACCATAACCCTGATCATTGCCAAGAACCATAACCCTCATCATTACTATAAACCACAACCCTGATCATTACAATGAACCATAACCCTGATTATTACCATGACTATAACCCTGATCATTACCACGAACCATAACCCTGATCATTAACATGAACCATAACCCTGATCATTACTATGAACCACAACCCTGATCATTACAATGAACCATAACCCTGATTATTACCATGACTAAAACCCTGATCATTACCACGAACCATAACCCTGATCATTAACACGAACCATAACCCTTATCATTACTATGAACCATAACCCTGATCATTACCATGAACCATAACCCTGATCATTACTATGAACCATAACCCTGATCATTACTATGAACCATAACCCTGATCATTGCCTTGAACCATAACCCTGATCATTACCACGAACCATAACCTGATCATTACCATGACCATAACCCTGATCATTGCCAAGAACCATAACCCTGATCATTACTATAAACCACAACCCTGATCATTACAATGAACCATAACCCTGATTATTACCATGACTATAACCCTGATCATTACCATGAACCATAACCCTGATCATTAACATGAACCATAACCCTGATCATTACTATGAACCACAACCCTGATCATTACAATGAACCATAACCCTGATTATTACCATGACTAAAACCCTGATCATTACCATGAACCATAACCCTGATCATTAACATGAACCATAACCCTTATCATTACTATGAACCATAACCCTGATCATTACCATGAACCATAACCCTGATCATTACTATGAACCATAACCCTGATCATTACTATGAACCATAACCCTGATCATTGCCTTGAACCATAACCCTGATCATTACCAGAACCATAACCCTGATCATTACCATGAACCATAACCCTGGTCATTAAAATGAACCATAACCCTTATCATTACCATGAACCATAACCCTGATCAATACCACGAACCATAACCCTGATCATTACTATGAACCATAACCTTGATCATTACCACGAACAATAACCCTGATCGCGACTATGAACCATAAACCTGTTCATTACCACGAACCATAACCCTGATCATTACCATGACCTATAACCCTGATCATGAACTATAACCCTGATCATTACCATGACCATAACCCTGATCATTACCATGACTATAACCCTAATCACTACTATGAACCATAACCCTGATCATTACCAGAACCATAACCCTGATCATTACCATGAACCATAAGCCTGATCATTACCATGACTATAACCATGATCATTACTATGAACCATAACCCTGATCATTACCATGAACCATAACCCTGATCATCACCATGAAACATAACCCTGATCATTACCATGACCATAACCCTGATCATTACCATGAACCATAACCCTGATCGTTACTATGAACCATAACCCTAATCATTACAATGAACCATAACCCTGATCATTACCTTGACCATAACCCTAATCATTACCATGAACCAAAACCCTGATCATTACCATGACTATAACCCTGATCATTACCATGACTATAACCCTGATCATTACCATGACCACAACCCTGATCATTACCATGAACCATAACCCTGATCACTACCATGAACCATAACCCTGATTATTACCATAAACCATAACCCTGATCATTACCATGACTATAACCCTGATTATTACCATGAACCATAACCCTGATCATTACCATGAACCATAACCCTGATCATTAACATGAACCATAACCCTGATCATTACTATGAACCATAACCCTGATTATTACTTTGAACCATAACCCTGATCATTACCTTTAACCATAACCCTGATCATTACCATGAACCATAACCCTGATCATTACCATGAACCATAACCCTGGTCATTAAAATGAACCATAACCCTTATCATTACCATGAACCATAACCCTGATCATTACTATGAACCATAACCCTGATCATTACCATGAACAATAACCCTGATCATTACTATGAACCATAAACCTGTTCTTTACCATGAACCATAACCCTGATCATTACCATGACCTATAACCCTGATCCAGAACTATAACCCTGATCATTACACTGACCATAACCCTGATCATTACCATGACTATAACCCTAATCACTACTATGAACCATAACCCTGATTATTACCATTAACCATAACCCTGATCATTACCTTGACTATAAACCTAATCATTACTATGAACAATAACCCTGATCATTATCATGAACCATAACCCTGATCATTACCATGAACCATAACCCTGATCATTACCATGAAACATAACCCTGATCATTACCATGAAACATAACCCTGATCATTACCATGAACCATAACCCTGATCATTACCATGAACCATAACCCTGATCATTACCATGACCATAACCCTGATCATTACCAAGAACCATAACCCTGATCATTACTATGAACCACAACCCTGATCATTACAATGAACCATAACCCTGATTATTACCATGACTATAACCCTGATCATTACCATGAACCATAACACTGATCATTAACATGAACCATAACCCTGATCATTACTATGAACCATAACCCTGATCATTACCATGAACCAAAACCCTGATCATTACTATGAACCAAAATCCTGATCATTACCATGAACCATAACCCTGATCATTACCATGAAACATAACCTTGATCATTACCATGAACCATAACCCTGATCATTACCGTGAACTATAACCCTGATCATGAACTATAACCTGATCATTACCATGACCATAACCCTGATCATTAACATGAACCATAACCCTGATCATTACCAGAACCATAAACCTGATCATTACCATGACTATACCCATGATCATTACCGCGAACCATAACCCTGATCATTACCACGAACCATAACCCTGATCATTACCATGAACCATAACCCTGATCATTACCACGAACCATAACCCTGATCATTACCATGACCATAACCCTGATCATTACCATGAACCATAACTCTGATCATTACTATGAACCATAACCCTGATTATTACCATTAACCATAACCCTGATCATTACCTTGACTATAAACCTAATCATTACTATGAACCATAACCCTGATCATTATCATGAACCATAACCCTGATCATTACCATGAACCATAACCCTGATCATTACCATGAAACATAACCCTGATCATTACCGTGAAACATAACCCTGATCATTACCATGAACCATAACCCTGATCATTACCATGACCATAACCCTGATCATTGCCAAGAACCATAACCCTGATCATTACTATGAACCACAACCCTGATCATTACAATGAACCATAACCCTGATTATTACCATGACTATAACCCTGATCATTACCATGAACCATAACCCTGATCATTAACATGAACCATAACCCTGATCATTACTATGAACCACAACCCTGATCATTACAATGAACCATAACCCTGATTATTACCATGACTATAACCCTGATCATTACCATGAACCATAACCCTGATCATTAACATGAACCATAACCCTTATCATTACTATGAACCATAACCCTGATCATTACCATGAACCATAACCCTGATCATTACTATGAACCATAACCCTGATCATTACTATGAACCATAACCCTGATCATTGCCTTGAACCATAACCCCGATCATTACCATGAACCATAACCCTGATCATTACCATGAACCATAACCCTGGTCATTAAAATGAACCATAACCCTTATCATTACCATGAACCATAACCCTGATCAATACCATGAACCATAACCCTGATCATTACTATGAACCATAACCTTGATAATTACCATGAACAATAACCCTGATCATGACTATGAACCATAAACCTGTTCATTACAATGAACCATAACCCTGATCATTACCATGACCTATAACCCTGATCATGAACTATAACCCTGATCATTACCATGACCATAACCCTGATCATTACCATGACTATAACCCTAATCACTACTATGAACCATAACCCTGATCATTACCATGAACCATAACCCTGATCATTACCATGAACCATAAGCCTGATCATTACCATGACTATAACCATGATCATTACTATGAACCATAACCCTGATCATTACCATGAACCATAACCCTGATCATCACCATGAAACATAACCCTGATCATTACCATGACCATAACCCTGATCATTACCATGAACCATAACCCTGATCATTACTATGAACCATAACCCTAATCATTACAATGAACCATAACCCTGATCATTACCTTGACTATAACCCTAATCATTACCATGAACCAAAACCCTGATCATTACCATGACTATAACCCTGATCATTACCATGACTATAACCCTGATCATTACCATGACCACAACCCTGATCATTACCATGAACCATAACCCTGATCATTACCATGAACCATAACCCTGATCATTACCATGAACCATAACCCTGATCATTATCATGAACCATAACCCTGATCATTACCATGACTATAACCATGATCATTACCATGAACCCTAACCCTGATCATTACCATGAACCATAACCCTGTTCATTACCATGAACAATAACCCTGATCATTACCCTGAAACATAACCCTGATCATTACCATGAACCATAAACCTGATCATTACTATGAACCATAACCCTGATCATTACCATGAACCATAACCCTGATCATTATCATGAACCATAACCCTGATCATTACCATGACTATAACCATGATCATTACCATGAACCCTAACCCTGATCATTACCATGAACCATAACCCTGATCATTACCATGAACAATAACCCTGATCATTACCCTGAAACATAACCCTGATCATTACCATGACCATATCCCTGATCATTACCATGAACCATAACCCTGATCATTACCATGACCATAACCTGATCAATTACTATGCCTAAAACCCTGATCATTACTATGAACCATAACCCTGATCATTACCATGAACCATAACCCTGATCATCACCATGAAACATAACCCTGATCATTACCATGACCATAACCCTGATCATTACCATGAACCATATCCCTGATCATTACTATGAACCATAACCCTGATCATTACCATGAACCATAACCCTGATCATTACCATGACTATAACCATGATCATTACCAAGAACCATAACCCTGATCATTACCATGAACCATAACCCTGATCATTACCATGAACAATAACCCTGATCATTACCCTGAAACATAACCCTGATCATTACCATGACCATAACCCTGATCATTACCATGAACCATAACCCTGATCATTACCATGAACCATAAACCTGATCATTACTATGAACCATAACCCTGATCATTACCATGAACCATAACCCTGATCATTACCTTGACTAAATCCCTAATCATTACTATGAACCATAACCCTGATCATTACCATGAACCATAACCCTGATCATTACCATGAACCATAAACCTGATCATTACCATGAACCATAACCCTGATCATGACCATGAAACATAACCCTGATCATTACCATGACCATAACCTGATCAATTACTATGCCTAAAACCCTGATCATTACTATGAACCATAACCCTGATCATTACCATGAACCATAACCCTGATCATCACCATGAAACATAACCCTGATCATTACCATGACCATAACCCTGATCATTACCATGAACCATATCCCTGATCATTACTATGAACCATAACCCTGATCATTACCATGAACCATAACCCTGATCATTACCATGACTATAACCATGATCATTACCAAGAACCATAACCCTGATCATTACCATGAACCATAACCCTGATCATTACCATGAACAATAACCCTGATCATTACCCTGAAACATAACCCCTGATCATTACCATGACCATAACCCTGATCATTACCATGAACCATAACCCTGATCATTACCATGAACCATAAACCTGATCATTACTATGAACCATAACCCTGATCATTACCATGAACCATAACCCTGATCATTACCTTGACTAAATCCCTAATCATTACTATGAACCATAACCCTGATCATTACCATGAACCATAACCCTGATCATTACCATGAACCATAACCCTGATCATTACCATGACTATAACCATGATCATTACCAAGAACCATAACCCTGATCATTACCATGAACCATAAACCTGATCATTACTATGAACCATAACCCTGATCATTACCATGAACCATAACCCTGATCATTACCTTGACTAAATCCCTAATCATTACTATGAACCATAACCCTGATCATTACCATGAACCATAACCCTGATCATTACCATGAACCATAAACCTGATCATTACCATGAACTATAACCCTGATCATGAACCATAACCCTGATAATTACCATGAAACATAACCCTCATCATTACCATGACTATAACCCTGATCATTACTATGAACCATAACCCTGATCATTACCATGAACCATAACCCTAATCATTACCATGACTATAACCCTGATCATTACCATGAACCATAACCCTGATCATTACCATGAACCATAACCCTGATCATGAACTATAACCCTGATCATTACCATGAACATAACCCTGATCATTACCATGAACCATAAGCCTGATCATTACCATTACCATAACCCTGATCATTACCATGACTATAACCCTGATCATTACCATGAACCATAACCCTGATCATTACCATGAACCATAAGCCTGATCATTACCCTGACTATAACCCTGATCATTACTATGAACCATAACACTGATCATTACCATGAACCATAACCCTAATCATTACCATGACTATAACCCTGATCATTACCATGACTATAACCCTGATCATTACAATGAACCATAACCCTGGTCATTACCATGAACTATAACCTTGATCATTACCATGAACCATACCTTGATCATTACATGCCCCATAATCCTGATCATTACATGAACCATAACCCTGATCATTACCATGACCATAACCTGATCAATTACCATGCCTATAACCCTGATCATTACCATGAACCATAACCCTGATCATTATCATTACCATGCTCTCTCTCTCTTTCTCTCTCTCGCTCTCTCAATTTCAATTTCAATTTCAATTTCAATTTCAATTTCAATTTAAGGGTATTATTGGCATGGGTAACGTGTGTTAACATGGCCAAAGCAAGTGAAGTAGATAGTAAACAAAAGTGAAATAAACAATAAATATTAACAGTAAACATAAACATCTCTCTCTCTCTCTCTCTCTCTCTCTCTCTCTCTCTCTCTCTCTCTCTCTCTCTCTCTCTCTCTCTCTCTCTCTCTCTCTCTCTCTCTCTCTCTCTCTCTCTCTCTCTCTCTCTCTCTCTCTCTCTCTCTCTCTAATGCCTATTCACATCACCAGCATGTCATTAATAATCAAGCTAACACAGCCTGGCTAGGACCTGCTTGCAATTGATCAAGACTGAGCCTAGCTACTAGGCTATGTTATTGCAAATGCCAACGTGTTAGCTAGCTTGTTTGCCTTTAATGAATGTTTTCGATTGCGTTTTTGTTTTTGTGCGTTTTGCTCTTGAAGCACATTCAAAAACAGAAAAATGTATACAGAAGGTGTCACACTTTCCCAGCGTATATATTTGAATTGACTGTTGATTCATAATCATGAAAATATTATTTAATTTGTTGAGGGCAGATGTAAGGTATACTGTATGTGTGGTATACTGTATATATGGTATACTGTATGTGTGGTATACTGTATGTGTGGTATACTGTATATGCGGTATACTGTATGTGTGGTATACTGTATGTGTGGTATACTGTATGTGGTATACTGTATGTGTGGTATACTGTATGTGTGGTATACTGTATGTGTGGTATACTGTTAGTGGTATACTGTATGTGTGGTATACTCTATGTGGTGTACTGTATGTGTGGTATACTGTATGTGTGGTATACTGTATGTGGTATACTGTATGTGTGGTATACTGTATGTGTGGTATACTGTATGTGGTATACTGTATGTGTGGTATACTGTATGTGGTATACTGTATGTGTGGTATACTGTATGCGGTATACTGTACAGTGGGGAAAAAAAGTGTATTTAGTCAGCCACCAATTGTGCAAGTTCTCCCACTTAAAAAGATGAGAGAGGCCTGTAATTTTCATCATAGGTACACGTCAACTATGACAGACAAAATGAGAAAAAAAATCCAGAAAATCACATTGTAGGATTTTTTATGAATTATTTGCAAATTATGGTGGAAAATAAGTATTTGGTCAATAACAAAAGTTTCTCAATACTTTGTTATATACCCTTTGTTGGCAATGACACAGGTCAAACGTTTTCTGTAAGTGTTCACAAGGTTTTCACACACTGTTGCTGGTATTTTGGCCCATTCCTCCATGCAGATCTCCTCTAGAGCAGTGATGTTTTGGGGCTGTCGCTGGGCAACACGGACTTTCAACTCCCTCCAAAGATTTTCCATGGGGTTGAGATCTGGAGACTGGCTAGGCCACTCCAGGACCTTGAAATGCTTCTTACGAAGCCACTCCTTCGTTGCCCGGGCGGTGTGTTTGGGATCATTGTCATGCTGAAAGACCCAGCCACGTTTCATCTTCAATGCCCTTGCTGATGGAAGGAGGTTTTCACTCAAAATCTCACGATACATGGCCCCATTCATTCTTTCCTTTACACGGATCAGTCGTCCTGGTCCCTTTGCAGAAACACAGCCCCAAAGCATGATGTTTCCACCCCCATGCTTCACAGTAGGTATGGTGTTCTTTGGATGCAACTCAGCATTCTTTGTCCTCCAAACACGACGAGTTGAGTTTTTACCAAAAGGTTATATTTTGGTTTCATCTGACCATATGACATTCTCCCAATCCTCTTCTGGATCATCCAAATGCACTCTAGCAAACTTCAGACGGGCCTGGACATGTACTGGCTTAAGCAGGGGGACACGTCTGGCACTGCAGGATTTGAGTCCCTGGCGGCGTAGTGTGTTACTGATGGTAGGCTTTGTTACTTTGGTCCCAGCTCTCTGCAGGTCATTCACTAGGTCCCCCCCGTGTGGTTCTGGGATTTTTGCTCACCGTTCTTGTGATCATTTTGACCCCACGGGTGAGATCTTGCGTGGAGCCCCAGATCGAGGGAGATTATCAGTGGTCTTGTATGTCTTCCATTATCTTAATAATTGCTCCCACAGTTGATTTCTTCAAACCAAGCTGCTTACCTATTGCAGATTCAGTCTTCCCAGCCTGGTGCAGGTCTACAATTTTGTTTCTGGTGTCCTTTGACAGCTCTTTGGTCTTGGCCATAGTGGAGTTTGGAGTGTGACTGTTTGAGGTTGTGGACACGTGTCTTTTATACTGAAAACAAGTTCAAACAGGTGCCATTAATACAGGTAACGAGTGGAGGACAGAGAAGCCTCTTAAAGAAGAAGTTACAGGTCTGTGAGAGCCAGAAATCTTGCTTGTTTGTAGGTGACCAAATACTTATTTTCCACAATAATTTGCAAATAAATTCATAAAAAATCCTACAATGTGATTTTCTGGAAAAAAAATGCTCAATTTGTCTGTCATAGTTGACGTGTACCTATGATGAAAATTACAGGCCTCTCTCATCTTTTTAAGTGGGAGAACTTGCACAATTGGTGGCTGACTAAATACTTTTTTTCTCCACTGTATATGTGGTGTACTGTATATATGGTATACTGTATGTGTGGTATACTGTATATGTTGTATACTGTGTATGTGGTATACTGTATGTGTGGTATACTGTATATGTTGCATACTGTATGTGTGGTATACTGTATGTGTGGTATACTGTATGTGTGGTATACTGTATGTGGTATACTGTATGTGTGAAACCAATTAATGTTAGAGAAGTGCAGATATGTAGTGGGGTTTCTGGAATGATGTGTCTTGTGACTTCCTATTAAACATGTCCAGAGGTGAGTTCAAGAAGGGTTCTGTTTGCCGTGAACATGTTACTTAGTAACAATTTCAGTTGAACGATTTGAATGAACATTCCAAAATGTTACAGTGAAACAACAAACAGCTAAGATTACTGTAATCATACTCCAAATGACTTTCTATTCCTACAACATGCAATAGAAAGCCTACATGGACACATTATTATTTGTATCGGCAGTATAGACCCAAAACAGACACTTACGTTCGCCGCACACTACCTTCACGGACTGTTTCCTAACGTTAGCAAATGTTTGCGGCTAGCACAAAACAAATATGATAGCGAATTATTTCCCTTGTTGACCAAACCTCAGGTTCCAGATAGACCTGGGCTGGGATGAAGACAACCTGGCACTGCACTTCAACCCACGTTTTCATGATGTCACTGATGGTGCTGTGCTTGTGTGCAACTCAAAGATTGACGGCTGCTGGGGTCATGAGGAGAGAGAGAAACACAGTTCCCTCCAAAGGGGTTCTACTGTCAAGGTGTGACAGTTGTTGGGATGGGAAGATGGTCCTGACTGGACCAAGGAGGATGTTAGTCAGGATATATACAAATGTTTAAATAAATGAAAATATAATATTTGAGTTAAAAAACGGCATTGTGACATTTCTTAAAGGGATAGTTCAGGATTTTGCCAACGAGTCGGATGAACTCGTGGATAGCATTTTTATGTCTCTGCGTCCAGTATGACGGAAGTTACAGGTAGTTTCGCGAGCCAATGCTAACTTGTGTTAGCGCTAGCTTAGCGCAAAGACTGGAAGTATGCTAGCTGTACCCGAAGACTAGCAGCCTTTTTGCTAATTTACTACCTCATACTGGACGTGTAACGATTCCGGCAGTCTGAGTCGGTTCCTGTATGTGTATTAGTTTTTCTGCTCGGGATCTCCAGTTTCCCGAGGGTTCTGGAACGCTTCCTGCCTGGTTGCCGGGCTACGTTGCTAGGCGGGAGCTCTCCTGATTTCCACACCTGCATTCCATCAGCAATCTGCACACCTGGCCCTGATCATCACCTTCATAAGCTCTGACCTGACATCCATTCCCTGCCGGATCGTTAGCCATGAACAGTATGTTTATCAGCGGATCAGTCCTAGAGCTTAGAGCATTAGTTTTGTTGTTTTGCACCTTGTTTGCTGGTTGTATGCTTACCTCCGTTTTGTTCTCCCTACAGTCACTCGTCCGGAACCTTCACCCAACCTCTGCCTGATGGTCGGCGGCTGCCGAGCCATCATTGGACCAACCACTGCACCCTCTACAACTCATCCACGCCGCCCGCTCTGTTCCCTGGATTATTCAACATCACCCGTGGATCAGTTAAATAAACACTCACCTTTGACACCACTTACCTTGTCCTGGTCTGCTTCTGGGTTCTGGCTTAGTAAACCGTGACAGAACGATCCGGCCAGTATGAACCCAGCGGACCTGGACTCTGTTCGCCATGCCATTTCCCATCAGGAGAAGATGTTGGGCCATCATAGCACGGAGCTACAGGAGATCGCGTTGGCAGTTCGGAACCTTTCTACCGGTCTGACGGAGGTCCAGAACCAGCGCAAGTTTCCGGTGGAGGATCCACTACCGGTTTCACCCATCTCGCCTGCCGCTTCTGGAGCTGTGTCCTTCCGTGAGCCCAAGGTTCCGACGCCGGATAAATATGAGGGGGAGCTGGGAAGATGCCGTTCTTTCCTTATGCAGTGTGGGTTAGTGTTCGATCTACAGCCCTACTCTTATGCCACAGACAAGGCTAGGATAGCCTTTGTGATTGAGTTGCTGCGTGGTCGAGCGCTGGAGTGGGCTTCAGCCGTTTGGGAACGACAGGACCCCTGCATGGCTTCATACCAGGGGTTCACGGCCGAGATGAGGAAGCTCTTCGACCATTCCGTCCGAGGGAGGGACGCAGCTAGGCGCCTGTTTTCGCTTCGCCAAGGAACTCGTGGCGTGGCCGACTTCGTGATCGAGTTCAAGACGTTGGCTGTGGAGAGTGGGTGGAATGAGGAGTCTCTGCAAGCGGCCTTTTACCAGGGTCTGTCGGAGCAGCTCAAGGATGAGTTGATCTCCTATCCGGAGCCTAGTGACCTGGACAGCTTGGTAGCCTTGTCTATTCGGGTGGATAATCGAGTCCGAGAGCGAAGGAGGGAGAAGCAATGGGTTCCGTCCAATCGATCAGCTTCTCAGGTTCCAGTCGGGTCGGTGATTGGACCAGAATACGTCGATCATCGTCCACCACACAGGATTAGTGGAGAGGTCCTGTCTCCCGATTCTGAACCAATGCAAGTAGGGCGGCACGGGTTAACCAAGGAGGAACGCCAACTCAGACGTAGGACTAACTGTTGCCTCTACTGTGGTGGTTCGGGACATTACCTCGCCACCTGTTCCCGGCGGTCGTCAAACTGCGCGGCTCGCTAAAGTTGGGAGGACTTTTAGCGAGCCAGTTTCGACCTCTCAATACCTCTGTCAGACCCCGTTTCCCGGCTACCCTTATGAACAGGAATCAGAGCTTAGCGATTAACGCTTTTATCGATTCAGGTGCCGATGGAAGCTTTCTTGATGCCGAGTTGGTGGAACAGCTGGGGCTTTCCAAGGAGCAATTGCCGGAAGCCATTGAAGCGACCACTCTGAACGGCAGTAGTCTGGCACGTATCACGATGAGGACTGAACCGGTTAAGATGCTGTTGTCGGGGAATCATTCTGAGATGATTTCATTCTTCATTCTGCCGTCTTCCCATGTTCCTCTGGTCCTTGGATACCCCTGGCTGAAGGAACACAATCCCACGTTCGATTGGGTGACGGGCAAGGTAACGAGTTGGAGCCTTGATTGTCATGCTAACTGTCTCAAGACTGCCTGTCCCCATTCGGTTCCCAGTCAGGTGATTGAGGCTAAACCCCCAGATTTGTCCCTGGTTCCCGAGACATATCACGATTTGGGGGAAGTGTTCAGTAAGCAGAAGGCTCTGTCACTCCCTCCCCACCGACCATATGATTGTGCCATCAACCTGTTCCCTGGAGCTGTCTACCCCAAGGGAAGGTTATACAGTATCTCCCGACCTGAACGTGAGGCTTTGGAGACCTACATCAAGGAGTCCCTAGCTGCTGGTCTCGTTCGTCCCTCGTCATCACCCCTGGGGGCAGGATTCTTCTTTGTGGGTAAGAAGGATGGCTCTCTTCGACCGTGTATTGATTATCGGGGGTTGAATGACATCACGGTCAAGAACAAGTATCCCCTGCCCTTGATGAGCTCTGCCTTCGACTCCTTACAGGGTGCTACGGTGTTCACCAAACTAGACCTACGCAATGCGTATCACATGGTCCGGATCAGAGAGGGGGACGAGTGGTTGACGGGTTTCAATACACCGATGGGTCACCTGAGTATCAGGTGATGCCGTTTGGACTGACCAATGCTCCAGCGGTATTCCAGAGTATGGTGAACGACGTCCCTGAGAGATATGATCGGTCTCTTTGTGTTTGTTTACCTGGATGACATTCTGATCTTCTCGAAGGAACCTTCCGACCACGTCCAGCATGTCCGGCAGGTTCTGCAGCGATTGTTGGAGAATCGCCTGTTCGTGAAGGCCGAGAAGTGCGAGTTTCACGCCCACACGACATCCTTTCTCGGGTACATCATCTCCAGGGGAGAGATTAGGATGGACCAGGAGAAGGTTAGAGCGGTTCTGGAATGGGCCCAGCCCGGTACGAGATTGCAGCTCCAGAGATTTTTGGGGTTTGCGAATTTCTACCGTAGATTCATCCGGGATTACAGCCGTGTGGCCGCTCCGTTAACTGCCTTGACTTCCAGTATCAGGACCTTCAAGTGGAATCCGGAGGCGGATCGAGCGTTTCTGGATTTGAAGAGACGATTCACCAACGCACCGATTCTCTCTCAACCGGACACGGCCCGTCAGTTCGTCGTTGAAGTGGACGCGCGTCTGATGTGGGAGTTGGCGCCATCCTGTCGCAGCGATGCTCCACGGACAGTAAACTCCATCCCTGCGCCTACTACTCTCGTCGCCTTTCGCCTGCGGAGAGGAACTACGATGTGGGCAACCGGGAGCTTCTCGCGGTGAAACTTGCCTTGGAGGAGTGGCGCCACTGGTTGGAGGGGGCGGAGCAACCGTTTATTGTCTGGACTGACCACAAGAATCTTGCTTACGTGCAATCGGCTAGAGCGTCTCAACTCCCGTCAGGCCAGGTGGGCGTTGTTTTTCGGACGATTCAATTTTTTCCCTGACGTTCCGACCTGGATCTAAGAACGGCAAGGCGGACGCCTTGTCCCGGATGTTCTCCAAGACGGAAGAGAGTGGGTCCAAGACCGAGACAATTCTCCCCCGGAACTGCGTCGTGGGAGCAGTTATGTGGAAGATTGAGGAGGAGGTGATGGCGGCCCTTCGGACGCAGCCCGGTCCCGGTAACGGTCCACCCGGTCGGTTGTTTGTGCCTGAGTCGGGTTCGTCCTGCTGTCCTCAAATGGTCCCACGCCAGCAAGATGGCTTGTCACCCTGGCGTGGCTCGGACGATGGCGTTTCTTCGCAGACGTTTTTGGTGGCCTGCCATGGCCGAGGATACTCGGGGTTTTGTTGCTGCCTGTCCAGTGTGTGCGCAGAATAAGAGTACCAATCGGCCCAGCTCTGGACTACTTCACCCCCTTCCTATTCCCCGGCGACCATGGTCGCATCTGGCCCTGGACTTTGTCACTGGGTTGCCCTCTTCTGAGGGGAACACGGTCGTTCTGACTATCGTGGACAGATTCAGCAAGTTCGCCCACTTTGTGCCAATTGCCAAGCTTCCCTCTGCCTCGGAGACGTCCGAGATCCTGGTTAGGGAGGTTTTCAGGGTCCACGGTTTGCCCAGTGATATCGTTTCCGACCGTGGCCCTCAGTTTACCTCTGCTGTCTGGAAGTCCTTCTGTTTGGCCATTGGAGCTACAGTCAGTCTCACATCTGGTTTTCACCCCCCAATCTAATGGTCAGGCGGAGAGAGCCAACCAGAAGATGGAATCCACGCTACGCTGCCTTGTCTCTTCCAACCCCACCTCCTGGGTCTCTCAGTTGCCTTGGGTTGAGTATGCCCACAATACTCTCCCTACATCTGCCACTGGGATGTCTCCCTTCCAGTGCCTGTATGGCTACCAACCTCCCTTGTTCCCTTCTCAGGAGAGGGAGCTCTCAGTGCCCTCTGTTCAGGCCCATATTCGTCGTTGCCACCGGACCTGGCATCGGGCCAGAAAGGCACTCCTTAGAGTTTCGGACCGGTATCAGCTCCAGGCGAATCGTCGCCGGATCCCCGCTCCCACCTATACCATCGGAGATAGGGTCTGGTTGGCCACACGGGATCTTCCTTTACGGACTGAGTCTAGGAAGTTGTTGCCGAAGTTCATTGGTCCGTTTGTGGTGGAGAAGGTGATCAATCCGGTGGCAGTTCGACTCAAACTACCGAGGACGCTCAGAGTCCATCCCACCTTTCATGTCTCCTGCCTCAAGCCTGTTTTCCTCAGTCCTCTGTTGCCTCCTCCGCCTCCTCCTCCTCCTCCTCGGATGATCGGAGGTGGTCCTGCCTACACGGTGCGACGCATCATGGATTCCAGACGGCGGGGCCGGGGTTTCCAGTATCTCGTGGACTGGGAGGGGTATGGTCCTGAAGAGAGGAGTTGGATTCCGCGGCGACAGATCCTAGATGCTGACCTCATTCGTGACTTCTACCGCCTCCATCCTGGCGCTCCGGGGAGTCCGCCCGGTGGCGTTCGTCGGAGGGGGGGTACTGTAACGATTCCGGCAGTCTGAGTCGGTTCCTGTATGTGTATTAGTTTTTCTGCTCGGGATCTCCAGTTTCCCGAGGGTTCTGGAACGCTTCCTGCCTGGTTGCCGGGCTACGTTGCTAGGCGGGAGCTCTCCTGATTTCCACACCTGCATTCCATCAGCAATCTGCACACCTGGCCCTGATCATCACCTTCATAAGCTCTGACCTGACATCCATTCCCTGCCGGATCGTTAGCCATGAACAGTATGTTTATCAGCGGATCAGTCCTAGAGCTTAGAGCATTAGTTTTGTTGTTTTGCACCTTGTTTGCTGGTTGTATGCTTACCTCCGTTTTGTTCTCCCTACAGTCACTCGTCCGGAACCTTCACCCAACCTCTGCCTGATGGTCGGCGGCTGCCGAGCCATCATTGGACCAACCACTGCACCCTCTACAACTCATCCACGCCGCCCGCTCTGTTCCCTGGATTATTCAACATCACCCGTGGATCAGTTAAATAAACACTCACCTTTGACACCACTTACCTTGTCCTGGTCTGCTTCTGGGTTCTGGCTTAGTAAACCGTGACAGGACGATTCACTACCTCTAACCTCATACTGGACGCAGAGACATAAGAACAATATCCACGAGTTCATCTGACTCTGGGGAGGTAGATAAAGGGCTTTATTGTCTAAATCCTGAATTATCCCTTTAAGATTGTTCAGTGTAGTTAGTTATGAGTTCTGTGATACTGACCGCATTATCGAGCATGAACTGCAATACAGACTTTTATTACTAGATGAATGGATAATCTTGGGCATAGAATAGAGTAATGTAATAAGGAAACCATATATGTATATTTTCTTAAATTCCATTCCTTACTAGTTTTGTGTGTATTAGGTATATGTTGTGAAATTGTTAGATACTACTTGTTAGATATTACTGCACTGTCGGAGCTAGAAGCACAAGCATTTCACTACACCCGCTATAACATCTGCTAAACACGTGTATGTGACAAATACAATTTGATTTGATTTGATTTGATGTGGGTATAAGAGTAAGTAAATGTGTTATAATGCGTTTCCTCTCTCCATTCTCTCTCAAGATTCTCCTGAAGCTGACAGGAGATATGTTTGAAGTGGAGATGCCTAATGGACATGAGATCCAGTTCCCCAACCGTCACAGCCTAGACGTCATTACCTACGTTCGTATCAGAGGGGACTTAAAGCTCACCTCCTTTAAGATCTACTAAAGAGACCCATAATATCCACCTTGTGTAGCCTGGCAACAAGGGCACAGACAATTTGTTAAGTTTGTCTTCCGACTTCCGGTGCAGTCCAGCCCAATGACACACAAGCAAGTGGGTGGGGCTACATATGGTGTATGGAGTTAGACCAATGGGTAGTAAGACTGGATCAATGGCCTGTATCAAATATGTCATACTAAAGTGTTTGAAATACTAAATATAAATACGGGGTGACCATGGTACTGTATTTTTGTCTGTTTCTCTCCATGGTACTTTTAGTTGTAACAATATTCGGACATACACTAAACATAAGGGACAACTAGGGACAAGGTTAGGATACTGTCAACTAATTACATTCCTTCGCAAATACAGAAGTGTGACACACACATCTTGGCCGGATGAAATATGACTCAATGTTTTATTTGTTTTGGTGAGAAAGAGCAAACAAAATGTTTTAGTAATCATTCAAAGAATGTGTTCTTATACTGTAGTAGACCCAAATGATCACATTATTACTGACCTAATCTCACGTGGACAGATTGGGTAAATTACTGACCAGAAAACAGAATAGCCATTGACTCGAGAAGCATGGCATAATTTTAGATGATTTGAAAATGTTATTTTCTGTATACATTTAATGGAGTAAAACATAATGTATGCATGTTATGTCATCAATAAAGTTCAGCACTATTAAGTAGTGAATGCTGTGTCTTTAGTTCCACGATAACATTGTAACCCTATTCCATACATTAAAATAAAATGTAAAATCTAATTTCTCCCAAGCTTCAAGGCTTTCGATACAGCTTAAAAAAAAAAAGAAGAGATTCCTCCATTTGAGTGACTCCCACTTCTCTGGAATGTGTTGTGTGTGTGTGTGTGTGTGTGTGTGTGTGTGTGTGTGTGTGTGTGTGTGTTTTGTGTGTGTGTGTCTTGCTGGTTCACCTTGATTCTACAACATTTGTTACATATAAAACTACATCTTTATTAGAGGAAACACTATAAAGACTTGATGAATAGCCCTTGAGAGAATACTATCTGGTGTACTCCTACACACGGCAACATATTTTCCTGAGTGTGAATTGGAAGGTGGGGATCCAAGTTATAAAAAGACCATGCAAGAATCCAAACTAGACGTATAATCTCTGCTATCACCAAAAAGGAATTTCCTTTAGATGCCTGATGTACCTCAGACCCACTCCTGTCCTGTCCTGTCCACCCTCCCAAACTCCCAAAGGGACAATATATCACGGGCCATGTGAGAGGTTGTCCCTCAGAGTGACTGCAGCTTCAATTACAAGCCAGTTGAGAATGAGGCCTAGTCATCCATCACCACCAGCCCATGGTCGATGAAGATCAACTCCTGCTATTTAGTGAAGCTGGATTTAAACAACAACATAGCAGCAGCAATTTTTATTTTTTTTATTTTTTTTTATTTCACCTTTATTTAACCAGGTAAGCCAGTTGAGAACAGGTTCTCATTTACAACTGCGACCTGGCCAAGATAAAGCAAAGTAGTGCAATAAAAACAACATAGAGTTACATATGGGGTAAAAAAAAAAACATAAAGTCAGAAATACAACAGAAAATATATATACAGTGTGTGCAAATGTAGCAAGTTATGGAGGTAAGGCAATAAATAGGCTATAGTGCAGAATAATTACAATAGTATTAACACTGGAATGCTAGATGTGCAAGAGATTATGTGCAAATAGAGATACTGGGGTGCAAAAAGAGCAAAATAAATAACAATATAGGGATGAGGTAGTTGGGTGGGCTAATTTCAGATGGGCTGTGTACAGGTGCAGTGATCGGTAAGGTGCTCTGACAACTGATGCTTAAAGTTATTGAGGGAGATAAGAGTCTCCAGCTTCAGAGATTTTTGCAATTCGTTCCAGTCATTGGCAGCAGAGAACTGGAAGGAATGGCGGCCAAAGGAGGTGTTGGCTTTGGGAATGACCAGAGAGATATACCTGCTGGAGCGCAGACTACGGGTGGGTGCTGCTATGGTGACCAATGAGCTAAGATAAGGCGGGGATTTGCCTAGCAGTGATTTATAGATGGCCTGGAGCCAGTGGGTTTGACGACGAACATGTAGTGAGGACCAGCCAACAAGAGCGTACAGGTCACAGTGGTGGGTAGTGTATGGGGCTTTGGAGACAAAACGGATGGCACTGTGATAGACTACATCCAATTTGCTGAGTAGAGTGTTGGAGGCTATTTTGTAAATGACATCGCCGAAGTCAAGGATCGGTAGGATAGTCAGTTTTACAAGGGCATGTTTGGCAGCATGAGTGAAGGAGGCTTTGTTGCGAAATAGGAAGCCAATTCTAGATTTAACTTTGGATTGGAGATTCTTTATGTGAGTCTGGAAGTTGAGTTTACAGTCTAACCAGACACCTAGATATTTGTAGTTGTCCACATACTCTAGGTCAGACCCGTCGAGAGTGGTGATTCTAGTCGGGTGGGCGGGTGCTAGCAGCGTTCGATTGAAAAGCATGCATTTAGTTTTACTAGTGTTTAAGAGCAGTTGAAGGCTACTGAAGGATTGTTGTATGGCTTTGATGCTCGTTTGTAGGTTTGTTAACACAGTTTCCAATGAAGGGCCAGATGTATACAAAATGGTGTCGTCTGCGTAGAGGTGGATCTGAGAGTCACCAGCAGCAAGAGCGACATCATTGATATACACAGAGAAAAGTGTCGGCCCAAGAATTGAACCCTGTGGCACCCCCATAGAGACTGCCATAGGTCCAGACAACAGGCCCTCCGATTTGACACACTGAACTCTATCTGAGAAGTAGTTGGTGAACCAGGCGAGGCAGTCATTTGAGAAACCAAGGCTATTTAGTCTGCCAATAGGAATGCGGTGGTTGACAGAGTCGAAAGCCTTGGCCAGGTCGATGAAGACGGCTGCACAGTACTGTCTATTATCAATCGCGGTTATAATATCGTTTAGGACCTTGAGCGTGGCTGAAGTGCACCCGTGACCAGCTCGGAAACCGGATTGCATAGCGGAGAAGGTACGGTGGTATTTGAAATGGTCGATGATCTGTTTGTTAACTTGGCTTTCGAATACTTTCGAAAGGCAGGGCAGGATGGATATAGGTCTGTAGCAGTTTGGATCTAGAGTGTCACCCCCTTTGAAGAGGGGGATGACCGCGGCAGCTTTCCAATCTCTGGGGATCTCAGACGTTATGAAAGAGAGGTTGAACAGACTAGTAATAGGGGTTGCGACAATTTCGGCGGCTAGTTTTAGAAAGAAAGGGTCCAGATTGTCTAGCCCAGCTGATTTGTAGGGGGTCCAGATTTAGCAGCGCTTTCAAAACATCAGCTGTCTGAATTTGTGTGAAGGAGAAGCGGGGGGCATGGGCAAGTTGCAGCAGAGGGTGCAGAGTTGGTGGCCGGGTTAGTGGTAGCCAGATGGAAAGCATGACCAGCTGTAGCAAAATGCTTGTTGAAATTCTCGATTATTGTAGATTTATCGGTGGTGATAGTGTTTCCTAGCCTCAGTGCAGTGGGCAGCTGGGAGGAAGTGCTCTTATTCTCCATGGACTTTACAGTGTCCCAAAACTTTTTGGAGTTAGTGCTACAGGATGCAAATTTCTTTTTGAAAAAGTTAGCCTTTGCTTTCCTGACTGCTTGTGTATATTGGTTCCTAACTTCCCTGAAAAGTTGCATATCGCGGGGGCTATTTGATGCTAATGCTGTACGCCACAGGATGTTTTTGTGCTGGTCAAGGGCAGTCAAGTCTGAGGAGAACCAGGGGCTATATCGGTTCTTAGTTCTGTATTTTTTGAATGGGGCATGTTTATTTAAGATTGAGAGGAAATTACTTTTAAGGAACAACCAGGCATCCTCTACTGACGGAATGAGATCTATATCCATCCAGGATACCTGGGCCAGGTCAATTAGGAAGGCCTCCTCGCTAAAGTGTTTTAGGGAGCGTTTGACAGTGATGAGGGTGGTCGTTTGACCGCGGACCCGTTACGGACGCAGGCAATAAGGCAGTGATCGCTGAGATCCTGGTTGAAGACAGCTGAGGTGTATTTAGAGGGTATGTTAGTCAGGATGATATCTATGAGGGTACCCATGTTTACGGATTTAGGGTTGTACCTGGTAGGTTCGTTGATAATTTGCGTGAGGTTGAGGGCATCTAGCTTGGATTGTAGGATGGCTGGGGTATTAAGCATATCCCAATTTAGGTCACCAAGCAGTACAAACTCTGAGGATAAATGGGGGCAATCAATTCACATATGGTGTCCAGGGCACAGCTGGGGGCTGAGGGGGGTCTGTAGCAAGCGGCAACAGTGAGAGACTTATTTCTGGAAAGGTGGATTTTTAGAAGTAGAAGCTCAAACTGTTTGGGCACAGACCTGGATAGTATGATAGAGCTCTGCAGGCTATCTCTACAGTAGATTGCAACTCCACCCCCTTTGGCAGTTCTATCTAGACGGAAAATGTTATAGTTGGGGATGGAAATTTCAGAATTTTTGGTGGCCTTCCTGAGCCAGGATTCAGACACTGCTAGAACATCAGGGGTTGGCAGAGTGTGCTAACGCAGTGAATAACTCAAACTTAGGAAGTAGACTTCTGATATTTATGTGCAAGAAACCAAGACTTTGCGATTACAGAAGTCATCAAATGATAGCGCCTGGGGAGTAGGAGTGATACTGAGGGCTGCAGGGCCTGGGTTAGCCTTTACATCACCAGAGGAACAGAGGAGGACTAGAATAAGGATACGGCTAAAGGCTTTAAGAACTGGTCTTCTAGTGCGTTGGGTACATAGAATAAAGGGGGCTGATTTCCGGGTGTTATAGAAAAGATTCAGGGCATTATGTACAGACAAGGATATGGAAGGATATGAGTAAAGTGGAGGTAAACCTAAGCGTTGGGTAACAATGAAAGAGATAGTATCTCTAGAGGCATCAATTGAGTCGGTCTCTGAGTGTATGGGGGAGGGACAAAGGAGCTATCTAAGGCAGGTTTAGCTAGGCTGGGGGGTCTACAGTGATATAGTACAATTAGAAATAACCGAAACAACAATAAACTAACCATGTTTGGGCTGAGGCTAAACATAAACAGGATGTAGTACCGTAAAAAGGAACAGTCCAGCAGATATCAGCTGTATAGCTGAGTTATCATAAGGTCCGGTGGTGAAGCACTTGTGAGTAAGAGGCCACGGATAGCGTGTGCTAGCAATAACACAGATGCCTGCTGTAAATGGACCCCCGACTACACACACAGAGACCCAACAACATTACAGCCTTTTAGAACCCCGACTACACACACAGAGACCCAACAACATCACAGCCTTTTAGAACAACGACTACACACAGAGACCCAACAACATTACAGCCTTTTAGAACCACGACTACACACAGAGAGACCTAACAACATTACAGCCTTTTAGAACCACGACTACACACAGAGAGACCTAACAACATTACAGCCTTTTAGAAGCATGACTACACACAGAAACCCAACAACATTACAGCCTTTTAGAACAACGACTACACACAGAAACCCAACAACATTACAGCCTTTTAGAACAACGACTACACACAGAGACCCAACAACATTACAGCCTTTTAGAACAACGACTACACACAGAGACTCAACAACATTACAGCCTTTTAGAACAACGACTACACACAGAAACCCAACAACATTACAGCCTTTTAGAACAACGACTACACACAGAGACCCAACAACATTACAGCCTTTTAGAATAACGACTACACACAGAGACTCAACAACATTACAGCCTTTTAGAACAAGACTACACACAGAGACCCAACAACATTACAACCTTTTAGAACAACGACTACACACAGACTCAACAACATTACAGCCTTTTAGAACAACGACTACACACAGAGACCCAACAACATTACAGCCTTTTAGAACAACGACTACACACAGAGAGACCCAACAACATTACAGCCTTTTAGAATCACGACTACACACAGAGACCTAACAACATTACAGCCTTTTAGAACAACAACTACACACACAGAGACCCAACAACATCACAGCCTTTTAGAACCACGACTACACACACAGAGACCCAACAACATTAGAGCCTTTTAGAACCACGACTACATACACAGAGACCCAACAACATTACAACCTTTTAGAACAACGACTACACACAGACTCAACAACATTACAGCCTTTTAGAACAACGACTACACACAGAGACCCAACAACATTACAGCCTTTTAGAACAACGACTACACACAGAGAGACCTAACAACATTACAGCCTTTTAGAATCACGACTACACACAGAGACCTAACAACATTACAGCCTTTTAGAACCATGACTACACACACAGAGACCCAACAACATTACAGCCTTTTAGAACAACGACTACATACACAGAGACCCAACAACATTACAGCCTTTTAGAACAACGACTACACACACAGAGACCCAACAACATCACAGCCTTTTAGAACCACGACTACACACACAGAGACCCAACAACATTACAGCCTTTTAGAACAACGACTACACACACAGAGACCTAACAACATTACAGCCTTTTAGAACCATGACTACACACACAGAGACCCAACAACATTACAGCCTTTTAGAACAACAACTACACACACAGAGACCCAACAACATCACAGCCTTTTAGAACCACGACTACACACACAGAGACCCAACAACATTACAGCCTTTTAGAACAACGACTACACACACAGAGACCTAACAACATTACAGCCTTTTAGAACCATGACTACACACACAGAGACCCAACAACATTACAGCCTTTTAGAACAACGACTACATACACAGAGACCCAACAACATTACAGCCTTTTAGAACAACGACTACACACACAGAGACCCAACAACATTACAGCCTTCTAGAACCACGACTACACAGAAGGCCTGGCTTTCTCACTCCGACTCACTCCTACACACTCCTACACACTCTTACACAATCCTACACACTCCTGCACACTCCTACGCAGAAAGCCAACCTATACAGAACATATAGACAGATCTTAAATGGTCTGCCCACTGTGGTCAGCCCACTGTAACTGCACACAAGTTGCCCTTTCATAATCATACTGAATGATAATGTGTATACTGTAACAAACCCAATGAAATACTTTAAAATGGTCAATTTTACAATTAGAGTGTCCGATGAGCATGGCACTCTAATGATTTTCACAGGGCACTGTTAGCCTTTCAGTCAGGCAGTATCTAGGTGAGGCATTTGCTTCAGTACCACCTGACTCTAATGGAAGATGCTTCGTTTCGCAATCATTTAAAGTATGGCAAAAACAACGTTCCACAAATCTAAATAAATGGAAACGTTTTAGTTGTTACCTTGCCTGTGTCAACACACAACTGTGTCATTCACAGAAAACTTGGGTCTCGTTGTAAATGCGCTTATTAAGGCGTTAAGTTGTGGTGATGGAACGTACAGGAATATGAATGCAGGTTGAGGTGAATGCTTCTGTCTGTCACCTGAGTTGTGGTGATGGAGCGTACAGGAATATGAATGCAGGTTGAGGTGGATGCTTCAATCTGTCATCTGACAACACAGTAATAGAAGATATGGACGGAAGAAGAAGAGTTGACAGAAAACTGAAGAGTGCAAATAAACAGTGCCAAATAAATATTGCAGATCTCTGTTTCTGCACCCCCTCTCTCTTTTTCACTCACTCTTCCCTGTCTCTCTCTCTCCCACTCTCTTCTCTCCCTCTCTCTGTACCCCACTCTCTCCCCCTCTCTTCTAGCGACAACAAGGGGAAGGTGTTGGAATAATTCAGCATTAGAACATCTTACACACGGAACAGCAGTCTGCTTTCCTCAAGGAAGCTTTGAGCTGTTTGTGTGGCGCAAATATGTTTTGGGTAAAAATACCGCCCAATTCCCCTAGCAACAGCATTGGCCTATCAGGCCCACTTCACCCTCTTTCATTACTCTATGTCCCCTCTTTCACTCCTTTTTCTCTCACCTCTCCCTCCTCTCTCTCCCCTTTGTCACCTCTCTCATTCTTTCTCCACTCTCAACTCTCTCTCCTTCTCCACTCCCACCTCTCCCTCTCCTTTCTCCACTCTCACCTCTCCCTCTCTTTCCCCACTCTCACCTCTCCCTCTCTTTCTCCACTCTCTCCTCTCTCTCTCTTTCTCCACTCTCACCTCCCTCTCTCTTTCTTTCTTTCTCCACTCTCACCTCTCTCTCTCATTCTCCACTCTCACCTCTCTATCTTTCTCCACTCTCACCTCTCACCTCTCTCTCTCTTTCGTCACTCTCACCTCTCTCTCTCTTTCTCCACTCTCACATCTCTCTATCTTTCTCCACTCTCACCCGTCTCACTCTTTCTCCACTCTCACATCTCTCTCTCTTTCTACAATATCACTGCACTCTCTCTTTCTCCACTCTCACCTCTCTATTTCTCCACTATCAACTCTCTTTCTCTCTTTCTCCACTATCACCTCTCTCTCTCTCTTTCTCCACTCTCACCTCTCCCTCTCCCCCTCTCTCTTTCTCTACTCTCCCTCTCTTTCTCCACTCTCACCTCTCTCTCTCTTTCTCCACTCTCACCTCTCTCTCTAATTCTCCACTCTCACCTCTCTCTCTAATTCTCCACTCTCACCCCTATCTCTTTCTTTCTCCACTCTCACCTCTCTCTCTCATTCTCTACTCTCACCTCTCTCTCTTTCTCCACTCTCACCTCTCTCTCTTTCTCCACTCTCACCTCTCACCTCTCTCTCACTTTCTCCACTCTCACATCTCTCTCTCTTTCTCCACTCTTACCCCTCTCTCTCTTTCTCCACTCTCACATCTCTATTTCTCCACTATCAGCTCTCTCTCCCTCTTTCTCCACTCTCACCTCTCTCTTTCTTTCTCCACTCTCACCTCTCTCTCTAATTCTCCACTCTCACCCCTCTCTCTTTCTTTCTCCACTCTCAACTCTCTCTCTCTTTCTCCACTCTCTCACCTCTATATTTCTCCACTATCACCTCTCTCACTCTCTTTCTCCACTCTCACCTCTCTCTCTCTTTCTCCACACTCACCTCTCCCTCTCCCTCTCTCTCTTTCTCCACTCTCACTTCTCTATTTCTCCACTATCACCTCTCTCATTCTTTCTCCACTCTCAACTCTCTATTTCTCCACTCCCACCTCTTGCTCTCCTTTCTCGACTCTCACCTCTCCCTATCTTTCTCCACTCTCACCTCTCTTTCTTTCTCCACTCTCACCTCTCTATTTCTCCACTATCACCTCTCTCTCTCTCTTTCTCCACTCTCACCCCTCTCTCTCTTTCTTCACTCTCACCTCTCCCTTCCGTCTCTCTCTTTCTCCACTCCCACCTCTCCCTCTCTTTCTCCACTCACCTCTCTCTCTCTTTCTCCACTCTCACCTCTCTCTTTCTCCACTCTCACCTCTATCTCTAATTCTCCACTTTCACCTCTCTCTCTTTCTTTCTCCACTCTCATCTCTCTCTCTTTCTCCACTCTCACCTCTCTTTATTTCTCCACTCTCACCTCTCTCTCTCTCTCTCTCTCTCTCTCTCTCTCTCTCTCTCTCTCCTCTCGTTCTCCACTCTCACCTCTCTCTTTCTTTCTCCACTCTCACATCTCTCTCTTTCTCCACTCTCACCCCTCTCTCTCTTTCTCCACTCTCACCTCTCTATTTCTTCACTATCACCTCTCTCTCTCTCTCCACTCTCACCTCTCCCGCTCTTTCTCCACTCTCACCTCTCTCTCTCTTTCTTCACTCTCACCTCTCTCTTTCTTTCTCCACTCTCACCTCTCTCTCATATTCTCCACTCTCACCTCTCTCGCTCTTTCTCCACTCTCACCTCTCCCTCTCTTTCTCCACTCTCACCTCTCTCTCTCTTTCTCCACTCTCACCTCTCCCTATCTTTCTCCACTCTCACCTCTCCCGCTCTTTCTCCACTCTCACCTCTCTCTCTCTTTCTTCACTCTCACCTCTCTCTTTCTTTCTCCACTCTCACCTCTCTCTCATATTCTCCACTCTCACCTCTCTCTCTCTCTTTCTCCACTCTCACCTCTCCCTCTCTTTCTCCACTCTCACCTCTCTCTCTCTTTCTTCACTCTCACCTCTCCCTCTCTTTCTCCACTCTCACCTCTCTCTCTCTTTCTTCACTCTCACCTCTCTCTTTCTTTCTACACTCTCATCTCTCTCTCATATTCTCCATTCTCACCTCTCTGTCTTTCTCCACTCTCACCTCTCCCTCTCTTTCTCCACTCTCACTTCTCTCTCTCTTTCTCCACTCTCACATCTCTCTCTATTACTCCACTCTCACCTCTCTCTTTCTCCACTCCCACCTCTCTATTTCTCCACTCTCACCTCTCTCTTTCTTTCTCCACTCTCACCTCTCTCTCTAATTCTCCACTATCACCCCTCTCTCTTTCTTTCTCCACTCTCACCTCTCTCTGTCATTCTCCACTCTCACCTCTCTCTCTTTCTCCACTCTCACCTCTCTTTCTTTCTCCACTCTCACCTCTCACCTCTCTCTCTCTCTCTCGTTCTCCACTCTCACCTCTCTCTCTTTCTTTCTCCACTCTCACATCTCTTCCTTTCTCCACTCTCACCCCCTCTCTCTTTCTACACTCTCACCCCTCTCTCTGTCTTTCTCCACTCTCACCTCTCCCTCTCTCTCTTTATCCACTCTCACCTCTCCTCCTCTTTCTCCACTCTCACCTCTCTCTCTCTTTCTTCACTCTCACCTCTCTCTTTCTTTCACCACTCTCACCTCTCTCTCTTATTCTCCACTCTCACCTCTCTCTCTCTTTCTCCACTCTCACCTCTCTTTCTTTCTCCACTCTCACCTCTCACCTCTCTCTCTCTTTCTCCACTCTCACATCTCTCTTTCTTTCTCCACTCTCACCACGCTCTTTATTTCTCCACTCTCACCCCTCTCTTTCTCCACTATCACCTCTCTCTCTATTTCTCCACTCTCACCTCTCTCTCTCTTTATTTCTCCACTCTCACCTCTCTCTTTCTCATCTATCACCTCTCTCTCTCTTTCTCCACTCTCACCTCTTTCTCTCTTTCTTTCTCCACTCTCACCTCTCTCTCTCTTTCTCCACTCTCACCTCTCCCTCTCCCTCTCCTGTCTCCACACTCACCCCTCCTTCTTTCTTCACTCTCACCTCTCTTTCTCTTACTCCACTCTCACCTCTCTCTCTTTCTCCACTCTCACCTCTCTCTCTCTCTTTGTTTACTCTCACCTCTCTCTCTTTCTCCACTCCCACCTCTCTCCCCCTTTCTATACTCTCACCTCTCCTTCTCTTTCCCTACTCTTACCTCTCCCTCTCTTTCTCCACTCTCACCTCCCTCTCTCTTTCTTTCTCCACTCTCACCCCTCTCTCTCTTTCTCCACTCTCACCTCTCTATTTCTCCACTCTCACCTCTCTCTCTCTCTTTCTCCTCTCTCACCTCTCTTTCTCTTTCTCCACTCTCATCTCCTACTCTTTCTTCATTCTCACCTCTCTCTCTCTTTCTCCACTCTAACCCCTCTCTCTCTTAACCAACTCTCACCTTACTCTCTTTCTCTACTCTCACCTCTCTCTCTCTTTCCCCAATCTCAACTCTCTCTCTCTTTCTCCACCCTCACCTCTCTCTCTCATTCTCCACTCTCACCTCTCTCTCTCCTTTCTCCACTCTCACCTCTCTCTCTCCCTCTCCTCTCTCTGTCCTCTAGTCAATGAGATGAGGAGAAGAGGAGGAGAGGAGAGAGCAGACTAGAACTAAGTCAGGTCTGCATTCTAATGACAGTATGGTCTGCTGACCCCACTGACCCACCAGCTGTTTTTCCCCCTCTCCCTCCCTCTATCACTCCCCCTCCCTCCCTCCCTCCCTCCCTCCCTCCCTCCCTCCCTCCCTCCCTCCCTCCCTCCCTCCCTCCCTCCCTCCCTCCCTCCCTCCCTCTCTCCGTCTCTCTCCCCCCTTTCTCTCTCTCACACCCTCTCCCTCCTTCTCTCTCTCTCCCTCCCTCTCTCCATATGTCTATCCCATAATAACCCCAACTGCTTGATGACACAATGACATACTATCCTGTAAGAGAGCAGTCAAATCAGCCACAGTGTTATTCCACCAGGAGCCTGGCTACCAGGCGACAGTGTTATTCCACCATGAGCCTGGCTACCAGACCACAGTGTTATTCCACCATGAGCCTGGCTGACAGACCACAGTGTTATTCCACCATGAGCCTGGCTGACAGACCACAGTGTTATTCCACCATGAGCCTGGCTGACAGACCACAGTGTTATTCCACCATGAGCCTGGTTGACAGACCACAGTGTTATTCTACCATGAGCTTTGCTACCAAACCACAGTGTTATTCCACCAGGAGCCTGGCTACCAGACCACAGTGTTATTCCACCATGAGCCTGGCTGACAGACCACAGTGTTATTCCACCATGAGCCTGGCTGACAGACCACAGTGTTATTCCACCATGAGCTTTGCTACCAAACCACAGTGTTATTCCACCAGGAGCCTGGCTGACAGACCACAGTGTTATTCCACCAGGAGCCTGGCTGACAGACCACAGTGTTATTCCACCAGGAGCCTGGCTACCAGACCACAGTGTTATTCCACCATGAGCCTGGCTGACAGACCACAGTGTTATTCCACCATGAGCCTGGCTGACAGACCACAGTGTTATTCCACCATGAGCTTTGCTACCAAACCACAGTGTTATTCCACCAGGAGCCTGGCTGACAGACCACAGTGTTATTCCACTGGGAACCTGGCTGACAGACCACAGTGTTATTCCACCAGGAGCCTGGCTGACAGACCACAATGTTATTCCACTGGGAACCTTGCTCACATACCACAGTGTTATTCCACCAGGAGCCTGGCTGACAGACCACAGTGTTATTCCACCGGGAGCCTGGCTGACAGATCACAGTGTTATTCCACCAGGAGCCTGGCTGACAGACCACAGTGTTATTCCACTGGGAGCCTGGCTGACAGACCACAGTTTTATTCCACCGGGAGCCTGGCTGATAGACCACAGTGTTATTCCACCAGGAGCCTGGCTGACAGACCACAGTGTTATTACACCAGGAGCCTGGCTAACAGACAGGTTGTACAGGCTGCAGTGAGCAGCCAGGGACTCACACACACACTACCGCTGAGCGATAGTGGTCGGTTCGGTTTCAGTTCAATTATTACAAAATAATCACGGTTTTCGATTTCACATTAAACATTAAACATTAAACATGAAATGCACTATGCATTATTATGTGGGTTGAAGGCTGTAACAATACAGAATAAAACAATGAGTGAGTCCCATGATGATAGTGCCTGCCTATTACTGCTGATCTGCCAATGTGCGCATTGAGCTCACAGAGAAAAAACGGAATGAAAAGGAATTCAAATAATTGAACCTACATTGGTCAATTAGTTGTATAAAAACTGAACAGGTAACTGACATTTCGGTTAATGGTCAGCACTAACACACACACACACACACACTACGGCAAGGGGCCAGTATTAATTAAGATAACTTTATTGGTCAATTGTACACAAGGTCCAACCAAAATGTTGTCTTCCGCTTTTAACCCAACTCTTCCGAAAGACACACACACACACACACACACAGACAGACATACAGGCATACATAAAGACATACAGACAGGCATACATATACAGGTTTTGTACAGGTGTGGGGGGCTGCCACACTAGGTGCCCAGAGAGCTGTTGTTATGGGTGGGTGGGTGGGTAAGTGCCTTCCTCAAGGGCACAACAGCAGGCAATGGCACCTAGGATTTGATACCAGCAACCATCCGTTGCTGGCTCACCTCTCTAACCACTAGGATACCTGCCACCCCTGAGATCAGTCATTCAACTCTTCCAGGCAGCCCAAATGGCACCCTATTTAATATATAGTGCACTACTTTTGACCAGAGCCCTATGGGTGAGACCAGGGGACAGGTGGAGCTCTATAAGCCCTGGTCAAAATTAGTGCACTACAAAGGGAAAAGGGTGCCATTTGGGACAAAGCCATAGACAGGGCCCGTGTGAATCTGAATGGCCTCTAGTTTAAAGAGAGGTACTACTAAAAAGAGACCACCCTGGTCTCAACCTGTTTGACACTCATAATGACAACACCATCTGGTAAGGCTGGCGGGTTACTTACTGAAGAGATCAGGTGTAATTTAGCCAGGTTGGTAAGTATGTGTGACATTAAACTGGATGTGTGATGACCGGGACCCAAGGTTGAGTGAGGGTGACACGGACATATGGTGAATAGTTACACCACCTTGATGTCATGGCTGCAGCTCCCACTCCCCAGGGTGGGACTCTCTCTACAGCACCTAGCCAGGCTGCAGCTCCCACTCCCCAGGGAGCGACTCTCTCTACAGCACCTAGCCAGGCTGCAGCTCCCACTCCCCAGTGAGGGACTCTCTCTACTGCACCTAGCCAGGCTGCGTCTCCGGATCCGGCTCCAGGAGGCTTAGCCCCCTCAGTTCAAACTTGAGCCCCCTCAGTTTTAGTATTATGTCCATATATAAAAATCTGTATCTCCGCTGCGTTAGCACAATGGACACAGCGTGCCACAGTTTGTGTAGGGAGGCTATGGCCACTGGGCAGTTAGGTATAAAAAACTGGAAAAAATGCTTCTCATCTCTCATCTCTGAGCAGCATGATTTGCCATGTTTGAAGCAAGACAGCTGTGCATGGGTTCATCTCACTGTAGTAGGCTGTAGGCTATGTTTTGGTTATTTGGATCTCCATTCGCCTTTTGTTTACTGTGTTTGTTTACTGTTAATGTAACTATCCTGAATGTAGATTGTGTCATGCCTTTATCGATCTGATATTTTATTTACTAGGCCTACTTGGTACCGCTGCTTTGTTCTGTTTTCACTCATTTGTTCGCATTCCCAGTATTCTAACCCAAACTGCTATTTAGTATTTTTGTTTGCATGTATGAATAACTAGGCTCCTACTTTCAGCATTTAGTTTGCATTATTTTGTTAAGACAGCTCCAACATAATCCAGGTAGAATCAGGAATTCCCCAGGGCAGCTGTCTAGGCCCTTTACTTTTTTCAATTTTTACCAATGACATGCCACTGGCCTTGAGTAAAGCCAGTATGTCTATGTATGCGGAAGACTCAACACTATACACGTCAGCTACTACAGCGACTGAAATATCTGCAACACTTAACAAAGAGCTGCAGTTAGTTTCAGAATGAGTGGCAAGGAATAAGTTAGTCCCAAATATTTCAAAAACTAAAAGCATTGCATTTTGGACAAATCATTCACTAAAAACTAAACCTCAACTAAATCTTGTAATGAATAATCTGGAAATTGAGCAAATTGAGGTGACTAAACTGTAAACTGTCATGGTCAAAACATATTGATACAACATTAGCTAAGATGGGGAGAAGTCTGTCCATAATAAAGCGCTCCTCTGCCTTCTTAACAGCACTTTCAACAAGGCAGGTCCTACAGGCCCTAGTTTTGTCACACCTGGACTACTGTTCAGTCGTGTGGTCAGGTGCCACAAAGAGCTAAGATGAATAATATGCATGTCAATCTCTCCTGGCTCAAAGTGGAGGAGAGATTGACTTCATCACTACTTGTATTTGTGAGCGGTATTGACATGTTGAATGCACCATGCTGTCTGTTTGAACTACTGGCACACAGCTCAGACACCCAGGCATCCCCCACAAGACATGTCACCAGAGGTCTCTTCACAGTCCCCAAGTCAAGAACAAACTATGGGAGGCGCACAGTACTACATAGAGTCATGACGACATGGAACTCTATTCCACATCAAGTAACTCATGCAAGCAGTAAAGTTTGATTTAAAAAACAGATAAAAATACACCTTATGAAACAGCAGGGACTGTGAAGAGACACAAACATAGGCACAGACACATGCATACACACACGCGATAACATACGCACTATACACACACGTACATGGGTTTTGTGTTGTATATAACGGTAGTAGAGTAATGGCCTGAGGGCACACACTTAATGTGTTGTGAAATCTGTTATGAATGCATTGTAATGTTTTAAAAATTGTATAACTGCCTTCATTTTGCTGAGCCCCAGGAAGAGTAGTTGCTGCCTTGGCAGGAACTAATGGGGATCCTTATTAAATACAAATACAAAATACAGCTGTGTGTACGGCTGCATTCACAAAGGCTGTTTGTAATATGTGAATTGCCCTATCTACACTACATGACCAAAAGTATGTCGACACCTGCTTGTCGAACTCATTCCAAAATCATGGGCATTAATATGGAGTTGGTCCCCCTTTTGCTGCTATAATAGCCTCCACTCTTCTGGGAAGGCTTTCCACTAGATGTTCGAACATTGCTGCGGGGACTTGCTTCCATTCAGCCACAAAAGCATTAGTGAGGTTGGGCACTGATGTTGGGTGATTAGGCCTGGCTCGCAGTCGGCGTTCCAATTCATCCCAAAGTTGTTTGATGGGGTTGAGGTCAGGGCTCTGTGCAGGCCAGTCAAGTTCTTCCACACCAATCTTGACAAACCATTTCTGTATGGACCTCGCTTTGTGCAAGGGGGCATTGTCATGCTGAAACAGGAAAGGGCCTTCCCCAAATTGTTGCCACAAAGTTGGAAGCACAGATTCGTCTAGAATGTCATTTTACGCCATAGCGTTCAGATTTCCCTTCACTGGAACTAAGGGGCCTAGCCCGAACAATGAAAAACAGCCCCAGACCATTATTCCTCCTCCACCAAACTTTACAGTTGGCACTATGCAATCCACTAATTTGAAGGGATGTCCACATACTTTTCTATATATAGTGTATCTTGTAGCCTATATTCATTACCAAAATGGCATAGCTGTAGGGCGCTGTCCATTGTGCTGATACAGCGCAGCAGCGATACAGATTTCAAAAGCGCTCAATGATCTTGGAGTCTCTGCATTTTAACTTACTGTTTATTGTGGTATAGTGTGATTATATAAGCAGAATTCAATATAATTCCAATATAAGAATGTTGCCCCCTCGCCGATTTCAACTGCCCCCTTAGTCACTTTATCCTGGCGCCGGGTCTTACGGAAACATCTTTAGTGTCCGAACGGTTTGACCTACAAAATATTTTATGACCACTCCACTGTTATGCTCTACGGTGCCCACAGGTGCCAGGAGACTCGTCTGAAGTCGGTATCATCGATATGCCAACTTCCGTTTGCTAGCGTCCAAACCGTTTTGTCTACAAACACGATGGTGTTCTCCGATTTGCTCTACGACCCCCACAAGTGTCACAGGACTTGTCTGAAGGTAACCGGTACCGGTTAAAAAAACAAAAATTGAAGTATGAAGGTAGTTTTGTGCCTACCCAAAAAAGGGGTTAAATATTGTATGTGTAAAAAATATCTATATATATTTCCTGAGTTTTCTTATATCTCCTAGATTTAGGACAGACACTTCAAAACCTTGTTTCTTATGATTTATTTTTTGACTGTCCTTTTCGCCATTAATTAATGTGTTATTCAATGTGTTACTGTGGGTATGTGCGGCTCCCAGGGGAGGGACTCTCTGTCTCCTCCATCACCTGCTCTTAACACTAGGTCCAGCTGCTGCTAGCCCCGGCCGTCTCAGCCACAGTAGTAAGCTGTCCGTTGTTGCTGAGAGGTGCCAAAAGATGCCCCTGTGTAAATGTTGAGTATGGGGAAGCAGGAGGATGCAGGAGGATGCAGTCGATGAAGCAATCAAACAGGCAGCATTTTATTCCCTCCTTCCTCTCTCTTCTTCCCTCTCCTTCCCTCCACCCCTCTCAGCCATGACAGGGAGAATACATCAAAGAGACAGACGCGTCAACTCATATCCTCATATCCTACTAAGTTCACTTCCTCATCCGAATATCCCAGCCACAGACATATTCTTCATCCCAAATCTGAATCCTTGGTGTGATTAACAACCTTGTGTTGTCCAACTTTTCCTCCTTTTTCTTTGGCAGAGAAATCCGCAATGCGACAGTGTGGAAATATCTGATGTCGTCCTCCTCCTCAAAGAGAACCCATTCCCCCAAAAACGTATCCTTCTTCCACTTCCATCCACAGAATTGGAAAAGCGAAGGTCCCATTCTCCCTAATGTGTAATAATAAAGCAGGCAGAGTTCAACGCAGAGAGACGCTCTTCTTCGCTGTGGTAAAACCCCAATAGTACCGTCTTCCTCCTGTCTCTCCAATGGGAGTAATGTCTCTCTTGTTTCAGGGCAGCCAGACACAGACAGCGCCTGGCAGACGACTCTGTCTGTGGCATCGAAGTGACAAGCGTCCAAACAATACAAAAGGAGGAGAGAGGCTGCAGCAGCAAAATCAGGTTCATATTTCTCTGGCTTTACATTTCTGTCTCGCTCTTCGCTGCTCCACCTCATCATGATTTCGGACTCTCTTTTGGGAGGGATTTGATTTTAGTGTTCTGTCGACAGTCGGCTGCTGAGGGGAGAAGGTGGTGGTGAAAAGCTGTTCAGTTCTGTGCTCTTCTGACGCGGCAGAGAAATCCCTATATCATGGAGCCTAGACACTTTTCAGACTCACTAAGACTAAACACTTCTCAGACTCACTAAGACAAAACACTTCTCAGACTCACTAAGACTAAACACTTCTTAGACTCACAAAGACTAAACACTTCTCAGACTCACTAAGACTAGATACTTCTCAGACTCACTAAGACTAAACACTTCTCAGACTCACTAAGACTAAACACTTCTCAGACTCACTAAGACTAAACACTTCTCAGACTCACTAAGACTAGACACTTTTCAGTATATAATATTTCAACTTCATCTACATATTTCATCATTACGATGTTTAACCCACTAGAGTCGATTGACGCACCGGTGCGTCAATCTAAGTTACATAACAGAAAAATCCTCATCGAAACCCGTCAGTTTAAGCTGGAGATATCCGTTTTTTTTGCATTGGATGTGTCTCAATTTACTGCATCCTCCAGTGTTGCATTGGTGGCAGAGCTACAGCAGTGTTTGTCAGACGATGAGACTTCCCGAAAATCGGTCTTCTTATATAAACATCTGTAGTGTCCGAACGGTTTGACCTACAAAATATTTTATGACCACTCCACTGTTTTGCTCTACCACCCCGACAGGTGCCAGGAGACTCGTCTGAAGTCGGTATCGTCGATGTGCCAACTTATATTTGGTAGTGTCCGAACCGTTTTGTCTACAAACACAATGGCGTTCTCCATTTTGCTCTACGACCCCCACAAGTGTCACAGGACTTGTCTGAAGGTAACCGGTACCGGTTAAAAAAACAACAATTGAAGTATTAAGGTAGTTTTGTGCCTACCCAAAAAAAGGGGTTAAATATCTGTAAAAAATGAACTAGCAAAATATGTCATTTTTTAACATCTCCTAGATTTAGGACAGACACTTCAAAACCTTGTTTCTTGTATTTTATTATTTGACTGTCCTTTTTGCCATTTATGAATGTGTTATTCAATGCGTTTCTATGGGCTTTAGTAGTAAATGCCAAAATGTTATTCACCGCTCCAGTCAAATTGTGGCCGCTCCTCTCCTTGCTCCACTCCAGCTCCGCTCCGCTCACATACTACGCTTGAATTGCCTGCCAATGTTGTTTTTCTCAGACCATTTTGAAATAATATTTCAAAATATTGTATTGTATTGAGTGAGCATAATAATTTGCTTTTTATTGGACTGATGGCCTGCATCTGATGGTCAGTCTGAGGGGAACAGCGGTGAGGCTGCCTCTCACCCAACTCACCGTCCCTCCTCTCTCCCTCCCTCTACTGAGAAAAGGGGACACAGTCTTCCATCTGATGGCAAAGTTTAAGACACACTTACTTTTGCCTCATGCACCAATTAATGTTGTTACTCCTATGACCAGAGAAAGTGAAATATTCCTTGATATTAAAAAAGACACAATAAATAATAACAACGCAAGCTTATCGAAGCGCACATTTCATGGCTTATAAAACTGTTGAACAAAGTGTTGACAGTGCTGAATAACAACTTTAACAACTTACTCATAAAAACAGCAGATTTTGCTGTATTCATTGAGTCTCTCTCTAGTCATGGTTTTAAACATTTTCAAATCTCACATTATCTTTGCTGTGCATTCAAGGCTTCTTTTTACAGTCTATGGCTTAAGGAAACTGTGCAGACACAGTGATCTGAGCTATCTGATTGGCCAGCGGTAGGCCTATAGGTGCACTTGACTTGCTCTCTGGGCCTGCTTAGTAGGCGGAGTTCTACCTTCCAATGGCCCCACCTGTTTTTTGTTGCCTGTTTTGCATTGTATTTTGGCATCACATTCAATTTACAAACAATGTAAAACATTTTTTTTTTTTACAAATGGAGTTAATAAAGCCGCATACAAACATGGTCTCTTTTTTGCTTTCTTGAGTAAGGCGCCTCCAAAATGGAGGTGTTTCAGCCTAGCTCAGTGCTTTCTGTGGTGGTGGGGCAGCCAGTGGAAAATACAGAGCGTAGGGGTTGGTAATGTTCTCTAGCTGTGCCGTGATTGGCTCAGTGTTCTGTCACTCATAGGGACACTACTTCACCGCAAAATCTACAGGGAGCACTAGAAAGTTCAAGCCCCTTGGGTGTTGCCATAGATTTACATTAGAGTGCCCATACAGGAAGGCTCAAGGTCATTGGCCACAGATCAAATTGCACCAAATCACGTTATATCTACAGTTGCTTTGATTGGACTGATCATGTCAACATCATACTTTCAAAATCTTAGCTAGCAAGCTAGACAAGCAGTCATCATCATGAATCAAGTCGACAATCTACTGGCAATTCCTTTTTCAATCATTGTCATATGAAGAGAAATTATAGATAAAACGTATCGGTGCTCATCGGCCATTGGACATAAACATTACACAACAAGTTGGAAATTCAACAATGAGTGGTTTGGAAGGAATCAGTGGTTAACTGAAAGCGTTGCAAAGCAATCACTAGGCTGCTATTCAGTGGAGTGGATGTGTGGTCCAAGTCTGGGTTTAAGGGTCTCTTTTCCAAGCTTAAAAGGATAAACATTCACATGCAACATCATGGGCCAGAAAAGGTTGAACGCATTGGCCATGCTGTCAATCCAGCATGAATTCTGCAGTGTTCAAAACAACTGGAAACTCGGAACTGGGAAATCTCAGACTTCAGTGAGTTCAAGACAACTGGGAACTCTGAAAAAAAATGAGCTCAGACTGGGAAAATACGTTTTGAATGGTCATCCAACTCGGCCTCTTTCTAGAGCTCTGACCTGAAGATCACTGACGTCATGACTCAATCTTGTTTTTTTTCAGAGTTCCCAGTTGTCTTGAAAGCACCATAAATCCAGAGAATACCAGACTTTTATGACAGAATTATCCCACAAGAAGGACCGCCGCACCACCTTCCTGTTCAAGTGAGCACAGCACAACAAGGTGAGTCCAAAAATGTATTCTATGCTGCTGCATAAATGATGTAATATGCCAGGGAGATATGTATACTGTAGCTAAGAAAGTAATACTAAGTGTATGTTGTGTAGTAAGCTGTTAATAGCCCATGTACCTTACCCTAATAATTTAGTCCCTTTCCCCCTCAGAACTTAGCCTACTGTTCTGACTTGGTGGTGCACATGTAGCCTATAGCCTGTTTTAGAGAAATGTCATCATCGAATATTGTGTTTATATGCCCCATTTATTTATCCAACGGTTCTGACTTAGTGTACAGGGAGAATACTGTAAGAACGGCCCACGTTTTGAATTCTGTCGCTGTACATTTCAAAAGTGCTGAACAAATAGTTATATTGACTACGTCCGTCCTAGCTCGCTCATTAATGTCTTAATCGAAATTATGGATTGCCTCTTATCTGCTCGTCGTCCGCTTATGCCATAGTTTGTACATCTCAATTGTCAGTAGAAACCACATTTGTTTAAGCAAGTCAGCCATATCAGCTATGTTTAAAAAAAATTCAGTATATGAGGCTTAATTAACTGTTTCGCTGCCAGAGAAGGTTCCGCTTATAGCCAGGTGTAGCAGTGGTAAGGATTCAATCCATGGTGCTGAAAAGAAAGCTCTGCTGTTGGGACAGCTTTATGTAGGCCCTAACAGTTGGTGGGCACGATTTGTCACTGTTATAGTGCAATTAATGTATTGTTTAGTGTTGTGTTGTGTAGTGGCTTTGCTGGCATGCATCCCAAAAAATAAATGTTGAGTTTGCCCCGCCAAGATTTACATGCTAACATTTAAATGCTTGTTTTATCACATAAACTGAAATTAGGCCAACTACGGTTGAAATATATATGGCAAATAGAAATCCTATATGGATGGTGTTAAGAGATAGATGGGAGGTATTGAATAGAGTTGAAGGATGGGACTAATAACAAATAACAACAAATAATAACAAAGATAGCTAATAATGTAAGCATACTGTGTCCATAATAAGTATATAGGTTGTATGTTGGGAGCTTTTGGGAAAGAGCACAGTTAGAAAGATATGGCATATAGAAGCAAACCGGATGGACATCATGAAAATGATCGGAGAGGTTGAGAGTAGAAGAAGTTCAGGAGCAAAAAAATTTAAAAAATAAAATAAAATAACATATATATATATATATATAATAGAATTATTGTAAAATTAACTCTGTCCATAAGGTGTAGATAGTAAGTATAGACCGGAAGTAGAGGCCTGGGCATTGTTGTTCACTAATTTACTCCAAGTAGGGAAAGGATGGTGGGGTTGAAAAGTAATAAAGGGGAGTATATATATATATATAAAAAAACAAAAACAAAAACATGGGGGATTGGAAGTGATGCAGACAATTACATTGATAGAAGATACAATCTATCTGCAATATTAAGCTGATCCATTCCCCCTAAAAAAAATAATAATAATAATAATAATAATAAAAAAAGAATAAAAAAAAAAGAAATTAGGCCACCTATTAGAAGTATTAGTGCATCTGTAGAGTGGTTAAGGTTAGGGCTATAGTTTGGGGAATGCTTAAAACAAAATAATTCAAAACAAAGCGCTGTTTCAATCAACTATCATCAAGTATTCTCACGGCTTTCTACAGCATTGTGAACTGCGGTGGCACAGTGGTCTAAGCTGTGCGGGCTGGCTCTGAGCATCACGACTTCATGCCCAGTGCTGGGCATTTTGGTTTTATTTTTTTATTGTGAGCACCGAGGAAGGCATATATTTTCAAAAGTCTGAAATCGGCGTCTATTTCTCTGTCCTTAGGGAATAGGGTGCCATTTGGAACTTATCCTCTGCCCTTAGGGAATAGGGTGCCTTTTGGAACTTATCCTCTGTCCTTAGGGAATAGGGTGCCATTTGGGACATATCCTCTGTCCTTAGGGAATAGGGTGCCATTTGGGACATATCCTCTGCCCTTAGGGAATAGGGTGCCATTTGGAACTTATCATCTGTCCTTAGGGAATAGGGTGCCATTTGGGATATATCCTCTGTCCTTAGGGAATAGGGTGCCATTTTGGACACATCCTCTGCCCTTAGGGAATAGGGTGCTATTTTGGACACATCCTCTGCCCTCAGCCTGTTGTAAGATCAAGCTCCTCTCTCTAAACTCAGAAAAAAATATGCTATCTAGAACAAAAAAGGGTTCTTCGACTGTCCCCATAGGAGAATCCTTTAAATAACCATTTTTGGTTCCAGGTAGAACCCTTTTGGTTCCAGGTAGAATCCTTTTGAGTTCCATGTAGAACCCTTTACACAGAGGGTTCTTCATTGAAACCAAAAGAGTTCTACCTACGGGGTTTTCCTATGGGGAAAGCCGAAGAACCCTTTGGAAACCCTTTATTCTAAGAGTGTACAGCTGGAGACTGCTGGCTTCAGACTAATGAGGCAGAATAATACTGCCCTATTGTGTCCGATAGATCTCTATGGCATCCTATAGAGAAGAGACAAATTGCATAGAGATCCTATTAAATTACTATTTATTGTAATTCCTAATTCTATGGACAAATTGTAGATTTTGTCGTTTGCTTTTTAGAAAACTGTTATTTCTACTGAAAACGTGCCAAAGTATCCTATGAAGAATAAAACTGTAGATTTTGACATTTTCCTTGTGGGAAACTGATTAAATACGTAAATGATGTCTAATTTCAAAGAAGCTTTTTTTTTTTATTGTAAACGTGCCAAACCAGGGTTATTGTATGTTGATAGATGTGCAGTCTGCCAGTATAAGCTTTGGTGATTATAACCATCAACCATATGCAAAACCATGTGCACCAAACGGCACAATATCTATTTGAAGTGTTTTCCTTTATACCTTCTCATTAATCTTCACTAAATATAATCCAGAAACGGTTTGCTACAGCCCCATATTTTGGGGAGACGGGAGATGAAAAATAAAAGCAGGAGGAAATATTAACACCACACCCCTCCCCGAAATAGGAATAAATCACGCCACACGTTAATTGCATTTAAAGGGGTGGCAGTGTGCGTGGCATACACCACGTTTCCATGACAACCGCCTCCGCCTCCAAAAAGAGAGAGATGAGAAAAGGAAAGGAGGGGTAGAGGGGTGTGAGAGGAAGGGTGTGGAGACGCCCTAAAGGATCAGCATCATTAGAGCTAGTCTGTCTGCCTGTCTGTCTGTCACAGGGGGACTAGGCACTGCAGGCCTGGAGACACACACACACAGCTCTATAGACCAACCTCACAACACAACAGCAATTTACAACATTTAAAGAAACGCTTGAGCAGCAGTTCAGTCTATGTTTTTTAAATATTTTTGTATCGTGTATTCTCAGGTTAGTCTGGGTAGGTAACAGACTATTTGAGTTGATGTGAGATTTTTTTATGATTCCAACTATAATTCATTTCAGAGTATCCTGCACAGTTTCTGCAATTGTCCTGTTTAGTATGAAGCTTGTTTATTGTTTTTCTTCTTTGACCCACTAAGACGTAGCTTAGACATTATGCATCGCTGAGGCGTGCCAATGAGCCCTTCCCTCCTAAAGCAAAGACAAATAGATCATAGCTGTGACAGAGGTCTCCTTTGACTCCAACCTCTTAGCGCGGCACACTGGATTTTCAACTGATTTAATTCAGTGTACGTGCATTGATATGCAGCAGTAGACATATGAAATGTGCGTCTTCATCTGTTTGAGTGCTCAGGCATGCCTAAATATAGGTGTGGTTCTATACTCTTGTGTTTTGACAATGATCATTGATTTTTCTGCACATTACTTCTCAAATATATTTCCTGACCTGAACTATTCATTATTCATGTCAGAATAGCACAATCTGATAAATGAAGTGTTGTGAGCACAAACTTTACATATTACTTGCTATGATTAATTAACAAATGAATTAGCTTTAGCTTCCCAAACACAATAAAATAAAAACCAATAAATACACTTAGCAAACGCACTGATAAGAGATATGAGAGGGGAAATTAACCAAAAAAAACTATCATTTATTTTTCTTCTGGGTCCAGCCACACTACAGTATTCTATCCCAAGCTACCTCCATCCCTTCCCTTTCCTCTAGTCTGGGGAGAGTGGAAAATAAAACCTGCATTATTGAAGGGTGTGCAGCCAGCACACAGCAACAGAGAGGTCATAGTGTTTAACTGAAGCAGCTAGCACACAGCAACAGATAGGTCATAGTGTTTAACTGAAGGAGCTAGCACACAGCAACAGAGAGGTCATAGTGTGGTCCTCTGTAGCTCAATTGGTAGAGCATGGTGCTTGTAACGCCAGGGTAGTGGGTTCGATCCCCGGGACCACCCATACGTAAAAATTTATGCACGCATGACTGTAAGTTGCTTTGGATAAAAGCGTCTGCTAAATGCCATATTATATATTATTAACTGAAGCAGCTAGTGCACAGCAACAGAGAGGTCATAGTGAAAAGCAGAGCCATAAAGCAGACAAGTCCAGTTTAATCGACCATTGCTCATATCAGAGGCACTAAATGTCAGACGGGTTTCCTGACTGCAGTAAATCCTCGTCTGAGGCGCCTGTCAAAACAACCTTTTTATGTCACTCCATGAACAGAGAGGAGGAAAATTATCATGTTGACCATGAATGGGGGACAAATGTTCTGTAGGCCTTCTGAGTGCAGCTTTGGACATGGAGTAAAGTGGAGCCTTCTGTAGAAAAACAATATTTCATCTCAGATACACTTTCTAGGACAGAACAGGAATGGCAAGGGAGAAAAAAAGGAAAGCAACTAGCAGCATTTGTTACAGACAGACATGGAACATTTATTAGGAGAAAATCCTGGGACAACACCTCTCCGTGTCCCATGGATACACCTCTAGGGTTAGACTCACAGAGATACACAGCTAGGTTTAGACTCACAGAGATACACTGCTTGGGTTAAACTCACAGAGATACACAGCTAGGGTTAGACTCACAGAGATACACAGCTAGGGTTAGACTCACAGAGATACACAGCTAGGGTTAGACTCACAGAGATACACAGCTAGGGTTAGACTCACAGAGATACACTGCTAGGGTTAGACTCACAGATATACACTGCTAGGGTTAGACTCACAGATATACACTGCTAGGTTTAGACTCACAGATATACACAGAGATACACAGCTAGGGTTAGACTCACAGAGATACACCACTAGGTTTAGACTCACAGATATACACAGCTAGGATTAGACTCACTGAAATACAAAGAGATACACAGCTAGGGTTAGACTCACAGAGATACAATGCTATGGTTAGACTCACCGATATACACAGTTAGGGTTAGACTCACTGAAATACACAGAGATACACAGCTAGGGTTAGACTCACAGAGATACACAGCTAGGGTTAGACTCACAGCGATACACAGAGATACACAGCTAGGGTTAGACTGACAGAAATACACAGATATACACAGCTAGGGTTGGACTCACAGAGATACAATGCTATGGTTAGACTCACCGATATACACAGTTAGGGTTAGACTCACTGAAATACACAGAGATACACAGCTTGGGATAGACTAACAGAGATACACAGCTAGGGCCAGACTCACAGAGATACACAGCCAGGGTTAGACTCGGAGAGATACACAGCCAGGGTTAGACTCACAGAGATACACAGCTAGGTTTAGACTCACAGAGATACACATCTAGGGTTGGACTCACATAGATACACATCTAGGGTTAGACTCACAGAGATACATATCTAGAGTTAAACTCACAGAGATACACAGTTAGGGTTAGACTCACTGAAATACACAGAGATACACAGCTTGGGATAGACTA
The DNA here is from genome assembly GCF_020615455.1 of Coregonus clupeaformis. Lineage (NCBI taxonomy): Eukaryota > Metazoa > Chordata > Actinopteri > Salmoniformes > Salmonidae > Coregonus > Coregonus clupeaformis. The sequence goes on along the minus strand of NC_059208.1, from coordinate 31,252,109 downwards.
ACAGAGATACACAGCTAGGGCCAGACTCACTGAGATACACAGTTAGGGTTAGACTCACTGAAATACACAGAGATACACAGCTTGGGATAGACTCACAGAGATACACAGCTAGGGCCAGACTCACTGAAATACACAGAGATACACAGCTTGGGATAGACTACCAGAGATACACAGCTAGGGCCAGACTCACAGAGATACACAGCCAGGGTTAGACTCGGAGAGATACACAGCCAGGGTTAGACTCACAGAGATACACAGCTAAGTTTAGACTGACAGAGATACACAGCTAGGTTTAGACTCACAGAGATACACATCTAGGGTTGGGACTCACAGAGATACACATCTAGGGTTAGACTCACAGAGATACACATCTAGAGTTAAACTCACAGAGATACACAGCTAGGGTTAGACTCACAGAGATACACAGTTAGGGCCAGACTCACAGAGATACACAGCCAGGGTTAGACTCAGAGAGATACACAGCCAGGGTTAGACTCACAGAGATACACAGAGATACACAGCTAGGGTTAGACTCACAGAGATACACAGCTAGGTTTAGACTTACAGAGATACACTGCTAGGGTTAGACTCACAGAGATACACAGCTAGGGTTAGACTCACAGAGATACACAGCTAGGGCCAGACTCACAGAGATACACAGCCAGGGTTAGACTCAGAGAGATATACAGCCAGGGTTAGACTCACAGAGATACACAGAGATACACAGCTAGGGTTAGTCTCACAGAGATAAACAGCTAGGGTTAAACTCATAGAAATACACAGCTAGGGCCAGACACACAGAGATACACAGCTAGGGTTAGACTCAGAGAGATACACAGCCAGGGTTAGACTCAGAGAGATACACAGCCAGGGTTAGACTCACAGAGATACACAGATATACACAGCTAAAGTTTGACTCACAGAGATACACAGCTAGGGTTAGACTCAAAGAGATACACAGAGATACACAGCTAGGGTTAGACTCACAGAGATACACAGCTAGGTTTAGACTCACAGAGATACACAGATATACACAGCTAAAGTTTGACTCATAGAGATACACAGCTAGGGTTAGACTCAAAGAGATACACAGAGATACACAGCTATGGTTAGACTCACAAAGATACACAGAGATACATAACTAGGGTTAGACTCACAGAGATACACAGCTAGGGTTAGACTCACAGATATACACAGCTAGGGTTAGACTCACAGAGATACACAGCTATGGTTAGACTCACAGAGATACACAGCTAGGGTTCGACTCACAGAGATACACAGAGATACACAGCTAAGGTTAGACTCACAGAGATACACAGCTAGGGTTAGATTCACAGAGATACACATATATACACAGCTAGGGTTGGACTCACAGAGATACACAGAGATACACAGCTAGGTTTAGACTCAGAGAGATACACAGATATACACAGCTAGGGGTTGACTCACAGAGACACACAGCTAGGGTTAGACTCACAGAGATACACAGCTAGGGTTAGACTCACAGAGATACACAAATATACACAGCTAGGATTAGACTCACAGAGATGCACAGCTAGGGTTAGACTCACAGAGATACACAGCTAGAGTTAGACTCACAGAGATACACAGCTAGGGTTAGACTTACAGAGATACACAGATATACACAGCTAGGGTTAGACTCACAGAGATACACAGCTAGAGTTAGACTCACAGAGATACACAGATATACACAGCTAGGGTTATACTCACAGAGATATACAGAGATACACAGCTAGGGTTAGACTCACAGAGATGCACAACTAGAGTTAGACTCACAGAGATATACAGCTAGGGTTAGACTCACAGAGATACACAGAGATACACAGCTAGGGTTAGACTCACAGAGATACACAGAGATACACAGCTAGGGTTAGACTCACATAGATACACAGCTAGGGTTAGACTTACAGAGATACACAGAGATACACAGTTAGGGTTAGACTCACAGAGATACACAAAGATACACAGCTAGGGTTAGACTCACAGAGATACACAGCTAGAGTTAGACTCACAGAGATACACAGATATACACAGCTAGGGTTATACTCACAGAGATACACAGAGATACACAGCTAGGGTTAGACTCACAGAGATGCACAACTAGAGTTAGACTCACAGAGATATACAGCTAGGGTTAGACTCACAGAGATACACAGAGATACACAGCTAGGGTTAGACTCACAGAGATACACAGAGATACACAGCTAGGGTTAGACTCACAGAGATACACAGAGATACACAGCTAGGGTTAGACTCACAGAGATACACAGAGATACACAGCTAGGGATAGACTCACAGAGATACACAGAGATACAAACCTAGGGTTAGACTCACAGAGATACACAGAGATACACAGCTAGGGTTAGACTCACAGAGATACACTGAGATACACAGCCAGGGTTAGACTCACAGAGATACACAGCTAGGTTTAGACTCACAGAGATACACAGCTTAGACTCGGGCTTAATGACACACACAGAGACCCACTGACACACAGAGAAGTCCACAGACACATAATTTCTTGATGTATTATGCATGTGGTTTGGATTAATTGCAGGGAATTTATTTGCATAACCCTCTTATACTTTGATCAACTATGCTCATGTCATGAAGGCAGTACCATCACCATGACCTTGGCTGGCTGTGGGTGGGAGTCAGGCAGGCTGCAGGCTGTTTACTTTATATCAATATGTTTATTTTCTAAATTATGTTTAACGCTTGTATGTTTATTAATAGTTTTTGTAAATTAATTTAGGTGGCGTCCCAAATGGCACCCTATTCCCTTTATAGTACACTGCTTCTGACCAGGGTCCATCCATATAGACAGACATGTGGACAGACATTTTACATATTACATTTACGTCATTTAGCAGACGCTCTTATCCAGAAAGACTTACAAATTGGTACATTCACCTTATGATAGCCAGTGGGACAACCACTTTACAATTTTTTTTAAAATATAATTATTTACATTTAATTTTTTAGAGTATATTTTTAATATTAATTTGTTTTATATATATATATATATTTTTTTTTTTGTGGGGGGTAGAAGGTTTACTTTTATACTGTCCCAGGTATTCCTTAAAGAGGTAGGGTTGGTCCGGAAGGTGGTCAGTGACTCAGAAGGTGGTCAAGACGTAGACAGAAATGTGAACAGACATGTGGACAAGCTTTAATTTGTGAAGCTTGTCTGATCCTGAATTTTTGTTTGTCAGACCACTTGCTATGGGCCCTGGTCAAAAGCAGTGCACTCAATAGGGAATAGGGTAGGGTGACCACGTGTCCTTGATTGTGCAGGACAGTTCTGAATAGGGTAGGGTGACCACATGTCCTTGATTGTGCGGGACATTTCTGAATAGGGTAGGGTGACCACATGTCCTGGATTGTGCAGGACAGTTCCGAATAGGGTAGGGTGACCACATGTCCTTGTCACACACTGATCTGTTTCACCTGTCTTTGTGATTGTCTCCACCCCCCTCCAGGTGTCGCCCATCTTCCCCATTATCCCCAGTGTATTTATACCTGTGTTCTCTGTTTGTCTGTTGCCAGTTTGTTTTGATTCGTCAAGCCTACCTGCGTTTTTCCCCTTTTTGACCTAAACTTGTGGCCTGCCTTCACGCCTTTGGGATGACTCCCATAGTTAGGGCGGAGACATGAGCATCCATGTCATAAGGATGCTGTACTGATGATGTTCAACACTTCTCCAATCGTTGTTGAGATCTGATATTCTACACAGCGCAAGACAAGACGTAGGCCAATGCAATATCCTCAACCAATCACATTTGTCAAATCCTTTCGGTCTAAATTCCAGCTAAACTTGGAGGACAGTTAACTACTTACAAAACGATTCTGATGAAGAGCTACAAAAGTAAGTAAATAGCCGTATTAGACAGAAAGGTGATTAGACTGAAACGATATAAGGTGATTTAATCAAACTTGTGAGGCTCTCCATGCTCATTAGTTGCTCATTCAACATATTTGCTGCTACTTCACTCATTTTGGTTTCCAAAGTCTCCCTTCCTAACTGTTTGACATTCCCTGAGACCAACCAGAAATGTTTCCATGGCCAAGTATTCCCAGATTTCCATAAAACAGCCACACATTTGGTATCGCGTGTATAGGGAGTGAATGATGTCCTTCGGTGCAGCAGGAGGTTGATCTCCTTCGGTGCAGCAGGAGGTTGATCTCCTTCAGTGCAGCAGGAGGTTGATCTCCTTAGGTGCAGCAGGAGGTTGATCTCCTTCGGTGCAGCAGGAGGTTGATCTCCTTCGGTGCAGCGGGAGATTGATCTCCTTGTGTGCAGCGGGAGGTTGATCTCCTTCGGTGCAGCGGGAGGTTGATCTCCTTCGGTGCAGCGGGAGGTTGATCTCCTTCGGTGTAGCGGGAGATTGATTTCCTTCGGTGCAGCGGGAAATGTAAATCCTTCGGAGCAGCGGGAGGTTGATCTCCTTCGGTGCAGCGGGAGGTTGATCTTGTTCGGTGCAGTGGGAGGTTGATCTCCTTCGGTGCAGTGGGAGGTTGATATCCTTCGGTGCAGCGGGAGGTTTATCTCCTTCGGTGCAGCGGGAGGTTGATCTCCTTTGGTGCAGCAGGAGGTTGATCTCCTTCAGTGCAGCAGGAGGTTGATCTCCTTCGGTGCAGGCGGGAGATTGATCTCCTTGTGTGCAGTGGGAGGTTGATCTCCTTCGGTGCAGCGGGAGATTGATCTTCTTCGGTGTAGCAGGAGGTTGAACTCCTTCGGTGCAGTGGGAGGTTGATCTCCTTCGGTGCAGCGGGAGGTTGATCTCCTTCGGTGCAGCGGGAGATTGATCTCCGTCGGTGCAGCGGGAGATTGATATCCTTCGGTGCAGCGGGAGGTTGATCTCCTTCGGTGCAGCGTGAGTTTGATCTCCTTCGGTGCATCGTGAGTTTGATCTCCTTCGGTGCAGCAGGAGTTTTTTGTGTGTGTGTGGGTGGAGGGGGGAGGTGCTGCCCCCTCAAAAAAAATCACTGTCCCGCGAATGTCCCACAAAATCATCCCTTTTTCCCTAATTTGGGTATTTTAAATGTGGTCAACCTAGAATAAGGTGTCATTTGGGACGCAGACAGAGTAGTTCCAATGGTGGGGAGATGCAGATGCTCAGAAATGGCAGCACATCTAGACAATGAAAGCACTAATAGCATGAATTTACTATTTTTTGTCACATTAGACCTGCATTACAGAGTGGGTTACATTAGACCTGCATTACAGAGTGGGTTACATTAGACCTGGATAACAGAGTGGGTTACATTAGACCTGCATTACAGAGTGGGTTACATTAGACCTGAATTACAGAGTGGGTTACATTAGACCTGCATTACAGAGTGGGTCACATCTTCTTAAAAAACAACAAAGAAGATTGCTTAGAGACAATACTTTATTATGAATGACTGTGCTTTCCACTTCCAGTGACTTAAATGCATTTGCTGTGCCCTGTGAATGTTGGAATGGTTTGCTGAATGTCATTTAGCAAAGAGTATTATGCAAATGTATTGTTGAATTGGTGGGGTTCTAATTAACATACAGTTGAAGTCTAAAGTTTACATACACCTTAGCCAAATACATTTAAACTCAGTTTTTCACAATCCCCGACATTTAATCATAGTAAAATGTCCCTGTCTTAGGTCAGTTAGGATCACCACTTTATTTTAAGAATGTGAAATGTCAGAATAATAGTAGAGAGAATGATTTATTTCAGCTTTTTATTTCTTTCATCACATTCCCAGTGGGTCAGAAGCTTACATACACTCAATTAGAATTTGGTAGCATTGCCTTTAAATTGTTTAACTTGGGTCAAACGTTTCGGGTAGCCTTCCACAAGCTTCCCACAATAAGTTGGGTGAATTTTGGCCCATTCCTCCTGACCGAGCTGGTGTAACTCAGTCAGGTTTGTAGGACTCCTTGCTAGCACACGCTTTTTCAGTTCTGCCCTCAAATGTTCTATAGGATTGAGGTCAGGGCTTTGCAATGGCCACTCCAATACCTTGACTTTGTTGTCCTTAAGGCATTTTGCCACAATTTTGGAAGTATGCTTGGGGTCATTGTCCATCTGGAAGACCCATTTGCGACCAAGCTTTAACTTCCTGACTGATGACTGATTTTACTGCAATATATCCACATCATTTTCCTTCCTCATGATGCCATCTATTTTGTGCACCAGTCCCTCCTGCAGCAAAGCACCCCCACGGGCATGATGCTGCCACCCCTGTGCTTCACGGTTGGGACGGTGTTCTTCGGCTTGCAAGCTCACCCTTTTTCCTCCAAACATAACAATGGTCATTATAGCCTAACAGTTCTATTTTTGTTTCATCAGACCAGAGGACATTTCTCCAAAAAGTACAATCTTTGTCCCCATGTGCAGTTGCAAACCGTAGTCTGGCTTTTTTATGGTGGTTTTGGATAGTGGCTTCTTCCTTGCTGAGCGGCCTTTCAGGTTATGTCAATATAGGACTTGTTTTACTGTGGATATAGATACTTCTGTACCTGTTTCTTCCAGCATCTTCACAAGGTCCTTTGCTGTTGTTCTGGGATTGATTTGCACTTTTCGCACCAAAAAACGTTCATCTCTATGAGACAGAACTCGTCTCCTTCCTGAGCGGTATGACGGCTGCGTGGTCCCATGGTGTTTATACTTGCGTACTATTGTTTGTACAGATGAACGTGGTACCTTCAGGCATTTGGAGATTGATCTCCTTGTGTGCAGCGGGAGGTTGATCTCCTTCGGTGCAGCGGGAGGTTGATCTCCTTCGGTGCAGCGGGAGGTTGATCTCCTTCGGTGTAGCGGGAGATTGATTTCCTTCGGTGCAGCGGGAAATGTAAATCCTTCGGAGCAGCGGGAGGTTGAAATTGCTCCCAAGGATGATTCAGACTTGTGGAGGTCTACCATTTTTTTTCAATTTTTATTTATTTTATTTATATATTTTTAGCAGACGCTCTTATCCAGAGTGACTTACAGGAGCAATTAGGGTTAAGTGCCTTGCTCAAGGGCACATCGACAGATTTTTCACCTAGTCGGCTCGGGGATTAGAACCAGCGACCTTTCGGTTACTGGCACAACGCTCTTAACCACTAAGCTACCTGCCGCCCCGAGGTCTGGGCTGATTTCTTTTGATTTTCCCATGATGTCAAGCAAAGAGGCACTGAGTTTTGAAGGCAGGCCTTGAAATACATCCACAGGTACACCTTTAATTGACTCAAATGATGTCAATTAGCCTATCAGAAGCTTTTAAAGCCAATACATCATTTTCTGGAATTTTCCAAGCTGTTTAAAGGCACAGTCAATTTAGTGTATGTAAACTTCTGACCTACTGGAATTGTGATCCATGGGGCAGCGCACAATTGGCCCAGCGTCGTCCAGGGTAGGGGAGGGAATGGCCGGCAGGGATGTAGCTCAGTTGGTAGAGCATGGCGTTTGCAACGCCAGGGTTGTGGGTTCGATTCCCAGGGGGGGCCAGTATGAAAAACAAAAAATATATAAATAATGTATGCACTCACTAACTGTAAGTCGCTCTGGATAAGAGCGTCTGCTAAATGACTAAAATAAAAATGTTATAAGTGAAATAATCTGTCTGTAAACAATTGTTGGAAAAACGACTTGTGTCATGCTCAAAGTAGACGTCCTAACTGACTTCCCAAAACTATAGTTTGTTATCAAGAAATGTGTGGAGTGGTTGAAAAACTAATTTTAATGACTCCAATCTAAGTGTATGTAAACATCCGACTTCAACTGTATGTGTGAATCCCAAATGGAACCCTATTCCCTTTGTAGTGCACTACTTATGACCAGAGCCCTATGGGTTGACGAGTAAGTAATTCCTAACATGGTGAAGTTCTGGTTAAAACAACAACCCCCTAGAGAATACAGAACACCCAACAGAACACACACAGGGAGATTAACAACAACCCCCTAGAGAATACAGAACATCCAACAGAACACACACAGGCAGATTAACAACAACCCCTAGAGAATACAGAACACCCAACAGAATACACAGGCAGATTAACAACAACCCCATAGAGAATACAGAACACCCAACAGAACACACAGGCAGATTAACAACAACCCCCTAGAGAATACAGAACACCCAACAGAACACACACAGGCAGATTAACAACAACCCCCTAGAGAATACAGAACTCCCAACAGAACACACAGAGGCAGATTAACAACAACGCCCTAGAGAATACAGAACATCCAACAGAACACAAAAAGGCAGATTAAAAACAACTACCCCCTAAAGAATATAAAACACCCAACAGAACACACAGAGGCAGATTAACAACAACCCCCTAGAGAATATAAAACACCCAACAGCACACACACAGGCAGATTAACAACAACCCCCTAGAGAATGTGAAACACCCAACAGAACACACACAGGCAGATTAACAACAACCCCCTAGAGAATATAAAACACCCAACAGAACACACACAGGCAGATTAACAACAACCCCCTAGAGAATATAAAACACCCAGCAGAACACACAGAGGCAGATTAACAACAACCCCCTAGAGAATATAAAACACCCAACAGAACACACACAGGCAGATTAACAACAACCCCCTAAAGAACATAAAACACCCAACAGAACACACACAGGCAGATTAACAACAACCCCCTAGAGAGAACAGAACACCCAACAGAACACACACAGGCAGATTAACAACAACCCCCTAGAGAGAACAGAACACCCAACAGAACACACACAGGCAGATTAACAACAACCCGTTTAGAATACAGAACACCCAACAGAACACACACAGGCAGATTAACAACAACCCCCTAGAGAATAAAAAACATCCAACAGCACAAACACAGGCAGATTAACAACAACCCCGTAGAAAATACAGAACACCCAACAGCACTCACACAGGCATATTAACAACAACCCCCTAGAGAATACAGAACACCCAACAGAACACAAACAGGCAGATTAACAAACACAAAACTAGAGAATACAGAACACCCAACAGAACACACACAGGCAGATTAACAACAACACCCTAGATAATACAGAACACACACAGGCAGATTAACAAAAAAAACTAGAGAATACAAAACACCCAGCAGAACACACACAGGCAGATTAACAACAACCCCCTAGAGAATATGAAACACCCAACAGAACACACATAGGCAGATTAACAACAACCCCCTAGAGAATATAAAACACCCACCAGAACACAGACAGGCAGATTAACAACAACCCCTAGAGAATATAAAACACCCACCAGAACACACACAGTCAGATTAACAACAACCCCCTAGAGAATATAAAACACCCAACAGAACACACAAAGGCAGATTAACAACAACCCCCCTAGAGAATATAAAACACCCACCAGAACACACACAGGCAGATTAACAACAACCCCCTAGAGAATATAAAACACCCAACAGAACACATACAGGCAGATTAACTACAACCCCTAGAGAATATAGCATTTACATTTACGTCATTTAGCAGACGCTCTTATCCAGAGCGACTTACAAATAGGTGCATTCACCTTATAGCCAGTGGGATAACCACTTTACAATGGGGGGGTAGAAGGATTACTTTATCCTATCCCAGGTATTCCTTAAAGAGGTGGGGTTTCAGATGTCTCCGGAAGGTGGTGAGTGACTCCGCTGTCCTGGCGTCGTGAGGGAGCTTGTTCCACCATTGGGGTGCCAGAGGAGCGAACAGTTGGGGTAAGGGGGGGTAGAAGGATTGTAAAGTGGGGGAGGGGGGTTGGGGTAAGGGGGGGTAGAATGATTACTTTATCCTATCCCATTTATAGAGAATACAGAACACCCAACAGAACACACAGGCAGATTAACAACAACCCCCTAGAGAAAACAGAACACCCAACACCCAACAGAACACACACAGGCAGATTAACAACAACCCCCTAGAGAATACAGAACACCCAACAGAACACACACAGGCAGATTAACAACAACACCCTAGATAATAAAGAACACCCAACAGAACACACACAGGCAGATTAACAAAAAAAAAACTAGAGAATACAGAACACCCAGCAGAACACTCACAGGCAGATTAACAACAACGCCCTAGAGAATACAGAACACCCAACAGAACACACACAGGCAGATTAACAACTACCCCTAGAGAATATAAAACACCCAACAGAACAGACACAGGCAGATTAACAACAACCCCCTAGATAATATAAAACACCCAACAGAACACACACAGGCAGATTAACAACAACCCCCTAGAGAACATAAAACACCCACCAGAACACACACAGGCAGATTAACAACAACCCCCTAGAGAATATAAAACACCCAACAGAACACACACAGGCAGATTAACTAAAATCCCCTAGAGAATATAAAACACCCAACAGAACACACACAGGCAGATTAACAACAACCCCCTAGAGAATACTGAACACCCAACAGAAAACACACAGGCAAATTAACAGCAACCCCTAGAGAATACAGAACACCCAACAGAACACACACAGGCAGATTAACAACAACACCCTAGAGAGTATAAAACACCCAGCAGAACACTCACAGGCAGATTAACAACAACCCCCTAGAGAATAAAGAACACCCAAAAGAACACACACAGGCAGATTAACAATTACCCCCTAGAGAATATAAAACACCCAACAGAACACACACAGGCAGATTAACAACAACCCCTAGAGAATATAATACACCCAAGAGAACACACACAGAACACACACAATACAGAACACCCAACAGAACACACACAGGCAGATTAACAAAAAAAACTAGAGAATACAGAACACCCAGCAGAACACTCACAGGCAGATTAACAACAACCCCATAGAGAATAAAGAACACCCAAAAGAACACACACAGGCAGATTAACAACTACCCCCTAGAGAATATAAAACACCCAACAGAACACACACAGGCAGATTAACAACAACCCCTAGAGAACATAAAACACCCACCAGAACACACACAGGCAGATTAACAACAACCCCCTAGAGAATATAAAACACCCAACAGAACACACACAGGCAGATTAACTACAATCCCCTAGAGAATATAAAACACCCAACAGAACACACACAGGCAGATTAACAACAACCCCTAGAGAATACTGAACACCCAACAGAACACACACAGGCAAAATAACAGCAACCCCTAGAGAATACATAACACCCAACAGAACACACACAGGCAGATTAACAACAACCCCTAGAGAATATAAAACACCCAACAGAACACACACAGGCAGATTAACAACAACCCCCTAGAGAATACTGAACACCCCACAGAACACACACAGGCAAATTAACAACAACCCCTAGATACTATAAAACACCCAACAGACCACACACAGGCAGATTAACAATAACCCCCTAGAGAATATAAAACACCAAACAGAACACACACAGGCAGATTAACAACAACCCGTTTAGAATACAGAACACCCAACAGAACACACACAGGCAGATTAACAACAACCCCCTAGAGAATAAAAAACATCCAACAGCACAAACACAGGCAGATTAACAACAACCCCGTAGAAAATACAGAACACCCAACAGCACTCACACAGGCATATTAACAACAACCCCCTAGAGAATACAGAACACCCAACAGAACACAAACAGGCAGATTAACAAACACAAAACTAGAGAATACAGAACACCCAACAGAACACAAACAGGCAGATTAACAACAACACCCTAGATAATACAGAACACACACAGGCAGATTAACAAAAAAAACTAGAGAATACAAAACACCCAGCAGAACACACACAGGCAGATTAACAACAACCCCCTAGAGAATATGAAACACCCAACAGAACACACATAGGCAGATTAACAACAACCCCCTAGACAATATAAAACACCCACCAGAACACAGACAGGCAGATTAACAACAACCCCCTAGAGAGAACAGAACACCCAACAGAACACACACAGGCAGATTAACAACAACCCGTTTAGAATACAGAACACCCAACAGAACACACACAGGCAGATTAACAACAACCCCTAGAGAATAAAAAACATCCAACAGCACAAACACAGGCAGATTAACAACAACCCCGTAGAAAATACAGAACACCCAACAGCACTCACACAGGCATATTAACAACAACCCCCTAGAGAATACAGAACACCCAACAGAACACAAACAGGCAGATTAACAAACACAAAACTAGAGAATACAGAACACCCAACAGAACACACACAGGCAGATTAACAACAACACCCTAGATAATACAGAACACACACAGGCAGATTAACAAAAAAAAACTAGAGAATACAAAACACCCAGCAGAACACACACAGGCAGATTAACAACAACCCCCTAGAGAATATGAAACACCCAACAGAACACACATAGGCAGATTAACAACAACCCCCTAGAGAATATAAAACACCCACCAGAACACAGACAGGCAGATTAACAACAACCCCCTAGAGAATATAAAACACCCACCAGAACACACACAGTCAGATTAACAACAACCCCCTAGAGAATATAAAACACCCAACAGAACACACAAAGGCAGATTAACAACAACCCCCTAGAGAATATAAAACACCCACCAGAACACACACAGGCAGATTAACAACAACCCCCTAGAGAATATAAAACACCCAACAGAACACATACAGGCAGATTAACTACAACCCCCTAGAGAATATAGCATTTACATTTACGTCATTTAGCAGACGCTCTTATCCAGAGCGACTTACAAATAGGTGCATTCACCTTATAGCCAGTGGGATAACCACTTTACAATGGGGGGGTAGAAGGATTACTTTATCCTATCCCAGGTATTCCTTAAAGAGGTGGGGTTTCAGATGTCTCCGGAAGGTGGTGAGTGACTCCGCTGTCCTGGCGTCGTGAGGGAGCTTGTTCCACCATTGGGGTGCCAGAGGAGCGAACAGTTGGGGTAAGGGGGGGTAGAAGGATTGTAAAGTGGGGGAGGGGGGTTGGGGTAAGGGGGGTAGAATGATTACTTTATCCTATCCCATTTATAGAGAATACAGAACACCCAACAGAACACACAGGCAGATTAACAACAACCCCCTAGAGAAAACAGAACACCCAACACCCAACAGAACACACACAGGCAGATTAACAACAACCCCCTAGAGAATACAGAACACCCAACAGAACACACACAGGCAGATTAACAACAACACCCTAGATAATAAAGAACACCCAACAGAACACACACAGGCAGATTAACAAAAAAAAAAACTAGAGAATACAGAACACCCAGCAGAACACTCACAGGCAGATTAACAACAACGCCCTAGAGAATACAGAACACCCAACAGAACACACACAGGCAGATTAACAACTACCCCCTAGAGAATATAAAACACCCAACAGAACAGACACAGGCAGATTAACAACAACCCCTAGATAATATAAAACACCCAACAGAACACACACAGGCAGATTAACAACAACCCCTAGAGAACATAAAACACCCACCAGAACACACACAGGCAGATTAACAACAACCCCCTAGAGAATATAAAACACCCAACAGAACACACACAGGCAGATTAACTAAAATCCCCTAGAGAATATAAAACACCCAACAGAACACACACAGGCAGATTAACAACAACCCCTAGAGAATACTGAACACCCAACAGAAAACACACAGGCAAATTAACAGCAACCCCTAGAGAATACAGAACACCCAACAGAACACACACAGGCAGATTAACAACAACACCCTAGAGAGTATAAAACACCCAGCAGAACACTCACAGGCAGATTAACAACAACCCCTAGAGAATAAAGAACACCCAAAAGAACACACACAGGCAGATTAACAATTACCCCCTAGAGAATATAAAACACCCAACAGAACACACACAGGCAGATTAACAACAACCCCTAGAGAATATAATACACCCAAGAGAACACACACAGAACACACACAATACAGAACACCCAACAGAACACACACAGGCAGATTAACAAAAAAACTAGAGAATACAGAACACCCAGCAGAACACTCACAGGCAGATTAACAACAACCCCATAGAGAATAAAGAACACCCAAAAGAACACACACAGGCAGATTAACAACTACCCCCTAGAGAATATAAAACACCCAACAGAACACACACAGGCAGATTAACAACAACCCCCTAGAGAACATAAAACACCCACCAGAACACACACAGGCAGATTAACAACAACCCCCTAGAGAATATAAAACACCCAACAGAACACACACAGGCAGATTAACTACAATCCCCTAGAGAATATAAAACACCCAACAGAACACACACAGGCAGATTAACAACAACCCCCTAGAGAATACTGAACACCCAACAGAACACACACAGGCAAAATAACAGCAACCCCCTAGAGAATACATAACACCCAACAGAACACACACAGGCAGATTAACAACAACCCCCTAGAGAATATAAAACACCCAACAGAACACACACAGGCAGATTAACAACAACCCCCTAGAGAATACTGAACACCCCACAGAACACACACAGGCAAATTAACAACAACCCCCTAGATACTATAAAACACCCAACAGACCACACACAGGCAGATTAACAATAACCCCCTAGAGAATATAAAACACCAAACAGAACACACACAGGCAGATTAACAACAACCCGTTTAGAATACAGAACACCCAACAGAACACACACAGGCAGATTAACAACAACCCCCTAGAGAATAAAAAACATCCAACAGCACAAACACAGGCAGATTAACAACAACCCCGTAGAAAATACAGAACACCCAACAGCACTCACACAGGCATATTAACAACAACCCCCTAGAGAATACAGAACACCCAACAGAACACAAACAGGCAGATTAACAAACACAAAACTAGAGAATACAGAACACCCAACAGAACACAAACAGGCAGATTAACAACAACACCCTAGATAATACAGAACACACACAGGCAGATTAACAAAAAAAAAACTAGAGAATACAAAACACCCAGCAGAACACACACAGGCAGATTAACAACAACCCCCTAGAGAATATGAAACACCCAACAGAACACACATAGGCAGATTAACAACAACCCCCTAGACAATATAAAACACCCACCAGAACACAGACAGGCAGATTAACAACAACCCCCTAGAGAATATAAAACACCCACCAGAACACACACAGTCAGATTAACAACAACCCCTAGAGAATATAAAACACCCAACAGAACACACAAAAGGCAGATTAACAACAACCCCCTAGAGAATATAAAACACCCACCAGAACACACACAGGCAGATTAACAACAACCCCCTAGAGAATATAAAACACCCAACAGAACACATACAGGCAGATTAACTACAACCCCCTAGAGAATATAACATTTACATTTACGTCATTTAGCAGACGCTCTTATCCAGAGCGACTTACAAATAGGTGCATTCACCTTATAGCCAGTGGGATAACCACTTTACAATGAGGGGGGGGTAGAAGGATTACTTTATCCTATCCCAGGTATTCCTTAAAGAGGTGGGGTTTCAGATGTCTCCGGAAGGTGGTGAGTGACTCCGCTGTCCTGGCGTCGTGAGGGAGCTTGTTCCACCATTGGGGTGCCAGAGGAGCGAACAGTTGGGGTAAGGGGGGGTAGAAGGATTGTAAAGTGGGGGGAGGGGGGTTGGGGGTAAGGGGGGTAGAATGATTACTTTATCCTATCCCATTTATAGAGAATACAGAACACCCAACAGAACACACAGGCAGATTAACAACAACCCCCTAGAGAAAACAGAACACCCAACACCCAACAGAACACACACAGGCAGATTAACAACAACCCCCTAGAGAATAAAGAACACCCAACAGAACACACACAGGCAGATTAACAACAACACCCTAGATAATACAGAACACCCAACAGAACACACACAGGCAGATTAACAAAAAAAAAACTAGAGAATACAGAACACCCAGCAGAACACTCACAGGCAGATTAACAACAACGCCCTAGAGAATACAGAACACCCAACAGAACACACACAGGCAGATTAACAACTACCCCCTAGAGAATATAAAACACCCAACAGAACAGACACAGGCAGATTAACAACAACCCCCTAGATAATATAAAACACCCAACAGAACACACACAGGCAGATTAACAACAACCCCCTAGAGAACATAAAACACCCACCAGAACACACACAGGCAGATTAACAACAACCCCCTAGAGAATATAAAACACCCAACAGAACACACACAGGCAGATTAACTAAAATCCCCTAGAGAATATAAAACACCCAACAGAACACACACAGGCAGATTAACAACAACCCCCTAGAGAATACTGAACACCCAACAGAAAACACACAGGCAAATTAACAGCAACCCCCTAGAGAATACAGAACACCCAACAGAACACACACAGGCAGATTAACAACAACACCCTAGAGAGTATAAAACACCCAGCAGAACACTCACAGGCAGATTAACAACAACCCCCTAGAGAATAAAGAACACCCAAAAGAACACACACAGGCAGATTAACAATTACCCCCTAGAGAATATAAAACACCCAACAGAACACACACAGGCAGATTAACAACAACCCCCTAGAGAATATAATACACCCAAGAGAACACACACAGAACACACACAATACAGAACACCCAACAGAACACACACAGGCAGATTAACAAAAAAAACTAGAGAATACAGAACACCCAGCAGAACACTCACAGGCAGATTAACAACAACCCCATAGAGAATAAAGAACACCCAAAAGAACACACACAGGCAGATTAACAACTACCCCCTAGAGAATATAAAACACCCAACAGAACACACACAGGCAGATTAACAACAACCCCCTAGAGAACATAAAACACCCACCAGAACACACACAGGCAGATTAACAACAACCCCTAGAGAATATAAAACACCCAACAGAACACACACAGGCAGATTAACTACAATCCCCTAGAGAATATAAAACACCCAACAGAACACACACAGGCAGATTAACAACAACCCCCTAGAGAATACTGAACACCCAACAGAACACACACAGGCAAAATAACAGCAACCCCCTAGAGAATACATAACACCCAACAGAACACACACAGGCAGATTAACAACAACCCCCTAGAGAATATAAAACACCCAACAGAACACACACAGGCAGATTAACAACAACCCCCTAGAGAATACTGAACACCCCACAGAACACACACAGGCAAATTAACAACAACCCCCTAGATACTATAAAACACCCAACAGACCACACACAGGCAGATTAACAATAACCCCCTAGAGAATATAAAACACCAAACAGAACACACACAGGCAGATTAACAACAACCACCTAGAGAATACAGAACATCCAACAGAACACACACAGGCAGATTAACAACAACCCCCTAGAGAATACAGGACACCCAACAGAACATTTACAGGCAGATTAACAACATCCCCCTAGAGAATATAAAACACCCAACAGCACACACACAGGCAGATTAACAACAACCCCCTAGAGAATACAGAACACCCAACAGAACACACACAGGCAGATTAACAACAACCTCATAGAGAATATAAAACACCCAACAGAACACACACCGGCAGATTAACAACAACACCCTAGAGAATATAAAACACCCATCAAAACACACACAGGCAGATTAACAACAACCTCCTAGAGAATATGAAACACCCAACAGAACACACACCGGCAGATTAACAACAACCCCCTAGAGAATATAAAAGACCTATCAGAACACACACAGGCAGATTAACAACAACCCCTAGAGAATATAAAACACCCAACAGAACACACACAGGCAGATTAACAACAACCCCCTAGAGAATATAAAACACCCACAGAACACACATTGGCAGATTAACAACAACCCCCTAGAGAATATAAAACACCAACAGAACACACACAGGCAGATTAACAACAACCCCCTAGAGAATATACAACACCCAACAGCCCACACACAGGCAGATTAACAACAACCCCCTAGAGAATACAGAACACCCAACAGCACACACACAGGCAGATTAACAACAACCCCCTAGAGAATACAGAACACCCAACAGAACACACACAGGCAGATTAACAACAACCTCATAGAGAATATAAAACACACAACAGAACACACACCGGCAGATTAACAACAACACCCTAGAGAATATAAAACACCCATCAAAACACACACAGGCAGATTAACAACAACCTCCTAGAGAATATGAAACACCCAACAGAACACACACCGGCAGATTAACAACAACCCCCTAGAGAATATAAAAGACCTATCAGAACACACACAGGCAGATTAACAACAACCCCCTAGAGAATATAAAACACCCAACAGAACACACACAGGCAGATTAACAACAACCCCCTAGAGAATATAAAACACCCACAGAACACACATTGGCAGATTAACAACAACCCCCTAGAGAATATAAAACACCCAACAGAACACACACAGGCAGATTAACAACAACCCCCTAGAGAATATACAACACCCAACAGCCCACACACAGGCAGATTAACAACAACCCCCTAGAGAATACAGAACACCCAACAGCACACACACAGGCAGATTAACAACAACCCCCTAGAGAATACAGAACACCCAACAGATAACACACAGGCAGCATAACAACAACCCCCTAGAGAATATGAAACACCCAACAGAACACACACAGGCAGATTAACAACAACCCCCTAGAGAACAAAGAACACACAACAGAACACACACAGGCAGATTAACAACAACCCCGTAGAGAATACAGAACACCCAACAGAACACACACATGCAGATTAACAACAACCCCCTAGAGAATACAGACACCCAACAGAACACACAGGCAGATTAACAACAACCCCCTAGAGAATACAGAACACCCAACAGCACACACACAGGCAGATTAACAACAATAATGGATTACTACATTATTATGTTTTATCATGTTGTGTCATTTATTGGGCAACACAAACATGAATAATAACAATTAATTAATTAATCACAGATGTATTTAGGTTAACGATAGTAAATACAATTGTCAAATGTACATATTCAGTGAAGACATTTATTGATAAAATGAAATAAATATTTTCTTCACACACAGACAGGCTGTATCTGTGAAGATGTCTGTGCCGAGGCCGGGCTATTTGCAAAAGAAGCGTCACGTTGCAAAATCATTGGGCATTAACGGTGTCAGTCATAATAACCCACTCTGTCCTAATCAAACCTGGCTCTACGAATAAATCACACAGTCTGAACACATCACACACCCACACACACACACACACACCAGAATAAACTGCCTCTCTGTCACACCTGCCTGTGACGAATGAATGTGAAAATCAGTCCAAGCCATTACAGTCATTCAGAGATTAAAGATATGTGCTGGCTGGATTAATCTAAATGCTCCTGAACAAGTTACCGTCAGCCCGTAGCAGCTACCAGCTACCCATGTCATCAAATATTTACAGTTTACACTACAACAAGAATGGCTTTCTCTGAATTGGCACCCTATCCCCGATATAGTGCACTACTTTTGGGAATAGGGTGCGATTTGGGACGTAGCCTGTCACACAGGAAGAACTGACTGGACAGGACAGGGTTTTAATGAAGGACACCTTTCAGTCTTGGCTGGCTGACTGGCAGTAATGTGCAATTAAATTCATCACCTCTAGAGATACTGTAGGTGTGGAGACTAACCATTGATATACATAGGGAAAGCATTCAAGAGAAAATGTTCAGTGTACAATCAACTATCTGCAGTTCAAAGACAGGAAAATAAAAGGGGTACACATACAACTAATGGCTATGACTGCATAAAATATTCCCCTAATGGCTATGACTGCACAGAATGTTCCCCTAATGGCTATGACTGCATAAAATATTCCCCTAATGGCTATGACTACACAGAATGTTCCCCTAATGGCTCTGACTGCATAAAATATTCCCCTAATGGCTATGACTGTACATAATGTTCCCCTAATGGCTATGACTGCATAAAATATTCCCCTAATGGCTATGACTGCACAGAATGTTCCCCTAATGGCTATGACTGCACAGAATGTTCCCCTAATGGCTATGACTGCACAGAACGTTACCCTAATGGCTATGACTGCACAGAACGTTCCGCTATAGTTGGTTGGTTGGTCATAAGAATTGTAAATTTCACCACAGTTCAGACCAGGACTGCACCTCTCTACACGCTGTAGCCTAGCGATGTCTGTACTGAGGTACCTGGACTGCACCTCTCTATACGCTGTAGCCTAGTGATATCTGTACTGAGGTACCTGGACTGCACCTCTCTACACGCTGTAGCCTAGCGATATCTGTACTGAGGTACCTGGACTGTACCTCTCTACACGCTGTAGCCTAGCGATGTCTGTACTGAGGTACCTGGACTGCACCTCTATACACGCTGTAGCCTAGCAATATCTGTCCTGAGGTACCTGGACTGCACCTCTCTACACGCTGTAGCCTAGCAATGTCTGTACTGAGGTACCTGGACTGCACCTCTCTACACGCTGTAGCCTAGCAATATCTGTACTGAGGTACCTGGACTGCACCTCTCTACACGCTATAGCCTAGCAATATCTGTACTGAGGTACCTGGACTGCACCTCTATACACGCTGTAGCCTAGCGATATCTGTACTGAGGTAAATCACCTCAACTGTTCTCTCAACACAGACATGCCTTATTACAGTGTTTTTCTTTCTCTGCTTGTCTAATTGGAGTGACAACAAGGTCTAGCCATGGAGGTCTTCAGTAAGGGTTGACTCTTGGTCCTCTAACCTGGTTCCTCCTGGTTCCTCGCTGACCATCTGCAGTGCTGTCAGACTCTCAGAGAGGTGCTATATAATTATATAATTACAGGTTGTGACAGCAGAGATACACAACACACCACATACCCTCACTGCTCAATGCAACCTGACAGGCATTCTCAACCATGCTAGCTGGGTCTTTCCTAAGGAAACATAACTATGCCAACACTGCTACCATCCAACCATGGACGTTACCATATGTGGTCCTTTCTGTACTAGCACTGATACAGGGAAGAAAGGGGAGAAACAGGGAGAAACGCTAACCTGTACGGACCTGTATACTACAGGATCTAGCTAATGCCCTCCTCACCAGACGTAATACCAAGTGATCAGGCTTCCTCCTTAGGCTATGCATATAGGTCACGTCAACCCTACTGAGGAGCTAGCTGGCCCTTCATGGCTCATGTTGGACGGCGGACGCTGTTTCAGAATAGGCTATGAGGGAGTTATACGTTTAGGAGTTGTCTGGCATCACAACAATTGAAGACACGGGAAGTAACAGTTGGGGTGACAGCACAGGGGGAGGATGTGTCCCAAATGGCATCCTATTTGGCGTAGGGCCCATAGGGCTCTGGTCAAAAGTAGTGTACTATATATGGGAATAGGGTGCCATTTGGGATGCAACCAGACTGTGTTTGTTTCTCTCTGGAAGCATATCTGAGCCTGTTCTTATGAAGTGTTACCAAACATTGTCTCAGGTAGCTTTCTCCTGGTTCCTGGAACAATTTATACAATTCATCACATCAATGCAGTTTCCTTTTAAATGATTTTCTCTGTACAAAGCCAAAGGCAAAGTACCCAAAGTATGGTTGTATGGTCTTTGTGTGCAGTTGGTATAGGGTTAGGGTTAGGGTAGTGATGAGTTAGGGTTAGGGTAGTGAGGAGGTCAGTTGGTATAGTGATGAGGTAGGGTTAGGGTTATGGTTAGGGTAGTGAGGAGGTCAGTTGGTAGTGATGAGGTAGGGTTAGGGTAGTGAGGAGGTCAGTTGGTAGTGATGAGGTAGGGTTAGGGTTAGGGTAGTGAGGAGGTCAGTTGGTAGTGATGAGGTAAGGTTAGGGTAGTGAGGAGGTCAGTTGGTATAGTGATGAGGTAGGGTTAGGGTTAGGGAAGTGAGGAGGTCAGTTGGTAGTGATGAGGTAGGGTTAGGGTAGTGAGAAAGGGTTGGTTGGTAGTAATGAGGTAGGGTTAGGGTAGTGAGGAGATCAGTTGGTATAGTGATGAGGTAGGGTTAGGGTTAGGGTAGTGAGGAGGTCAGTTGGTAGTGATGAGGTAGGGTTAGGGTTAGGGTAGTGAGGAGGTCAGTTGGTAGTGATGAGGTAGGGTTAGGGTTAGGGTAGTGAGGAGGTCAGTTGATAGTGATGAGGTAAGGTTAGGGTAGTGAGGAGGTCAGTTGATAGTGATGAGGTAAGGTTAGGGTAGTGAGGAGGTCAGTTGGTATAGTGATGAGGTAGGGTTAGGGTTAGGGAAGTGAGGAGGTCAGTTGGTAGTGATGAGGTAGGTTTAGGGTAGTGAGAAAGGGTTGGTTGGTAGTAATGAGGTAGGGTTAGGGTAGTGAGGAGATCAGTTGGTATAGTGATGAGGTAGGGTTAGGGTTAGGGTAGTGAGGAGGTCAGTTGGTAGTGATGAGGTAGGGTTAGGGTAGTGAGGAGGTCAGTTGGTAATGATGAGGTAGGGTTAGGGTTAGGGTAGTGAGGAGGTTAGTTGGTAGTGATGAGGTAGGGTTAGGGTTAGGGTAGTGAGGAGGTCAGTTGATAGTGATGAGGTAAGGTTAGGGTAGTGAGGAGGTCAGTTGATAGTGATGAGGTAAGGTTAGGGTAGTGAGGAGGTCAGTTGGTATAGTGATGAGGTAGGGTTAGGGAAGTGAGGAGGTCAGTTGGTAGTGATGAGGTAGGGTTAGGGTAGTGAGAAAGGGTTGGTTGGTAGTAATGAGGTAGGGTTAGGGTAGTGAGGAGATCAGTTGGTATAGTGATGAGGTAGGGTTAGGGTTAGGGTAGTGAGGAGGTCAGTTGGTAGTGATGAGGTAGGATTAGGATAGTGAGGAGGTCAGTTGGTAGTGATGAGGTAGGGTTAGGGTAGAGAGGAGGTCTGTTGGTAATGATGAGGTAGGGTTAGGGTAGTGAGGAGGTCAGTTGATAGTGATGAGGTAAGGTTAGGGTAGTGAGGAGGTCAGTTGGTATAGTGATGAGGTAGGATTAGGGTTAGGGAAGTGAGGAGGTCAGTTGGTAGTGATGAGGTAGGGTTAGGGTAGTGAGGAGGTCAGTTGGTAGTGATGAGGTAGGGTTAGGGTTAGGGTAGTGAGGAGATCAGTTGGTATAGTGATGAGGTTAGGGTTAGGGTAGTGAGGAGGTCAGTTGGTAGTGATGAGGTAGGGTTAGGGTTAGGGTAGTGAGGAGGTCAGTTGATAGTGATGAGGTAAGGTTAGGGTAGTGAGGAGGTCATTTGGTATAGTGATGAGGTAAGGTTAGGTTTAGGGAAGTGAGGAGGTCAGTTGGTAGTGATGAGGTAGGGTTAGGGTAGTGAGAAAGGGTTGGTTGGTAGTAATGAGGTATGGTTAGGGTAGTGAGGAGATCAGTTGGTATAGTGATGAGGTAGGGTTAGGGTTAGGGTAGTGAGGAGGTCAGTTGGTAGTGATGAGGTAGGGTTAGGGTAGTGAGGAGGTCAGTTGGTAGTGATGAGGTAGGGTTAGGGTTAGGGTAGTGAGGAGGTTAGTTGGTAGTGATGAGGTAGGGTTAGGGTTAGGGTAGTGAGGAGGTCAGTTGATAGTGATGAGGTAAGGTTAGGGTAGTGAGGAGGTCAGTTGATAGTAATGAGGTAAGGTTAGGGTAGTGAGGAGGTCAGTTGGTACAGTGATGAGATAGGGTTAGGGTTAGGGAAGTGAGGAGGTCAGTTGGTAGTGATGAGGTAGGGTTAGGGTAGTGAGAAAGGGTTGGTTGGTAGTAATGAGGTAGGGTAGTGAGGAGATCAGTTGGTATAGTGATGAGGTAGGGTTAGGGTTAGGGTAGTGAGGAGGTCAGTTGGTAGTGATGAGGTAGGGTTAGGGTAGTGAGGAGGTCAGTTGGTAGTGATGAGGTAGGGTTAGGGTAGTGAGGAGGTCTGTTGGTAATGATGGATTAGGCTTCTCTCTGTCTGGAATGGCTGCTCCACTCACCCCGCTGTTCTCTGGAACGGCAGCTCCACTCACCCCCCTGCTCTCCGAAACGGCTGCTCCACTCACCCCCCTGCTCTCTGGAACGGAAGCTCCACTCACCCCCTTGTTCTCTGTCTGGAACGGCTGCTCCACTCACCCCCTGCTCTCTGTCTGGAACGGCTGCTCCACTCACCCCCCTGCTCTCTGTCTGGAACGGCTGCTCCACTCACCCCCCTGCTCTCTGTCTGGAACGGCTGCTCCACTCACCCCCCTGCTCTCTGTCTGGAACGGCTGCTCCACTCACACTCACAGGTGTTCAGAGCGCTAACGAGCTCATCTCATTATGTTTTAAAAACACATTAAGCATTCAGATCATGGTAATGATTACTAATCTACTGATTAATGAAACACCCTCATTTGGGCAACCTGTCTTATTTACCCTGATGGCACTTTATAAGAAAAACAGAAGACATTGCTATCTACCTACACATTTACATTTACATTTGAGTCTTTTAGCAGACGCTCTTATCCAGAGCGACTTACAATTAGTGCATTCATCTTACGATAACTAGGTGAGACAACAACACCTACTTGTCTGAGAGTTGAAAGTACACAGATTGGCTTCATTATAACACATTATAAAGGTGAATGCATGCTTATAAAAAGTTACAAAACATTATACCTGCAGGCTTTAGGTAAAAATGTATTTGAAGAATGTGTTTATTTATAAAGAGAAGACAGAGTACCTTGTTAAAGGCTAGCGTTATTACTTATGATTTGACCACAAATCCGCTAGCTGCAGTGATAATGAGGCCTGGTCCTGCTGGTCAGCAGTAGATGCATTAACATCAATATGAACCCCCGGAAAACCATCCTGTCACCTCCTATTAAAGCCGCTACGTTGAACTGTCTGGATCTGGATACCACAGTATGATCTGTAAAGGGGATTTCTGCTGCTAGATCCCTATGAACTAAGAAAGGGTTAAAAATCTATAGTCTGTGACAGGTAGTCGATTGTGGAACTTGGTCCACTTAAGAAACGGATCCCCCCTGGCACTTTCAATCCCTCTCTAAAAGTCGTGTCTCCTAGCCGGCCAACTGAGCCAATCTAAATTAGGCTGAGTAGGAGTGAAGGGGCTGACGCCAACACTAAATAACTTTAAGTCCTCAACCATCCTGGGTGAAATGGGCTTATAGTGACTTGTAGGGAAGCATTTAAATTGATGGACTTTGGATGTTGGCGTTTTATATGCCTGAAATTCTAAATGAATAGAAAGTCCTTACACATGTAAAAGTGTCTGGAAGCTTCTGGCTGGTCTTAAAAAGCTGTGAAGCATGCAGAAGGAATGTCATCATGTATAGAAGGAAAGCAATTTGAGTTCTCCATGCATGGTCTACAGGGTGAATCTGGTGATGTATTTCTGTGTGTTCAATTGAGTTATCAGAAATATCAGTGGGGTTGCAAAAAAACTATATTAGCTCCAAAAATCTTTGAATATCATTGGTCTATTGGCATGAAAAACGAACTTCTCTTTTTTGGAATGATACTTAATGATACCTGTTGGAGTGTTAATGTCACGATCGTCTGTCACGCCCTGGCTCTGGGGACTCTTATATGTTGAGCCAGGGTGTTAGTTTCTAGTTCATGTGTTTCTATGTTGGCCGGGGTGGTTCCCAATCAGAGGCAGCTGTGGCTTGTTGTCTCTGATTTGGAACCATACTTAGGCAGCCTGTTTTGCACTTGTCATTTGTGGGATCTTGTTCCGGAGAGGTTTGTGTTTTGTTAACCTTAGGACTTCACGTATCGTTTTGTTGTTTTCTGTTATTGTGTAGTACTCATTAAAAGATGTACGCATATCACGCTGCGCCTTGGTCCGTTGTTTACGACGATCGTGACAGAAGATCCCACCAATTAAGGACCAAGCAACGTGTCCAGGAGCAAACGCCGGAGGTAACGCTAGTGGATGTCCTCCTCGGTTGGGGGAGGATCACCGAGGAGGAGGCCGTCCGCTACCGGAGGGCGATGAGGGAGGATGTCCAGGCAGGAGAGGAGAAGCGGCGCCAACCGGGCCGTCGTCGGACAGGCGAGAGGCAACCCCAATAAAAAAATTTGGGGGGGCACACGGCATGGACGACAGGGCTGCTGGAGGCAGCTACAGGGCGAGTTTGTGGACTAGGAGAGGAGGCCACCAGGTTACGGGGGCCATTGGTCAGGAGGGAGAAGGAGAGTGTGGAGGCACGGCGAGAGGAACTGAGTAGGCAGCAGAGGGAGCGGAGATTTATGAGGAAACCCAGTCCCGCTCCTCGCACCAAGCAAGTGGTGTGTGTCACCAGTCCGGTCCTGCCCGTTCCTGATTCCCGCACAAGGCCAGTGGTGTGTGTTCCCAGTACGGTCAGGCCCGTTCCTGCTCCCCGCACTAAGTTAGTGGTGCATGTTCCCAGTACGGCCCAACCCGTTCCTGCTCCCCGCACTAAGTTAGTGGTGCGTGTTCCCAGTCCGGCCCGACCTGTTCCTGCTCCCCGCACTAAGGTAGTGGTGCGTGTTCCCAGTACGGCCCGACCCGTTCCTGCTCCCCGCACTAAGTTAGTGGTGCGTGTTCCCAGTCCGGCCCGACCCGTTCCTGCCTCTCGCACCAAGCCAGTGGTGCGCGTTGCTAGCCCTGCCCGGCCTATTCCTGTCCCTCGCACCAAGTCAGTGGTGCGCGTCGCCAGCCTGGCCCGGCCTGTTCCTGCCCCTCGCACCAAGCAAGTGGTGCGCGTCGCCAGCCCGGCCCGGCCTGTTCCTGCCCCTCGCACCAAGCCTGTGGTGCACGTCGCCAGCCCGGCCCGGCCTGTTCCTGCTCCCCGCACCAAGCCAGTGGTGCGCGTCGCCAGCCCGGTCCGGCCTGTTCCTGCTCCCCGCACCAAGCCAGTGGTGCGCGTCGTCAGCCCGGTCTGGCCCGTTCCTGCTCCCCGCACCAAGCCAGTGGTGCGCGTCGTCAGTCCGGCACAGCCCGTGCCTGCTCCACACCGGAGCCTGAGCAATCCGCTCCACCGGTGTCCAGTCCAGCTCCGGCCAGCGGGGCCAGACCAGACCAGGGGCGCTACGGGGGGGTAGCGAGAGAGTGGTGGTCACGCCCGGAGCCGGATCCGCCTCCGAGGCGGAATGCCCACCCAGCCCCTACCCTCTTACATTTTTACATTTACGTCATTAACAGACGCTCTTATCCAGAGCGACTTACATTATTCTTTTTTATTTTCATACTGGCCCCCCGTGGGAATCGAACCCACAACCCTGGCGTTGCAAACGCCATGCTCTACCAACTGAGCTACCTCCCTGCCGGCCATTCCCTCCACTACCCTGGACGACGCTGGGCCAATTGTGCGCCGCTCCATTGGTCTCCCGGTTGCGGCCGGCTACAGCAGAGCCTGGATTCGAACCAGGATCTCTAGTGGCACAGCTAGACATTTACATTACATTTACATTTACATTTACATTTTAGTCATTTAGCAGACGCTCTTATCCAGAGCGACTTACAGGAGCAATTAGGGTTAAGTGCCTTGCTCAAGGGCACATTAACGATCATTTAGCAGACGCTCTTAGCCAGAGCGACTCAAATTGGTGCGTTCACCCTATAGCCAGTGGGATAACCACTTTACAATTGGGGGGTAGAAGGATTCCTTTATCCTATCCCAGGTATTCCTTAAAGAGGTGGGGTTTCAAATGTCTCCGGAAGGTGGTGAGTGACTCCGCTGTCCTGGCGTCGTGAGGGAGCTTGTTTCACCATTGGGGTGCCAGAGCAGCGAACAGTTTTGACTGGGCTGAGCGGGAACTATGCTTCCGCAGAGGAAGGGGAGCCAGCAGGCCAGAGGTGGATGAGCGCAATGCCCTTGTTTGGGTGTAGGGACTGATCAGAGCCTGAAGGTACAGAGGTGCCGTTCCCCTCACTGCTCCATAGGCAAGCACCATGGTCTTGTAGCGGATGCGAGCTTCAACTGGAAGCCAGTGGAGTGTGCGGAGGAGGGGGGTGACGTGAGAGAACTTGGGAAGGTTGAACACCAGACGGGCTGCGGCATTCTGGATGAGTTGTAGGGGTTTAATGGCACAGGCAGGGAGGCCAGCCAACAGCGAGTTGCAGTAGTCCAGACGGGAGATGACAAGTGCCTGGATTAGGACCTGTGCCGCTTCCTGTGTAAGGCAGGGTCGTACTCTCCGAATGTTGTAGAGCATGAACCTGCAGGAGCGGGTCACCGCCTTGATGTTGGCGGAGAACGACAGGGTGTTGTCCAGGGTCACGCCTAGGCTCTTCGCACTCTGGGAGGAGGACACAGCGGAGTTGTCAACCGTGATGGCGAGATCATGGAACGGGCAGTCCTTCCCCGGGAGGAAGAGCAGCTCCGTCTTGCCAGGGTTCAGCTTGAGGTGGTGATCCGTCATCCATACTGATATGTCTGCCAGACATGCAGAGATGCGATTCGCCACCTGGTTATCAGAAGGGGGAAAGGAGAAGATTAGTTGTGTATCGTCAGCGTAGCAATGATAGGAGAGACCATGTGAGGATATGACAGAGCCAAGTGACTTGGTGTATAGGGAGAAAAGGAGAGGGCCTAGAACTGAGCCTTGGGGGACACCAGTGGTGAGAGCACGTGGTGCGGAGACAGCTTCTCGCCACGCCACTTGGTAGGAGCGACCGGTCAGGTAGGACGCAATCCAGGAGTGAGCCGCGCCGGAGATGCCCAGCTCGGAGAGGGTGGAGAGGAGGATCTGATGGTTCACAGTATCAAAGGCAGCAGACAGGTCTAGAAGGACAAGAGCAGAGGAGAGAGAGTTAGCTTTAGCAGTGCGGAGAGTCTCCGTGACACAGAGGAGAGCAGTCTCAGTTGAATGACCAGTCCTGAAACCTGATTGGTTTGGATCAAGAAGGTCATTCTGAGAGAGATAGCAAGAGAGTTGGCTAAAGACGGCACGCTCAATAGTTTTGGAAAGAAAAGAGAGAAGGGATACTGGTCTGTAGTTGTTGACATCAGTGGGGTCGAGTGTTGGTTTTTTGAGAAGGGGAGCAACTCTCGCTCTCTTGAAGACGGAAGGGACATGGCCGGCGGTCAAGGGATGAGTTGATCAGCGAGGTGAGGTAGGGGAGAAGGTCACCGGAGATGGTCTGGAGAAGGGAGGAGGGGATGGGGTCAAGCGGGCAGGTTGTTGGGCGGCCTGCAGTCACAAGTCGCAGGATTTTATCTGGAGAGAGAGGGAGAAAGAAGTCAAAGCATAGGGTAGGGCAGTGTGAGCAGGACCAGCAGTGTCATTAGACTTAACAAACGAGGATCGGATGTCGTCAACCTTCTTTTCAAAGTGGTTGACGAAGTCATCCACAGAGAGAGAGGAGGGGGGATTCAGGAGGGAGGAAAATGTGGCAAAGAGCTTCCTAGGGTTAGAGGCAGATGCTTGGAATTTAGAGTGGTAGAAGGTGGCCTTAGCAGCAGAAACAGATGAAGAAAATGTAGAGAGGAGGGAGTGAAAAGATGCCAGGTCGGTAGGGGAGTTTAGTTTTCTTCCATTTCCGCTCCGCTGCCCGGAGCTCTGTTCTGTGAGCTCGCAGTGAGTCATCAAGCCACGGAGCTGGAGGGGAGGACCGAGCCGGCCGGGAGGATAGGGGACACAGAGAGTCAAAGGATGCAGAAAGGGAGGAGAGGAGGGTTGAGGAGGCAGAATCAGGAGATTGGAGGGAGAATGATTGAGCAGAGGGAAGAGATGATAGGATGGAAGAGGAGAGAGTAGTGGGAGAGAGAGAGCGAAGGTTGCGGCGGCGCATTACCATCTGTGTAGGGGCAGAGTGAGTAGTGTGGGAGGAGAGCGAGAGAGAAAAGGAAACAAAGTAGTGGTCGGAGACTTGGAGGGGAGTTGCAGTGAGATTAGTAGAGGAGCAGCATCTAGTGAAGATGAGGTCAAGCGTATTGCCTGCCTTGTGAGTAGGGGGGACGGTGAGAGGGTGAGGTCAAAAGAGGAGAGGAGTGGAAAGAAGGAGGCAGAGAGAAATGAGTCAAACGTGGACATAGGGAGGTTGAAATCCCCCAAAACTGTGAGGGGTGAGCCATCCTCAGGAAAGGAACTTATCAAGGCGTCAAGCTCGTTGATGAACTCTCCAAGGGAACCTGGAGGGCGATAGATGACAAGGATATTAAGCTTAAATGGGCTAGTGACTGTGACAGCATGGAATTCAAATGAGGAGATAGACAGATGGGTTAGGGGAAAAATTGAGAATGTCCACTTGGGAGAGATGAGGATTCCTGTACCACCACCCCTCTGACCAGATGCTCTCGGGGTATGCGAGAACACATGGTCAGACGAGGAAAGAGCAGTAGGAGTAGCCGTGTTTTCAGTGGTGATCCATGTTTCCGTCAGCGCCAGGAAGTCGAGGGACTGGAGGTTGGCATAGGCTGGGATGAAGTCAGCTTTGTTGGCAGCAGAACGGCAGTTCCAGAGGCTGCCTGCGACCTGGAACTCCAGGTGAGGGGTGCGTGCAGGGACCACCAGGTTAGAGAGGAAGCAGCCGCGCGGTGTGGTGCAGTGTTTGTGTAGCCTGTGCAGAGAGGAGAGAACAGGGATAGGCAGAGGCATAGTTGACAGGCTGTAGCAAATGGCTACAAAAATGCAGAGGAGATCGGAATGAAATGAGCTAAGCATCTGGGAGAGGAGAGAGGGGGGCCTCCCTCACCAAAAACTTCTACCTGCGTGTTTCTATGTTGGCCGGGGTGGTTCCTAATCAGAGGCAGCTGTGGCTTGTTGTCTCTGATTGGGAACCTTAGACCACTGCGCCACTCGGGAGGTCGAGTTTGTGTGGCGCGGTCGCAGTCCGCGCCTTTGGGGGGGGGGGGGTAATGTCACGCCCTGGCTCTGGGGACTCTTATATGTTGAGCCAGGGTGTTAGTTTCTAGTTCATGTGTTTCTATGTTGGCCGGGGTGGTTCCTAATCAGAGGCAGCTGTGGCTTGTTGTCTCTGATTGGGAACCATACTTAGCTAGCACTGCGATGCAGTGCCTTAGACCACTGCGCCACTCGGGAGGTCGAGTTTGTGTGGCGCGGTCGCAGTCCGCGCCTTTGGGGGGTAATGTCACGCCCTGGCTCTGGGGACTCTTATATGTTGAGCCAGGGTGTTAGTTTCTAGTTCATGTGTTTCTATGTTGGCCGGGGTGGTTCCTAATCAGAGGCAGCTGTGGCTTGTTGTCTCTGATTGGGAACCATACTTAGGCAGCCTGTTTTGCACTTGTCATTTGTGGGATCTTGTTCCGGAGAGGTTTGTGTTTTGTTAACCTTAGGACTTCACGTATCGTTTTGTTGTTTTGTGTTATTGTGTAGTACTCATTAAAAGATGTACGCATATCATGCTGCGCCTTGGTCCGTTGTTTACGACATCGTCGTAATGAGTACTTTTCAACAATTAACAAAACAACAAAACGATACGTGAAGTCCTAAGGTTAACAAAACACAAACCTCTCCGGAACAAGATCCCACAAATGACAAGTGCAAAACAGGCTGCCTAAGTATGGTTCCCAATCAGAGACAACAAGCCACAGCTGCCTCTGATTGGGAACCACCCCGGCCAACATAGAAACACATGAACTAGAACATGAACATAGAACACTAAACATAGAAACTAACACCCTGGCTCAACATATAAGAGTCCCCAGAGCCAGGGCGTGACAGTACCCCCCCAAAGGCGCGGACTGCGACCGCGCCAACTAAACCCAACAGGGGAGGGGCCGGGTGGGCATTCCGCCTCGGAGGCGGATCCGACTCCGGGCGTGACCACCACTCTCTAGCTACCCCCCCGTAGAACCCCTGGTCTGGTCTGGCCCCGCTGGCTGGAGCTGGACTGGACATCGGTGGAGCGGATTGCTTAGGCTCCGGTGTGGAGCAGCTGACCGGTACCTGACCAGGCACCGGTGGAACAGGCACGGGCTGTGCCGGACTGACGACGCGCACCACTGGCTTGGTGCGGGGAGCAGGAATGGGCCGGACCGGGCTGACGACGCGCACCACTGGCTTGGTGCGGGGAGCAGGACCGGGCCAGACCGGGCTGACGACGCGCACCACTGGCTTGGTGCTGGGAGCAAGAAAAGGCCGGACCGGGCTGACGACGCGCACCACAGGCTTGGTGCGGGGAGTAGGAACAGGCCGGACCGGGCTGGCGACGCGCACCACTGGCTTGGTGCGGGGGGCAGGAACAGGCCGGACCGGCTGGCGACGCGCACCACAGGCTTGGTGCGGGGAGCAGGAACAGGCCGGGCCGGGCTGGCGACGCGCACCACAGGCTTAGTGCGAGGGGCAGGAACAGGCCGGGCCGGGCTGGCGACGCGCACCACAGGCTTGGTGCGAGGGGCAGGAACAGGCCGGGCCGGGCTGGGGACGCGCACCACAGGCTTGGTGCGAGGGGCAGGAACAGGCAGGGCCGGGATGGCGACGTGCACCACTGGCTTGGTGCGAGGGAAAGGAACGGGTTGGGCCGGACTGGGAACACGCACCACTAACTTAGTGCGGGGAGCAGGAACGGGTTGGGCCGGACTGGGAACATGCACCACTAACTTAGTGCGGGGAGCAGGAATGGGCCGGACCGGGCTGACGACGCGCACCACTGGCTTGGTGCGAGGGAAAGAAACGGGTTGGGCCGGACTGGGAACACGCACCACTAACTTAGTGCGGGGAGCAGGAACGGGTTGGGCCGGACTTGGAACAAGCACCACTAACTTAGTGTGGGGAGCAGGAATGGGCCGGACCGGGCTGACGACGCGCACCACTGGCTTGGTGCGGGGAGCAGGACCGGGCCGGACCGGGCTGACGACGCGCACCACTGGCTTGGTGCGGGGAGCAGGAACAGGCCGGACCGGGCTGACGATGCGCACCACAGGCTTGGTGCGTGGAGCAGGAACAGGCCGGACCGGGCTGGCGACGCGCACCACTGGCTTGGTGCGGGGGGCAGGAACAGGCCGGACCGGGCTGGCGACGCGCACCACAGGCTTGGTGCGAGGAGCAGGAACAGGCCGGGCCGGGCTGGCGACGCGCACCACAGGCTTGGTGCGAGGGGCAGGAACAGGCCGGGCCGGGCTGGCGACGCGCACCACAGGCTTGGTGCGAGAAGCAGGAACAGGCCGGGCCGGGCTGGCGACGCGCACCACAGGCTTGGTGTGAGGGGCAGGAACAGGCCGGACCGGGCTGGCGACGCGCACCACTGTCTTGGTGCGAGGGAAAGGAACGGGTTGGGCCGGACTGGGAACACGCACCACTAACTTAGTGCGGGGAGCAGGAACGGGTTGGGCCGTACTGGGAACACGCACCACTAACTTAGTGCGGGGAGCAGGAACGGGTTGGGCCGGACTGGGAACACGCACCACTACTTAGTGCGGGGAGCTGGAACGGGTCGGGCCGGACTGGGAACACGCACCACTAACTTAGTGCGGGGAGCAGGAACGGGTTGGGCCGTACTGGGAACACGCACCACTAACTTAGTGCGGGGAGCAGGAACGGGCCTGACCGTACTGGGAACACACACCACTGGCCTTGTGCGGGAATCAGGAACGGGCAGGACCGGACTGGTGACACACACCACTTGCTTGGTGCGAGGAGCGGGACTGGGTTTCCTCATAAACCTCCGCTCCCTCTGCTGCCTACTCAGTTCCTCTCGCCGTGCCTCCACACTCTCCTTCTCCCTCCTGACCAATGGCCCCCGTAACCTGGTGGCCTCCTCTCCTAGTCCACAAACTCGCCCTGTAGCTGCCTCCAGCAGCCCTGTCGTCCATGCCGTGTGCCCCCCCAAAAAAAATTATTGGGGTTGCCTCTCGCCTGTCCGACGACGGCCCGGTTGGCGCCGCTTCTCCTCTCCTGCCTGGACATCCTCCCTCATCGCCCTCCGGTAGCGGACGGCCTCCTCCTCGGTGATCCTCCCCCAACCGAGGAGGACATCCACTAGCGTTACCTCCGGCGTTTGCTCCTGGACACGCTGCTTGGTCCTTAATTGGTGGGATCTTCTGTCACGATCGTCGTAAGAACCGGACCAAGGCGCAGCGTGATATGCGTACATCTTTTAATTAGTACTTTTCAACAATTAACAAAACAACAAAACGATACGTGAAGTCCTAAGGTTAACAAAACACAAACCTCTCCGGAACAAGATCCCACAAATGACAAGTGCAAAACAGGCTGCCTAAGTATGGTCCCAATCAGAGACAACAAGCCACAGCTGCCTCTGATTGGGAACCACCCCGGCCAACATAGAAACACATGAACTAGAACATGAACATAGAACACTAAACATAGAAACTAACACCCTGGCTCAACATATAAGAGTCCCCAGAGCCAGGGCGTGACAGTTAAGCTGATATCCAATTCATTAAGGTAAATTCTTAATTCTAGGTTCTAAATTCTAGCTTCTAAATCTTCTAAACTACACTCCTTTGAGACTTGAACATCATCGACCTTGAGGAGGATCATAAGAACATTCATTCCCATATCATCATATAGTCTCAAAACAATTTTGACAAGTTCAGTCCGGTCTGTACACTCCTCTCTCCCCAGCTGTATTTTCTCACTGTACTGTAGGCCAGTTGGTTCAGCTGGACAGCTGGAGGGCCAGGGGGCCAGAGGAGACAGCCACCCCTGACACCCAGCCTTCAGGCCCCCGGCCCGGGGAGAGGAGGGCAGACAGCCACCCCTGACACCCAGCCTTCAGGCCCCCGGCCCGGGGAGAGGAGGGCAGACAGCCACACCTGATATCCCAGGCTGCGTCCCAAATGGCATCCTATTTCCAATATAGAGCACTCCTTTGTTACCCGAGCACCATGGGCCCTGGTCAAAAGTAGTAAAAGGGCTCCGGTCAAAAATAGTGCACTATAAAGGGAATAAGGTACCATTTGGGACACATCCCTATCCTTCAGGTCCCAGCCACGTCTCAGACAGAGCCAGCCCACATTGTGGCAGCAGGCTGCAGTCTTCACAGTCTCAACCATCTTAACAAGCACCAGAGGGAGAAGGAGGCCTTGCCACTGTCAGTGAGAGCTCTGCCCTGCCCTGGTTCCCTCCACTAGGAAAATAAGATGTATTAAAAAGCAGGCAGAAGGATCACATGGGGCTTTAAAGCCGGGGGCCGGTTATCCTTTACAGAACCCTTGGCTGGGGGGCAGTTGGGGGGGATGGAGGCAGGTGATGTCACTTGGGGGGCAGATGATGAGACTGGAAAGCAGGTTGTGTGGCTGGGGGGGCGAGTTTGTGAGGCAGTTGGGGGGCAGTTTGTGTGGCTGGGAGACAGGTAATGTCACAGGTTGGGGGAGGGGGGGGGGGGCAGATGAGGCTTTGGGGGCAGGTTGTGAGACTGGAGGGCAGGTAATGTCAACCACAGGCAGGTAATTGTGTCTGAGTGGGCCTCCCAAGGGCACAGTGCAGCTCTGCTGTCTCCCTCCTAACCCAGTCAAACTTTGCCCCAAATCCCCCAGGCTACTGGTCATACTGCTCTATATTTGGGGCATGTTCTTGAAAAGAGAATTAAGAATAAGATTAATTATACCAAGTGCAGTCTTAGGTAATCTTCATTAGAAAGTAAAGTTCACATCACACAGGAACATTTAAGCAAGCACAAATTGTCACGTTATCACTTTTCAAAATTGTTATCAAACAATGCAAAATATAGATTTTGACAAAGTAATATCTCCACCCGGGATATACCGTTCTATTGCTCAAAATCAGCACAGATAGAAATCTGCTCATATTTCCATCCCCAAAATACATATATCTCTGTATGTGGTCAAACAGGAGAGGAGAGAGGTTCACCTCAAACCCAGTCTGTGCTACTTTGGCCTGGCTGAGCTATAACTGACTGGCTAGCTCCCAATTATGGTAGCCGAGGCCTGTACTGAGACCCCCCCTCTCTTCCCTCAGTCTCCCTCCTTTATTCCCTGACATAAGGAGGCCTGTCCATTCCATCCTCTCCCAGTCTCCCCTCTCTTCCCTCAGTCTCCCTCCTTTATTCCCTGACATAAGGAGGCCTGTCCATTCCATCCTCCCCCAGTCTCCCCTGGGGTTTTGTCTAGAGGGGACCAGTCCTCCAGTCAGTAGTCCATCCCTGTTCCCTGAATGTTCCCTGGGGTTTTGTCTAGAGGGGACCAGTCCTCCAGTCAGTAGTCCATCCTTGTTCCCTGAAGGTTCCCTGGGGTTTTGTCTAGAGGGGACCAGTCCTCCAGTCAGTAGTCCATCCCTGTTCCCTGAAGGTTCCCTGGGGTTTTATCTAGAGGGGACCAGTCCTCCAGTCAGTAGTCCATCCCTGTTCCCTGAAGGTTCCCTGGGGTTTTATCTAGAGGGGACCAGCCCACCAGTCAGTAGTCCATCCCTGTTTCGTGGAGTCTGGGGAAATATCTGGAGGGCCATAGAGAGGTGAGGAGGTGGACTGGAGTTGTCCCCTGTCTAAGCTGATGTATGTTTCAGATGGAGAGATGAGGAGGTGGACTGGAGATGTCCCCTGTCCAAGCTGATGTATGTTTCAGTTGGAGAGATGAGGAGGTGGACTGGAGTTGTCCCCTGTCCAAGCTGATGTATGTTTCAGATGGAGAGGTGAGGAGGTGGACTGGAGTTGTCCCCTGTCCAAACTGATTGATGTTTCAGATGGAGAGATGAGGAGGTGGACTGGTGTTCTCTCCTGGCCAAGCTGATGTATGTTTCAGTTGGAGAGGTGAGGAGGTGGACTGGAGTTCTCTCCTGGTCAAGCTGATATATGTTTCAGTTGGAGAGGTGAGGAGGTGTACTGGAGTTCTCCCCTGGCCAAGTTGATGTATGTTTCAGATGGAGAGGTGAGGAGGTGGACTGGAGTTCTCTCCTGGCCAAACTGATTGATGTTTTAGATGGTGAGGTGAGGAGGTGTGGAGGTGGATTGGAGTTATCACCTGGCCAAACTGATTGATGTTTCAGATGGAGAGGTGAGGAGGTGTACTGGAGTTCTCCCCTGGCCAAACTGATTGATGTTTCAGATGGAGAGGTGAGGAGGTGGACTGGAGTTCTCTCCTGTCAAAACTGATTGATGTTTCAGATGGAGAGGTGAGGAGGTGAGGAGGTGAGGAGGTGGATTGGAGTTCTCTCCTGGCCAAATTGATTGATGTTTCAGATGGAGAG
The DNA here is from genome assembly GCF_020615455.1 of Coregonus clupeaformis. Taxonomy (NCBI): domain Eukaryota; kingdom Metazoa; phylum Chordata; class Actinopteri; order Salmoniformes; family Salmonidae; genus Coregonus; species Coregonus clupeaformis. Next base: position 31,215,006 of record NC_059208.1, on the reverse strand, counting down.
GTGAGGAGGTGAGGAGGTGAGGAGGTGGATTGGAGTTCTCTCCTGGCCAAATTGATTCATGTTTCAGATGGAGAGGTGAGGAGGTGGACTGGAGTTCTCTCCTGGCCAAACTGATTGATGTTTCAGATGGAGAGGTGAGGAGGTGAGGAAGTGGACTGGAGTTCTCAACAGCCAAACTGATTGATGTTTTCAGATGCACTCAGACAGAGAGCTTGTTTCCTCTTATCATGTTTAAAGTAATGTCCGTCTAGAATAAACAACAATACAGGAAATAAAGGGATAGTTTAATATCGACTCTGTGGAAAGAGACTAAACTGTCACTCTTCACAACATCATACTGCCATTGTATGCATGTAAGACAGCATGCAGTTTGATTGTGAATTGTTTCATTTTTCATTTCAGCCCCCCCTCCCTTCTACTCACTGAAGAGTACAAGTCTCTTCAGTCTGCTGTACAGCCAGACCATAATACTACAGACTGGTCAGAGAAACAGAGGGTTTTCAGCTAGCTACATATTTTAAAAAACCCTGAGTCAGAGCAGTTGGCAGAGCGGTTTCTCTTCCTGGTGCGCTTGAATAACCCTGGGCATCACTATAATGAATAGAGGACAGAGAGGCCAAAGGGTCTACTGTATGATAGAATAAATTGTCACAACTACAATAATGTGTAAGTGTGCCTGAAGCTATGACATTCTGCTGGGGAATGAACACATACAAATAGAGTTTATGTAGGATTACTTTAACACGTTATCTGTGGAGACTGAAGATTATATGAGTTTTGTAATAAAGCAAATGGAGACACCAAAAACTGAAATGTTAAAACAGTGCTTCATGCAGTAGGAAATAAGTTGGAACGTACCTTGATGTTGCAGGGAGGGAGCAGGTCCAGGTTGATACATTGATGTTGCAGGGAGGAAGCAGGTCCAGGTTGATACATTGATGTTGCAGGGAAGAAGCAGGTCCAGGTTGATACATTGATGTTGCAGGGAGGGAGCAGGTCCAGGTTGATACATTGATGTTGCAGGGAGGAAGCAGGTCCAGGTTGATACATTGATGTTGCAGGGAGGAAGCAGGTCCAGGTTGATACATTGATGTTGCAGGGAGGAAGCAGGTCCAGGTTGATACATTGATGTTGCAGGGAGGAAGCAGGTCCAGGTTGATACATTGATGTTGCAGGGAGGAAGCAGGTCCAGGTTGATACATTGATGTTGCAGGGAGGAAGCAGGTCCAGTTTGATACATTGATGTTGCAGGGAAGAAGCAGGTCCAGGTTGATACATTGATGTTGCAGGGAGGGAGCAGGTCCAGGTTGATACATTGATGTTGCAGGGAGGAAGCAGGTCCAGGTTGATACATTGATGTTGCAGGGAGGAAGCAGGTCCAGGTTGATACATTGATGTTGCAGGGAGGAAGCAGGTCCAGGTTGATACATTGATGTTGCAGGGAGGGAGAATGGATGCTGAGCCAGATAGCTGCAGAACAGAAGATAGAGAACCTTCATCAGTCAACCATAGATCTAGCAGAGACCTATTTGGGAACATCAGATATTGACAACCACTGTAAAACCCAAATACCCAAACATGTAGGAATACTGAAGAAGTGCCTGGTGAAGACACCCCTTTCACCGTCTTCACATTTTGATACCTTACAATTCAATCTACAAAAGGGAATACATTATTTATTTATTTTTTGCTCAAGCTCAGAAAATATGGTTGGGAGTCATGGACAGAAATGTTCAAACCCTGTCTCTGATTTTCAAGCACATTTAAGTCAGGACTGAGACTGGACCATTCAGGAACACTGAAACTGTAAGGTTACAGCGATATAGCTGAAATCATGCACATTTGGCACATGACTTGTGTTTTGTAACTATAAGAGATTATGAGATTTATTGTGTCAGTAACTTAGTAGTGTCATAAGGAAACAGACAGACATCATTCTGTTCCCTCTACCTCTCCACCCCTTCCTTCTCGCTCTACCTCTCCACACCTCCCCCTTCCCCCCTCTCCTCCACATGGTTCTCTGTAGGAACATTCCCCTGGTGACTGTGCTGAGGCTCAAAGTGAAAATGCTTCAAGAGAGAAGCCTGTGATAAACAAAAAGATGATCCTGCCACTGTGGTACACGGAATACATTGATTTCCATCTCTTCCCTCTCTTCCTTTGTCTTATCCCTCGCTCCGTCTGACTCCTTTCTAGTCTTTTTAAGCTAGAGGGTATCAGTGATGCGTGACTAACATTGGGACACACAATACATCGCCTGCACAACTCTTTGATCATAATTCCATTTAACAGTGAAACAGTACAAGGGAAAAACATGGAGGAACAAGAAGGAATTATTTGTAGTTTGTAACTGTTTTTTCATGCTCCATCGAGCTCGAGTAAGAGTCCAGTAATGGTAAGAAAATGCAAAGCATGCACTGTACACAATTAAGGATTAGCTGTTCAAGATCAGCCCAGAGCAAGCCTGAGATTTTTCTTTATTTTATAAGGAGACACACAAGCTTCCAATAGCAGCTTCTCATTATAGGAGCTCCTTGACAGCTTATACTGTCATTAAATGTAACTGATCACTGCTACTGTATTTATAGTGAATATTTGTCATATCATGTAGTAAAATATTAACTGGGAGATTATACATGAACAATGATAGAATGTATGAATCTTAACAAATACACACATACTCATCCTTTTGGTCAGTAATACCAATTCTGACTGGCATAATATGGTAAATGTAGACAAATTATATATATTTTTTTCATTAAGTGGTTTTATGCCTCAATACAAAAAAATCTTAACAGTAAAGTGCTGAGGGTAAGAAGATTTTATATTATATTATATATTATTATATTATATTATTATAAGAAAATGTTTGAACCGGCATGCCTTCTTCCAATCTCTCTGTGTGAGGATAATGCATGCCTTCTTCCACTCTGGTTGTGTGAGGATAATGCATGCCTTCTTCCACTCTCATTGTGTGAGGATAATGCATGGCTACTCATCCTTGCAGCTCCCTGTGTCCCAGCCCCTGACCGGACTGAGTCTCCATGAGAGGGTTACATAGTGAGGGTTACATAATGAGGGTTACATAGTGAGGGTTACATAGTGAGGTTTACATAGTGAGGGTTACATAGTGAGGGTTACATAGTGAGGGTTACATAGTGAGGGTTACATGGAGAGGGTTACATAGTGAGGGTTACATAGTGAGGGTTAAAAGAGAGGGTTACATAGTGCGGGTTACATAGTGAGGGTTGCATAGAGAGGGTTACATAGTGAGGGTTACATAGTGAGGGGTACAAAGAGAGGGTTACATAGTGAGGGTTACATAGAGAGGGTTGCATAGAGAGGGTTATATAGTGAGGGTTACATAGTGAGGGTTACATAGTGAGGGTTACATAGAGAGGGTTACATAGAGAAGGTTACATAGTGAGGGTTACATAGAGATGGTTACATAGTGAGGGTTACATAGAGATGGTTACATAGTGAGGGTTACATATAGAGGGTTACATAGTGAGGGTTACATATAGAGGGTTACATAGTGAGGGTTACATAGAGAGGGTTGCATAGAGAGGGTTACATAGTGAGGGTTACATAGTGAGGGTTATATAGTGAGGGTTACATAGAGAGGGTTACATAGTGAGGGTTAATTGGAGGGTTACATAGTGAGGGTTACATAGAGAGGGTTACATAGTGAGGGTTACATGGAGAGGGTTACATAGTGAGGGTTACATAGAGAGGGTTGCATAGAGAGGGTTACATAGTGAGGGTTAATTGGAGGGTTATATAGTGAGGGTTACATAGAGAGGGTTACATAGAAAGGGTTACATAGTGAGGGTTACATAGTGAGGGTTAATTGGAGGGTTATATAATGAGGGTTACATAGAGAGGGTTACATAGAGAGGGTTACATAGTGAGGGTTACATAGAGAGGGTTACATAGTGAGGGTTACATAGTGAGAGTTACATACAGAGGGTTACATAGTGAGCGTTACATAGTGAGGGTTACACAGAGAGGGTTACATAGTGAGGGTTACATAGTGAGGGTTACATAGTGAGGGTTACATATTGAGGGTTACATAGTGAGGGTTACATAGAGAGGGTTACATAGTGAGGGTTACATAGTGAGGGTTACATAGAGAGGGTTACATAGTGAGGGTTACATAGTGAGGGTTACATAGTGAGGGTTACATAGAGAATGTTACATAGTGATGGTTATATAGAGAGGGTTACATAGTGAGGGATACACAGAGAGGGTTACATAGAGAGGGTTACATAGTGAGGGTTAATTGGAGGGTTATATAGTGAGGGTTACATAGAGAGGGTTACATAGAGAGGGTTACATAGAGAGGGTTACATAGTGAAGGTTACATAGTGAGGTTGCTGATCAAAAGTAGTGCACTATGTAGGGAATAGGGTGCCATTTGGGACGCGGCCATAGAAACTGTGGATGAAGATCATTCCTCATGATGTCACTTAGTTATGTCCCAGTCACTGACAGCAGGGCCACTATTGGATAGCCTTGACTAGGTAGGTATGCATGTATGGAGAACTGAGACTGGTGAGGTGTAGTAACCTGTTTTCATGCTATTCCTCCTCTACCCTCAGATGTACATGAGACTCTTACAGCATTATAATACCAAGAAATGACTTTGTTATTCAATGTTCAATGTTAACTCTTTGCTCTTCAATAGAACCATGCTCCATGGGTTATTGTATGCCATTATGTATAACAATGTCTTGAGATGTAGTTTGATATGCAATGGTTGGAACTACAGGTTAAAATATAACATGTGATTGGAACGAGCTACCTAATTAGCGTCCTAATTTACTTTAATAGGTTAATTGAATTAACACAGATGATTATTGCTAAAATATTTTGGATCAAGGAAACCAGTAGCATATTTATAAAGCTGAGCGTTTGTTAGGTTAGGGCCTCAGGCCTATGTTAGTTATTGGAGCACTAATTAAGAACCGAAAGAAAGGTAAATTAAATATGAATATTCAAATTAGGGCCACACTCTGACACACACACGCACACGCACACACACACACACACACACACACACGCACACACACACACACACACACACACACACACACACACACACACACACACACACACACACACACACACACACAGACACAGACAGAATGGTTGTGTAGGTGCAGCCTAAGGTCGTTCATCATGTAGTCCTCATTTAGAATATTTCACTACAAGGCATAAGGTAGCCTACTAGAAGCATTTACAAGAATGCAATGGGACCAAATATGCACAACCATTACTGAAGATGTGCTCATTTACCCATTAATATAATAACAAGATTTGTTAAATCTTGAAAAGTACGCTTTTTAATAACTGACTGTGGTTAAAAGAGCAGAGAATTATTGTTCTAATATTTACTGAACACAAACAGTCATTTAATTAAATGAAGAAGCAGTAGATTTAACACTGTAATAATCAACCAGAGGACGCTTAAAGAAGGAAGACTAAAGAAGGAGGCTTAAAGAAGGAGGCCTAAAGAAGGAGGCTTAAAGAAGGAGGCCTAAAGAAGGAGGCCTAACATATTCATAAACTCTACTTCTTCTTTGCCTTGACAAGATCATGAAATCATCATCATGCCTCCAAGACCGTCAATCTTGATGCAACCCAATGACTCTAGTGACCTACTGTACAGTACAGTATGTTGTTGCTCTTGTCGTCACGTTTCCTTATAATCTAATCTATGATAAACAGTCTCTTGGAGCATTTCATCCCATTCCTATCAAGTTATGTGAATGTTTATCCCTACACAATGGATGCCTCCACTGCAGGGACTTACACCATACACCTGTAAGAGCACCTGTCTGACTCTGACCAAGGCTCTTGAGTAGAGGTGCCACCACAGGTTCAAAAGTGGTGTGGCAAAATGTGTGAGTGTCTTTTCTTTTTGCAGACTATCAACAGTAGCCAGCATATTGCTAGTATGTTCACTATTGAAGGTTTACTTTTGTAAATCACTTTAACTAAAATAAAAAAGCTCAGCTAGTAGATTGATGGGCGCTTCTTTTTGGTCAGGACAGTTCGTGTGTGCTGTGTGAACGTAGCTAGCTATCAACTTCTGTACTGCTTGAGTGCTCGAGAAGTTGTGACTCGTGAGAGCGTAGGGTCCATGCTATCCAGAATACTTGTGATGTCCCTATCCTAAACCCTAACCTACCCTACCCTACCCTAACCTTAACCCTTAGCTTAACCATTGGGGTAGGGACGTCCCAATGATCCCTGATAGCACGGACCGGGAGTGTGGTGGTGCTTGAATGAACAGCCAATCATATTGCTCAAATACAAATAGCACAACTTTTCTACTTGTAGTCTTCAATGGTTTTCAATGGTAGACTGCGACACAGGGCAGGCCCTTGCCTTTTGTGGGCCCAGGCAAAACATTTTAGTGGCCCCTCTCTTGACGGCGGAGAGAAAAAGTTGTAAAGTACATTTCCTGCAATTCTACCCATTTTGCGATGGGGCAGAGACATATTTTCAGATTTAAAGCAAATTTCCTGCAATTCTACACATTTTGCCAAGACTTATGCCATGTTAATGATATCTGAGTGAGTGACTAACAAAATCAATGGGAGCCCCCTGGAGGTCGGATCCCCTGGGCACATGCCCTGTGTGCCCGGTCGGTATTCGGCCATGATTACTACAAGTGGTCCTCTGTAGCTCAGCTGGTAGAGCACGGCGCTTGTAACGCTAAGGTAGTGGGTTCGATCCCCGGGACCACCCATACACAAAAAAATAAATAATGTATGCACGCATGACTGCTAAATGGCATATTATATTATATTATTATTATTATAAGTTTAGATAGCTAGCTAGACTAACTTACCAATCAAAAAATTGTTAGCTGACATCGCTAATTGAGTGACTATCAGTGATTGACATAACAAGAGAAAAACTACAGATGCACAACCAAATTTCGAAATTGCACCTTGTGTATTCTACTATTCTAAGTTGAGACCGTGACTGAGATCTTAAAATAAAGGAACTCAATGGCCCCCTAGTGGCCGGGGGCCTAAGTGACTGATATCTTAAAATAAAGAAACTCAGTGGCCCCCTAGTGGCCGTGGGCCTAAGTGACTGATATCTTAAAATAAAGAAACTCAGTGGCCCCCTAGTGGCTGGGGGCCTAAGTGACTGAGATCATAAAATAAAGGAACTCAGTGGCCCCCTAGTGGCTGGGGGCATAAGTGACTGAGATCTTAAAATAAAGGAACTCAGTGGCCCCCTAGTGGCCGGGGGCCTAAGTGACTGCTTATGTTGCTGATGCCTGGAGCTGGCCCTGCTGCGACACAGCAGGTAAATGTTGAACTGGAACGCAAAAAATGCACTGAGAAGTTACTGGGCTGTTCGGTGCTGCTGCCACACCAGATTGAAAAGTACTGGGGCAAATGCTGTCTCGCCAAACGTTTTCCGGCAGCTCTGCTCTTGAGGCTTCCCCCTGCCCCTGGCTGTGACCATGATCCTCCCTCCCTCCCTCCCTCACAATGACAATGAACTATCAGATGATTTCCTCATTTGTTTATTTAGCTATATTTATATATGGACAGTACACTGCAATTCAGTTCTTAGCTGCCAATGTTGACAATAAACTAAACCTTGAATACTCTGAGTGTACAAAACACTTCCATGACATAGACTGACCAGGTAAATCCAGGTGAAAACTATGATCCCTTATTGATGTCACTTGTTATATCCACTTCAATCAGTGTAGATAATAATATAATAATATGCCATTTAGCAGACACTTTTATCCAAAGCGACTTACAGATGAAGGGGAGGAGATAGGTTAAAGAAGGATTTTTAAGTCTTGAGACAATTGAGACATGGATTGTGTATGTGTGCCATTGAGGGTATACTCAGGCTACACAGAGTCATTTCAAACAGTCTAACCACGTTTGGCCGTAGAAATATAAATACTAGAAGTGGCATTCCCCTTCAAGTCAATGTTCTGTCATTCTATTTCTATGGATCAGATTAATCTCTTCAGGGAGCCCAGCAGCCAGTAGCAAGCCGGGGCAAACAGTGTAACCACATGCTCCAGCCGTACAAATTGAAATACTAAAATGGACATTCTTCATACTATGTACTCATTGTCACATACTATTTAGCACGTACTGTTTAGTAAATGAGTATGCAGTATGCCACGGCTGCAACGCAGTAGCGGCTCCTGAGTGGCTGAGTAGGTGTGGCAGTGTCACGATCGTCATAATGAGTGGACCAAGGCGCAGCATGATATGCGTACATCTCTTATAATGAGAACTTAAACAATGATTACAAAACAACAAAACGAAACGTGAAGTCCTCGGTCATACACAAACCTACACGGAACAAGATCCCACGAATCACAAGTGCACAAAAGGCTGCCTAAGTATGGTTACCAATCAGAGACAACAAGCAACAGCTGATTCTCGTTGCCTCTGATTGAGAACCACCCCGGCCAACATAGAAACACATAACCTAGAACAGAACATAGGAAACGAAACACAGACACTACACAAAGAAACTAACACCCTGGCTCAACATACAAGAGTCCACAGAGCCAGGGCGTGACAGGCAGGGCTGAGTGCGGGTGGATTTTTACAAATTCAACAGACATGCGTCACATTAACTAGCCTGATAATTGCTTATTTCCAATTTGATAAATTTTCTCTAAACTCGGAATAGAATAGGAATGGAGTTATTGTGGTGAGTCAGGCGCAGGAGTAAAATAACCGGATGCAGATGTATTCCTTCCAGGCATACAATGCGCCTACAACGGCAATCGAAACAGATACAGGGGAAACAATCCTCCCAGACCAAACACAGTCTCAGAAAATACAATAAATGTAATGACACAGGGGAAAATCAACCCTGGCAAAATAAATGAGAGAGTATCTCAACCGAGCTACTCTCCTCCCACATAGAACAATCACTCACAAAGACAAGGGGCCAGAGGGAACACTTATACACAGACTAATTAGGGGATGAGCACCAGGTGTGTGTGATTGACAAGACAAGTGGAGTGATGAGAATGGGAGCGGCAGTAGCTAGTAAGCCGGTGACGACGAACACCGAAACCTGCCCGAACAAGGAGGGGAGGCAGCCTTGGCGGAAGTCGTGACAGTTATAAGCCTACTCAGGCTGGTTATAGGCAGAACATTCAACCTGTACCGTAGCCCATATAGCCCATCTATCCTATTTAAAAAGGACTGAAGACAGAAACAGATAATTTGGTTCCATTTCAACATATTTATTAGTGAAACCAAAGTGCTGTAACATATATAAATGAAATCAAACTCAAATCAAAAGGCTATTGTACAGAAAAACATGGACAGTCGGGTGCATCGCAAATTCAGAAAGCTGGACAGCAACATAATAAACTAAAGCACTGATCATTGGGAATGAGATCAGAATGACTGCTAAGGCTTGATCCATCAATTAAATAATGAAATAGGTAGCCTAGCCTACAAAACTAAAACAATCCATATGTTCAAATCAAAAGCCCTGATCAACATGACATCAATGCCACAGCCACATCCCGAGTCCCTGGTGCCGACACATTCAGGATTTAAAAAATTGTTTATTATTTAGCTTAAAAGCTCTGACGAAGGCCAACATGTATGTAAAAACATTTAAATAATCCTTCTGTTTTCTAAGATGTAGCCTACAATGCAATACTCGTGATCATTTTAAGGAGAACAAAAACTACTTAGCCTACATTTGAACACCACTGCAGAAACTTCGTTATTCAGCATCTTCCCAATGAAGTAGCCTTGTCACGGTTTACTAAGCCAGAACCCAGAAGCAGACCAGGACAAGGTAAGTGGTGTCAAAGGTGAGTGTTTATTTAACTGATCCACGAGTGCTGCTGAATAATCCAGGGAACAGAGCGGGCGGCGTGGATGAGTTGTTGAGGGTGCAGTAGTTGGTCCAATGATGGCTCGGCAGCCGCCGACCATCAGGCAGAGGTTGGGTGAAGGTTCCGGACGAGTGACTGCAGGGAGAACAAAACGGAGGTAAGCATACAACAAGCAAACAAGGTGCAAAACAACAAAACTAATGCTCTAAGCTCTAAGACTGATCCGCTGATAAACATACTGTTCATGGCTAACGATCCGGCAGGGAATGGATGTTAGGCCAGAGCCTAAGAAGGGTGATGATCAGGACCAGGTGTGCAGATTGCTGATGGGATGCAGGTGCGGAAATCAAGAGAGCTCCCGCCTAGCAACGTTGCCCGGCAACCAGGCAGGGAGCGTTCCAGAACCCTCGGGAAACTGGAGATCACGAGCAGAAAAACTAGTACACAGACAGGACCCGACTCAGACTGCCGGAATCGTTACAGTACCCCCCTCCGACAACGCCACCGGGCGGACTCCCCGGAGCGCCAGGATGGAGGCGGTAGAAGTCCGAATGAGGTCAGCATCTAGGATCTGTCGCCGCGGAATCCAACTCCTCTCTTCAGGACCATACCCCTCCCAGTCCACGAGATACCGGAAACCCCGGCCCCGCCGTCTGGAATCCATGATGCGTCGCACCGTGTAGGCAGGACCACCTCCGATCATCCGAGGAGGAGGAGGAGGAGGCGGAGGAGGCAACAGAGGACTGAGGAAAACAGGCTTGAGGCAGGAGACATGAAAGGTGGGATGGACTCTGAGCGTCCTCGGTAGTTTGAGTCGAACTGCCACCGGATTGATCACCCTCTCCACCACAAACGGACCAATGAACTTCGGTAACAACTTCCTAGACTCAGTCCGTAAAGGAAGATCCCGTGTGGCCAACCAGACCCTATCTCCGATGGTATAGGTGGGAGCGGGGATCCGGCGACGATTCGCCTGGAGCTGATACCGGTCCGAAACTCTAAGGAGTGCCTTTCTGGCCCGATGCCAGGTCCGGTGGCAACGCAATATGGGCCTGAACAGAAGGCACTGAGAGCTCCTTCTCCTGAGAAGGGAACAAGGGAGGTTGGTAGCCATACAGGCACTGGAAGGGAGACATCCCAGTGGCAGATGTAGGGAGAGTATTGTGGGCATACTCAACCCAAGGCAACTGAGAGACCCAGGAGGTGGGGTTGGAAGAGACCAGGCAGCGTAGCGTGGATTCCATCTTCTGGTTGGCTCTCTCCGCCTGACCATTAGATTGGGGGTGAAAACCAGATGTGAGACTGACTGTAGCTCCAATGGCCAAACAGAAGGACTTCCAGACAGCAGAGGTGAACTGAGGGCCACGGTCGGAAACGAGATCACTGGGCAAACCGTGGACCCTGAAAACCTCCCTAACCAGGATCTCGGACGTCTCCGAGGCAGAGGAAGCTTTGGCAATTGGCACAAAGTGGGCGAACTTGCTGAATCTGTCCACGATAGTCAGAACGACCGTGTTCCCCTCAGAAGCGGGCAACCCAGTGACAAAGTCCAGGGCCAGATGCGACCATGGTCGCCGGGGAATAGGAAGGGGGTGAAGTAGTCCAGAGCTGGGCCGATTGGTACTCTTATTCTGCGCACACACTGGACAGGCAGCAACAAAACCCCGAGTATCCTCGGCCATGGCAAGCCACCAAAAGCGTCTGCGAAGAAACGCCATCGTCCGAGCCACGCCAGGGTGACAAGCCATCTTGCTGGCGTGGGACCATTTGAGGACAGCAGGACGAACCGACTCAGGCACAAACAACCGACCCGGGTGGACCGTTACCGGGACCGGGCTGCGTCCGAAGGGCCGCCATCACCTCCTCCTCAATCTTCCACATAACTGCTCCCACGACGCAGTTCGGGGGAGAATTGTCTCGGTCTTGGACCCACTCTCTTCCGTCTTGGAGAACATCCGGGACAGGCGTCCGCCTTGCCGTTCTTAGATCCAGGTCGGAACGTCAGGGAAAAAATTGAATCGTCCGAAAAACAACGCCCACCTGGCCTGACGGGAGTTGAGACGTCTAGCCGATTGCACGTAAGCAAGATTCTTGTGGTCAGTCCAGACAATAAACGGTTTGCTCCGCCCCTCCAACCAGTGACGCCACTCCTCCAAGGCAAGTTTCACCGCGAGAAGCTCCCGGTTACCCACATCGTAATTCCTCTCCGCAGGCGAAAGGCGACAGAGTAGTAGGCGCAGGGATGGAGTTTACTGTCCGTGGAGCATCGCTGCGACAGGATGGCGCCAACTCCCACATCAGACGCGTCCACTTCAACGACGAACTGACGGGCCGTGTCCGGTTGAGAGAGAATCGGTGCGTTGGTGAATCGCCTCTTCAAATCCAGAAACGCTCGATCCGCCTCCGGATTCCACTTGAAGGTCCTGATACTGGAAGTCAAGGCAGTTAACGGAGCGGCCACACGGCTGTAATCCCGGATGAATCTGCGGTAGAAATTCGCAAACCCCAAAAATCTCTGGAGCTGCAATCTCGTACCGGGCTGGGCCCATTCCAGAACCGCTCTAACCTTCTCCTGGTCCATCCTAATCTCTCCCTGGAGATGATGTACCCGAGAAAGGATGTCGTGTGGGCGTGAAACTCGCACTTCTCGGCCTTCACGAACAGGCGATTCTCCAACAATCGCTGCAGAACCTGCCGGACATGCTGGACGTGGTCGGAAGGTTCCTTCGAAAAGATCAGAATGTCATCCAGGTAAACAAACACAAAGAGACCGATCATATCTCTCAGGACGTCGTTCACCATACTCTGGAATACCGCTGGAGCATTGGTCAGTCCAAACGGCATCACCTGATACCGAAGTGACCCATCGGTGTATTGAAACCCGTCAACCACTCGTCCCCCTCTCTGATCCGGACCATGTGATACGCATTGCGTAGGTCTAGCTTGGTGAACACCGTAGCACCCTGTAAGGAGTCGAAGGCAGAACTCATCAAGGGCAGGGGATACTTGTTCTTGACCGTGATGTCATTCAACCCCCGATAATCAATACACGGTCGAAGAGAGCCATCCTTCTTACCCACAAAGAAGAATCCTGCCCCCAGGGGGTGATGACGAGGACGAACGAGACCAGCAGCTAGGGACTCCTTGATGTAGGTCTCCAAAGCCTCACGTTCAGGTCGGGAGATACTGTATAACCTTCCCTTGGGGTAGACAGCTCCAGGAACAGGTTGATGGCACAATCATATGTTCGGTGGGGAGGGAGGACAGAGCCTTCTGCTTACTGAACACTTCCCCCAAATCGTGATATGTCTTCGGGAACCAGGGACAAATCTGGGGGTTTAGCCTCAATCACCTGACTGGGAACCGAATGGGGACAGGCAGTCTTGAGACAGTTAGCATGACAATCAAGGCTCCAACTCGTTACCTTGCCCGTCACCCAATCGAACGTGGGATTGTGTTCCTTCAGCCAGGGGTATCCAAGGACCAGAGGAACATGGGAAGACGGCAGAATGAAGAATGAAATCATCTCAGAATGATTCCCCGACAACAGCATCTTAACCGGTTCAGTCCTCATCGTGATACGTGCCAGACTACTGCCGTCCAGAGTGGTAGCTTCAATGGCTTCCGGCAATTGCTCCTTGGAAAGCCCCAGCTGTTCCACCAACCTCGGCATCAAGAAAGCTTCCATCGGCACCTGAATCGATAAAAGCGTTAATCGTTAAGCTCTGATTCCTGTTCATAAGGGTAGCCGGGAAACGGGGTCTGACAGAGGTATTGAGAGGAGTCGAAACTGGCTCGCTAAAAGTCCTCCCAACTTTAGCGAGCCGCGCAGTTTGACGACCGCCGGGAACCAGTGGCGAGGTAATGTCCCGAACCACCACAGTAGAGGCAACAGTTAGTCCTACGTCTGTGTTGGCGCTCCTCCTTGGTTAACCCGTGCCGCCCCACTTGCATGGGTTCAGAATCGGGAGACAGGACCTCTCCACTAATCCTGTGTGGTGGACGATGATCGACGTATTCTGGTCCAATCCCCGACCCGACTGGAACCTGAGAAGCTGATCGGTTGGGCCGGGACCCATTGCTTCTCCCTCCTTCGCTCTCGGACTCGATTATCCACCCGAATAGACAAGGCTACCAAGCTGTCCAGGTCACTAGGCTCCGGATAGGAGATCAACTCATCCTTGAGCTGCTCCGACAGACCCTGGTAAAAGGCCGCTTGCAGAGACTTCTCATTCCACCCACTCTCCACAGCCAACGTCTTGAACTCGATCACGAAGTCGGCCACGCTGCGAGTTCCTTGGCGAAGCGAAAACAGGCGCCTAGCTGCGTCCCTCCCTCGGACGGAATGGTCAAAGAGCTTCCTCATCTCGGCCGTGAACCCCTGGTATGAAGCCATGCAGGGATCCTGTCGTTCCCAAACGGCTGAAGCCCACTCCAGCGCTCGACCACGCAGCAACTCAATCACAAAGGCTATCCTAGCTTTGTCTGTGGCATAAGAGTAGGGCTGTAGATCGAACACTAATCCACACTGCATAAGGAAGGAACGGCATCTTCCCAGCTCCCCCCTCATATTTATCCGGCGTCGGCACCTTGGGCTCACGGAAGGACACAGCTCCAGAAGCGGCAGGCGAGATGGGTGAAACCGGTAGTGGATCCTCCACCGGAAACTTGCGCTGGTTCTGGACCTCCGTCAGACCGGTAGAAAGGTTCGAACTGACAACGCGATCTCCTGTAGTACCGTGCTATGATGGCCCAACATCTTCTCCTGATGGGTAATGGCATGGCGAACAGAGTCCAGGTCCGCTGGGTTCATTACTGGCCGGATCGTTCTGTCACGGTTTACTAAGCCAGAACCCAGAAGCAGACCAGGACAAGGTAAGTGGTGTCAAAGGTGAGTGTTTATTTAACTGATCCACGAGTGCTGCTGAATAATCCAGGGAACAGAGCGGGCGGCGTGGATGAGTTGTTGAGGGTGCAGTAGTTGGTCCAATGATGGCTCGGCAGCCGCCCGACCATCAGGCAGAGGTTGGGTGAAGGTTCCGGACGAGTGACTGCAGGGAGAACAAAACGGAGGTAAGCATACAACAAGCAAACAAGGTGCAAAACAACAAAACTAATGCTCTAAGCTCTAAGACTGATCCGCTGATAAACATACAGTTCATGGCTAACGATCCGGCAGGGAATGGATGTTAGGCCAGAGCCTAAGAAGGGTGATGATCAGGACCAGGTGTGCAGATTGCTGATGGGATGCAGGTGCGGAAATCAAGAGAGCTCCCGCCTAGCAACGTTGCCCGGCAACCAGGCAGGGAGCGTTCCAGAACCCTCGGGAAACTGGAGATCACGAGCAGAAAAACTAGTACACAGACAGGACCCGACTCAGACTGCCGGAATCGTTACAAGCCTAGTTTTGTTGTTTGGCCACTGTTGTTTGGCCACTTGAAGAGAACTAGGGCCTATCACTCGCAGCCCACCTCTTCCAATGCCTTGTGGAAAAGTGTACATGGAATTCTACTACACTGAACAAAAATCTCTCCACTCCTCTCCTCTCCTCTCCTCTCCTCTCCTCTCCTCTCCTCTCCTCTCCTCTCCCTCTCCTCTCCCTCTCCTCTCCTCTCCTCTCCCCTCTCCCTCCCCTCCCTCCCTCCCTCTCCTCTCCTCTCCTCTCTCTCCTCTCCTCTCCCCTCTCCTCTCCTCTCCTCTCCCTCTCCTCTCCTCTCCTCTCCCTCCTCTCCTCTCCTCTCCTCTCCTCTCCTCCCCTCCTCTCCCTCTCCTCTCCTCTCCTCTCCTCTCCTCTCCTCTCCTCTCCTCTCCTCTCCTCTCCTCTCCTCTCCTCTCCTCTCCTCTCCTCTCCCCTTCAGCCACCTGCAGCATAACAACACCTCAGAGGAACACAGGAAGGAACACAGTTTAGCAGCTAGTAGTGTCTCAATTTGCAGTCTATAAATGATTTGTAGTTATGTTCCAGCCCCCTGACCATCCGCTCAATAAATAATCGTCCCGCATCTGAATCTAGTTGATGATCCAAACTACAACACACTGAGACCTCTCTCTCTCTCTCTCTCTCTCTCTCTCTCTCTCTCTCTCTCTCTCTCTCTCTCTCTCTCTCTCTCTCTCTCTCTCTCTCTCTCTCTCTCTCTCTCTCTCTCTCTCTCTCTCTCTCTCTCTCTCTCTCTCTCCAGAGTTGTTATGACATTGTTCTGAGTTGAAGATATGTGTTGTATGCATGTCAATATGTGTTGGAGTTTCAACTCAAGTATGAATAACAAAACTGACCAGGGCCTCATTTCCCAGTAGTGATGTAACTTAAACATGACTATAATCGTACCAGATGCATCGTTATTTACGAGTGTTTGCATGTAGAGAGAAGGTTCGCTAAGTGCGTCATTAGACCACGTGTCGATAC
This sequence comes from Coregonus clupeaformis, assembly GCF_020615455.1. Taxonomy (NCBI): domain Eukaryota; kingdom Metazoa; phylum Chordata; class Actinopteri; order Salmoniformes; family Salmonidae; genus Coregonus; species Coregonus clupeaformis. The sequence goes on along the minus strand of NC_059208.1, from coordinate 31,198,732 downwards.
TGATAGGATCGAAAGAAAAGCAGTGCTGCTCTCGGATCAGCTTTGCCCACTCAAATCTTACCTTAACATTAGAATTATTCCACAATACTGATGACGGATCAGCTCCTACAGAGATATTACCACCAATGGCAACAAACAGGCCATTATGCTTACCCAATAATAACCTACTAAATCACAGATTGGGCACATTATTGAGCACATGTTGTCACACATCATGAAACACATTGAGGCAATTACAGACAGTAGCCTAGTAGCAAAACAGAACTCAATTGATTGAACATGAAATGTATTCCATGATTGAGTTAGCCTATACAGGCTCATGTAGCCTATGTATCTTTTTTGATGCAGTCATCTTGGTTTTCAATTGAAGCATCATGTTATCCTTCATTTGTTTGTAACAATTGAAAATACTTGCAACTTTGTATTTGTAGTCAACTTCGTTCTGAAGTTATCGGCAGTCACAGTCAGACAGATAGCCTAAACATATTGATTCTATTTTTAGCAGAGACTTTCTGTGAATAAAGTGACACGGAAGGGCAAAAAAGCATCTAATGGCTGCTCTATGAGTGGTCTGGATCTCGTACATGTGTGAAGGTATTGAGACACGTTACTAACTAAGGCTCTGGGAAACACCTCAGCTACTAAAGATAAATCGTAAGAAGGTTCTAACGATGATCTTAATGCTACGAAGGCTCTGGGAAACGAGGCCCAAAACAGTTTGCGTGGACACTGAAAATATTTGATGGGACACTGTTTGCAATTGACATATCCTATTAATATGTACAAATACCAACACACTACAGTAATTATACATATGAATATTAACAGACATCACACTTACCATACATTTCCCTACCCTATCAATATGAATAACATCCTCCAGTAGATTATTAACGGCAGTTTTCTAGCAGACCTTCTATAACTGACAGCGTATTAATGGGAGTTTTCTAACAGACCTTCTAAAACTAACAGCGTATTGATGGCAGTTTTCTAACAGACCTTCTATAACTGACAGCGTATTAATGGGAGTTTTCTAACAGACCTTCTATAACTAACAGTGTATTAATGGGAGTTTTCTAACATACCTTCTATAACTGACACCGTATTAATGGCGTATTAATGGCAGATATGTGCCGGTTTTCTAGCAGACTTTCTATAACTAACAGCGTATTGATGGCAGTTTTCTAGCAGACCTTCTATAACTAACAGTGTATTAATGGAAGTTTTCTAGCAAAGCTTCTATAACTGACAGTGTATTAATGGCAGTTTTCTAGCAGACCTTCTATAACTAACAGCTTATTATTGGCAGTTTTCTAGCAGACCTTCTATAACTGACAGCGTATTAATGGCAGTTTTCTAGCAGACCTTCTATAACTGACAGCATATTAATGGCAGTTTTCTAAAAGACCTTCTATAACAGACAGCGTATTAATGGCAGTTTTCTAGCAGACCTTCTATAACTAACAGCGTATTAATGGCAGTTTTCTAGCAGACCTTCTATAACAGAGAGCGTATTAATGGCAGTTTTCTAGCAGACCTTCTATAACAGACAGCGTATTAATGGCAGTTTTCTAACAGACCTTGTATAACTAACTGTGTATTAATGGCAGTTTTCTAGCAGACCTTCTAAAACTAACAGCGTATTGATGGCAGTTTTCTAGCAGACCTTCTATAACTAACAGTGTATTAATGGCAGTTTTCTAGCAGACCTTCTATAACTGACAGTGTATTAATGGCAGTTTTCTAACAGACCTTCTATAACTAACAGTGTATTAATGGCAGTTTTCTTGAGACCTTCTAAAATTAACAGTGTATTGATGGCAGTTTTCTAGCAGACCTTCTATAACTAACAGTGTATTAATGGCAGTTTTCTAGCAGACCTTCTATAACTAACAGCTTATTATTGGCAGTTTTCTAGCAGACCTTCTATAACTGACAGCGTATTAATGGCAGTTTTCTAGCAGACCTTCTATAACAGACAGCGTATTAATGGCAGTTTTCTAGCAGACGTTCTATAACAGACAGCGTATTAATGGCAATTTTCTAGCAGACCTTCTATAACTAACAGCTTATTATTGGCAGTTTTCTAGCAGACCTTCTATAACAGACAAGGTATTAATGGCAGTTTTCTAACAGACCTCCTAAAACTAACAGCGTATTGATGGCAGTTTTTTAGCAGACCTTCTATAACTAACAGTGTATTAATGGCAGTTTTCTAGCAGACCTTCTATAACTGACAGTGTATTAATGGCAGTTTTCTAACAAACCTTCTATAACTAACAGTGTATTAATGGCAGTTTTCTTGAGACCTTCTAAAATTAACAGTGTATTGATGGCAGTTTTCTAGCAGACCTTCTATAACTAACAGTGTATTAATGGCAGTTTTCTAGCAGACCTTCTATAACTAACAGCTTATTATTGGCAGTTTTCTAGCAGACCTTCTATAACTGACAGCGTATTAATGGCAGTTTTCTAGCAGACCTTCTATAACTGACAGCGTATTAATGGCAGTTTTCTAAAAGACCTTCTATAACAGACAGCGTATTAATGGCAGTTTTCTAGCAGACCTTCTATAACTAACAGCGTATTAATGGCAGTTTTCTAGCAGACCTTCTATAACAGAGAGCGTATTAATGGCAGTTTTCTAGCAGACCTTCTATAACAGACAGCGTATTAATGGCAGTTTTCTAACAGACCTTGTATAACTAACTGTGTATTAATGGCAGTTTTCTAGCAGACCTTCTAAAACTAACAGCGTATTGATGGCAGTTTTCTAGCAGACCTTCTATAACTAACAGTGTATTAATGGCAGTTTTCTAGCAGACCTTCTATAACTGACAGTGTATTAATGGCAGTTTTCTAACAGACCTTCTATAACTAACAGTGTATTAATGGCAGTTTTCTTGAGACCTTCTAAAATTAACAGTGTATTGATGGCAGTTTTCTAGCAGACCTTCTATAACTAACAGCTTATTAATGGCAGTTTTCTAGCAGACCTTCTATAACTAACAGCTTATTATTGGCAGTTTTCTAGCAGACCTTCTATAACTGACAGCGTATTAATGGCAGTTTTCTAGCAGACCTTCTATAACAGACAGCGTATTAATGGCAGTTTTCTAGCAGACGTTCTATAACAGACAGCGTATTAATGGCAATTTTCTAGCAGACCTTCTATAACTAACAGCTTATTATTGGCAGTTTTCTAGCAGACCTTCTATAACAGACAAGGTATTAATGGCAGTTTTCTAACAGACCTTCTAAAACTAACAGCGTATTGATGGCAGTTTTTTAGCAGACCTTCTATAACTAACAGTGTATTAATGGCAGTTTTCTAGCAGACCTTCTATAACTGACAGTGTATTAATGGCAGTTTTCTAACAAACCTTCTATAACTAACAGTGTATTAATGGCAGTTTTCTTGAGACCTTCTAAAATTAACAGTGTATTGATGGCAGTTTTCTAGCAGACCTTCTATAACTAACAGTGTATTAATGGCAGTTTTCTAAAAGACCTTCTATAACTAACAGTGTATTAATGGCAGTTTTCTGGCAGACCTTCTATAACTGACAGTGTATTAATGGCAGATTTCTAGCAGACCTTCTATAACTAACAGCTTATTATTGGCAGTTTTCTAGCAGACCTTCTATAACTGACAGCGTTTAATGGCAGTTTTCTAGCAGACCTTCTATAACTGACAGCGTATTAATGGCAGTTTTCTAGCAGACCTTCTATAACAGACAGCATATTAATGGCAGTTTTCTAGCAGACGTTCTATAACAGACAGCGTATTAATGGCAGTTTTCTAACAGACCTTCTATAACTAACGGCGTATTACTGGCAGTTTTCTAGCAGACCTTCTATAACAGATAGCGTATTACTGGCAGTTTTCAAGCAGACCTTCTATAACTAACGGCGTATTAATGGCCGTTTTCTAGCAGACCTTCTATAACTGACAGTGTATTAATGGGAGTTTTCTAACATACCTTCTATAACTAACAGCGTATTAATGGCAGTTTTCTAGCAGACCTTCTATAACTGACAGCGTATTAATGGGAGTTTTCTAACAGACCTTCTATAACTAACAGTTTATTAATGGCAGTTTTCTAGCAGACCTTCTAAAACTAAGCGTATTAATGGCAGTTTTTTAGCAGACCTTCTATTACTAACAGTGTATTAATGGCAGTTTTCCAGCAGACCTTCTATAACTGACAGTGTATTAATGGCAGTATTCTAGCAGACCTGTATTCTAGCAGACCTTCTATAACTAACAGCTTATTATTGGCAGTTTTCTAGCAGACCTTCTATAACTGACAGTGTATTAATGGCAGTTTTCTAGCAGACCTTCTATAACTGACAGCGTATAAATGGCAGTTTTCTAGCAGACCTTCTATAACAGACAGCGTATTAATGGCATTTTTCTAGCAGACCTTCTAAAACGAAGCGTATTGATGGCAGTTTTCTAGCAGACCTTCTATAACTAACAGTGTATTAATGGGAGTTTTCTAACAGACCTTCTATAACTAACAGTGTATTAATGGCAGTTTTCTAGCAGACCTTCTAAAACTAAGCGTATTGATGGCAGTTTTCTAGCAGACCTTCTATAAAAGACAGCATATTAATGGCAATTTTCTAGCAGACCTTCTATAACAGACAGCGTATTAATGGCAGTTTTCTAGCAGACCTTCTATAACTAACAGTGTATTAATGGCAGTTTTCTAGCAGACCTTCTATAACAGACAGCGTATTAATGGCAGTTTTCTAACAGACCTTCTATAACTAATGGCGTATTAATGGCAGTTTTCTAGCAGACCTTCTATAACAGACAGTGTATTAATGGCAGTTTTCTAGCAGACCTTCTATAACTAACGGCGTATTAATGGCCGTTTTCTAGCAGACCTTCTATAACTGACAGTGTATTAATGGGAGTTTTCTAACAGACCTTCTATAACTAAAAGCGTATTAATGGCAGTTTTCTAGCAGACCTTCTATAACAGACAGCGTATTAATGGCAGTTTTCTAACAGACCTTGTATCACTGACAGTTTATTAATGGCAGTTTTCTAGCAGACCTTCTATAACAGACAGCATATTAATGGCAGTTTTCTAACAGAACTTCTATAACTGACAGTGTATTAATGAGGGGGCCAGTTAGTGGGGGCCAGTGTGGCTGATGCCCAAATGGTACTACTTTACATAGTGCACTATCATAGGGTGCCATTTGGGACACATCCTGTTTCTGTCTGTGTTTGGACTGCTGGATTAGCCCTGACAGCTCTGACTCTAAGCTACATTTACAGCAGAAGTTACAGACACCCAGGCTACAAAACACGCTATGCTATTCTCAGACTGGCCACTGGGGGCAGTGTTAGGCAGAGAATGAATGATGAATGAGCAGAGCACATGTAGAATAGAGGCATCTCTGGTTCATACACTGCTATTGCTAACAATGTTATCAACAGAACAGAGCAGAACGGCAGAAGGCTACAGCTCAAAGTATTATAACACTGTACAGTGATGTCTGACATGTACAAAGTATTCTTACACTGTACAGTGATGTCTGGCATGTACAAAGTCTTCTTACACTGTACAGTGATGTCTGACATGTACAAAGTATTATTACACTGTACAGTGATGTCTGACATGTACAAAGTATTATTACACTGTACAGTGATGTCTGACATGTACAAAGTATTATTACACAGTACAGTCATGTCTGACATGTACATAGTATTATTACACTGTACAGTGATGTCTGACATGTACAAAGTATTATTACACTGTACAGTGATGTCTGACATGTACAAAGTCTTCTTACACAGTACAGTCATGTCTGACATGTACAAAGTATTATTACACTGTACAGTGATGTCTGACATGTACAAAGTATTATTACACAGTACAGTCATGTCTGACATGTACATAGTATTATTACACTGTACAGTGATGTCTGACATGTACAAAGTATTATTACACTGTACAGTGATGTCTGACATGTACAAAGTCTTCTTACACAGTACAGTCATGTCTGACATGTACAAAGTATTATTACACTGTACAGTGATGTCTGACATGTACAAAGTATTATTACACTGTACAGTGATGTCTGACATGTACAAAGTATTCTTACACAGTACAGTGATGTCTGACATGTACAAAGTATTATTAAACTGTACAGTGATGTCTGACATGTACAAAGTATTATTACACTGTACAGTGATGTCTGACATGTACAAAGTATTATTACACTGTACTGTGATGTCTGACATGTACAAAGTATTATTACACAGTACAGTCATGTCTGACATGTACAAAGTATTATTACACTGTACAGTGATGTCTGACATGTACAAAGTATTATTACACTGTACAGTGATGTCTGACATGTACAAAGTATTATTACACTGTACAGTGATGTCTAACATGTACAAAGTATTATTACACTGTACAGTGATGTCTGACATGTACAAAGCCAACTGATGTGAAGGTCTACTGCTATATTGATTTCATGGTTCCTCTCTTACTGTCTAGAACACAGTATGTCATCTAAGACACAACATCCTTTTTATTCTGAAGAAGCACTATTTAATATATTCCTGAATATAAACTGAACTGTCTGTCCATATTCAGGTATTGTTGGCCTGGTTCTATCTCTCTATCTAACTACACTGTAATGTCACTACCTTACTACAATATACAATCAGCCTGGGGGAATGTAATGTTACTACCTTACTACGATATATAATCAGCCTGGGGGAATGTAATGTCACTACCTTACTACAATATACAATCAGCTTGGGGGAATGTAATGTTACTACCTTACTGCAATATTCAATCAACCTGGGGGAATGTAATGTCACTACCTTACTACAATATACAATCAGCCTGGGGGAATGTAAGGTTGCTACCTTACTACAATATACAATCAGCTTGGGGGAATGTAAGGTTGCTACCTTACTACAATATACAATCAGCTTGGGGGAATGTAATGTTACTACCTTACTGCAATATTCAATCAACCTGGGGGAATGTAAGGTTGCTACCTTACTGCAATATTCAATCAACCTGGGGGAATGTAAGGTTGCTACCTTACTACAATATTCAATCAGCCTGGGGGAATGTAATGTTACTACCTTACTGCAATATTCAATCAGCCTGGGGGAATGCAAGGTTACCACCTTACTGCAATATTCAATCAGCTATGCCTGCCTGTTAGCTTTTGGGCACCTCTCTGCTGAATAGGAAAATACTGCTTCAGAGAATGATTACCACACTTGGTTAATGTCATGTCAGTCACTGCACTATCTGCACTACACTGCACTGTAACTACAATATACTATTGGTCCATGCAGTTTATGCAAAGAGATGTACAACGATTGATACAGCAGTGTCAACAAACCCAGGGGAAATATTTAAATTCTCAATTTGAATAGAAAAGCCATTTATAATTGTTGTTAAAGTGGCAGCTGTCATGCAGGCTTGTCTAGTAATGCTATATGGTCTAGTTTTTTGATTCAAATACGCAAAGCTTGTGGGCTTGCTCTTATGTGTTAGCTGGGAGAGTGAATTGCAGTGTGCTTCAAATGTTACACCTCTTTTCCACCTCTCTTACATCAGACACAGGATAAGTATAGGTCAGGGATAAACGTAACCCAGTTACCATAGAGACAGAGTTACCTCTTTTCTTTTTAATGAATGACTCACTCACTTTACAGTGTAATGCAATGTAAAATGTTATAATATCGCACCGTAACATTAGACAATGCACAGGCTTTTCTATCCTGGCCATGCCAGGTCTATTTGAATCAACTGAACACCTGCAGGGTAATTGTCCTGCTTGTATAGAGAGCAGAAATGTAGTGGTGGTCTCCATCTGGAGAGGACAAGCTGGGCTGGAGAGGGCTGGGGTAGGCTGGATGCTGGGGAGGGGAGGTGGAGTTTGGGTGGTGCTTGCCTGCCTTTCTGTTGAAAGGGCTGGGTACTGGGGTGGTGCATGACTGCCTGCCTGCCTGCCTGCCTGCCTGCCTGCCTGCCCTGTCTGTCTGCCTGCCTACCTGACTGCCTGACTGCATGCCTGTCTGACTGCCTGCCTGATTTTCTGCCTCTTGAGGAGCTCTGAAACACAGAGGCGATCCTTCTCACTTCAAAGTGAATGTGTAATGGAAGTGTCTGACTGACTGAGTGCTAGCTATCACATTGAGATGGCAGGCTTGCCAGACAGACAGTCAAATCTGAAATTGATCATTTGAATTTCAAATGTATTGTATTGAGGTTGAAGGCAGGTAGGGCGTTTTCTTCCTTTCAGAGCTCTCTCTCTCTCTCTCTCTCTCTCTCTCTCTCTCTCTCTCTCTCTCTCTCTCTCTCTCTCTCTCTCTCTCTCTCTCTCTCTCTCTCTCTCTCTCTCTCTCTCTCTCTCTCTCTCTCTCTCTCTCTCTCCCTCCCTCCCTCCCTCCCTCCCTCCCTCCCTCCCTCCCTCCCTCCCTCCCTCATAATTGAATAATAATGTTTTAACAGAGGGGTAAGAGAAGAGAGAGGCAATCTGTTGTCTGCTGTCTGCTGTCTATTGTCTGTTGTCTGCAGTCTGCTGTCTGTTGTCTTTTGTCTTTTGTCTGCTGTCTGTTGTCTGTTGTCTGTTGTCTGTTGTCTGCTGTCTACTGTCTGTTGTCTGCTGTCTGTTGTCTGCTGTCTGCTGTCTGCTGTCTATTGTCTGTTGTCTGCTGTCTGCTGTCTGCTGTCTGTTGTCTGTTGTCTGCTGTCTGCTGTCTGTTGTCTGTTGTCTGCTGTCTGTTGTCTGTTGTCTGCTGTCTGCTGTCTGCTGTCTGTTGTCTGTTGTCTGCTGTATGTTGTCTGCTGTCTGTTGTCTGTGTCTCTGTATGGATTTCCTGAGCTGTTGTGTTTCAGGGATTGTGCTGTTTAATAAGAGTCCTGAGCTGTTGTGTTTCAGGGATTGTGCTGTTTAATAAGAGTCCTGAGCTGTTGTGTTTCAAGGATTGTTCTGTTTAATAAGAGTCCTGAGCTGTTGTGTTTCAGGGATTGTGCTGTTTAATAAGAGTCCTGAGCTGTTGTGTTTCAGGGATTGTGCTGTTTAATAAGAGTCCTGAGCTGTTGTGTTTCAGGGATTGTGCTGTTTAAAAAGAGTCCTGAGCTGTTGTGTTTCAGGGATTGTGCTGTTTAATAAGAGTCATGAGCTGTTGTGTTTCAGGGATTGTGCAGTTTAATAAGTATTGAGCTGTTGTGTTTCAGGGATTGTTCTGTTTAATAAGAGTCCTGAGCTGTTGTGTTTCAGGGATTGTTCTGTTTAATAAGAGTCCTGAGCTGTTGTGTTTTAGGGATTGTTCTGATTAATAAGAGTCCTGAGCTGTTGTGTTTCAGGGATGGTGCTGTTTAATAAGAGTCCTGAGCTGTTGTGTTTCAGGGATTGTGCTGTTTAATAAGAGTCCTGAGCTGTTGTGTTTCAGGGATTGTTCTGTTTAATAAGAGTCCTGAGCTGTTGTGTTTCAGGGATTGTTCCGTCTAATAGTAGTCCTGAGCAGGAGACCTTTAAAGCTTGACTCCTCACCACACCCTCCAAGCCAGACCCTCTCAAGCCCACAGCCCCTCCAGACCCCCTCAAGCCCACGCCCTCCAATCCAGACGTCCCTCAAGCCCACTGCCCATCCAAACCCCCTCAAGCCCACAGCCCCTCCAGACTCCATCAAGCCCACAGCCCCCCCCCTGACCCCATCAAGCCCACAGTCTATCCATCCCCATACAGCCCACAATCCAACCATCCTCCATTCAGCCTACACCCTCCATCCAGCCCCCTCAATCCTCCACTCAGCCTAGAAACACCATCAAGCCCCCTCAATCCTCCACTCAGCCTAGAAACACCATCCAGACCCCTCAAGCCTGTCTCGCTCCACACACTCTCCCAGACACCATTAAGCCAGCCCACACTCCCAGCCCGTACCCACTCCAGTCCCCCTAAAGCCCACACCCCTCTCCCAGCCTGCACCCTGACAGCATTTCTTTATTCAGCGCGCACCCACCCCTCCAGCCCCACTCCCAGCCTTCTAAAGCCCCCACACAGCCTGCAGCCCTGCAGCCTCCTCCCCCTCCCCTCTGACGCCTCCAGCCCACACCCAGACAGCTCTAAGCCAGACTGCTACAAAGCCAGAGATAAAAGGCTCAGAACTGGATGGAAATCCAATGAGCCACCAATCCGTAACAAGTCTGGGTCTGCAGTCAGTCTTTTGTTGTAGCCTGATTCAAAGTAATCTGGAGGAGTAATAACCTGGACTTGAAAAGCCATTTTCTTAGCTCCTTATTAGCATAACACATAACACTCAGAATGGCTTGATTGTTTGAAATAATAAAATCATACGAAAATCTTAGCTGGCCCCACTTGGTCTCTGTTCAGTTACAGGAGGAGAGTCAGTCAGGTCCGTGTGGTCTATATATTACAGAACAGTTACAGGAGGGTGGTCAGTCAGGTCCTTGTGGTCTATGTATTACAGAACAGTTACAGGAGGGTAGTAAGTCAGGTCCTTGTGGTCTATGTATTACAGAACAGTTATAGGAGGGGAGTCAGTCAGGTCTTTGTGGTCTATATATTACAGAACAGTTACAGGAGGGTGGTCAGTCAGGTCCTTGTGGTCTATGTATTACAGAACAGTTACAGGAGGGTAGTCAGTCAGGTCCTTGTGGTCTATATATTACAGAACAGTTACAGGAGGGGGTCAGTCAGGTCCTTGTGGTCTATGTATTACAGAACAGTTACAGTAGGGAGGTCAGTCAGGTCCTTGTGGTCTATGTATTACAGAACAGTTAAAGGAGGATGGTCAGTCAGGTCCTTGTGGTCTATGTATTACAGAACAGTTACAGGAGGGCAGTCAGTCAGGTCCTTGTGGTCTATGTATTACAGAGCATTTACAGGAGGGGGTCAGTCAGGTCCTTGTGGTCTATGTATTACAGAACAGTTACAGGAGGAGAGTCAGTCAGGTTCTTGTGGTCTATGTATTACAGAACAGTTACAGGAGGGTAGTCAGTCAGGTTCTTGTGGTCTATGTATTACAGAACAGTTACAGGAGGGTGGTCGGTCAGGTCCTTGTGGTCTGTGTATTATGGAACAGTTACAGGAGGAGAGTCAGTCAGGTTCTTGTGGTCTATGTATTACAGAACAGTTACAGGAGGGTAGTCAGTCAGGTTATTGTGGTCTATGTATTACAGAACAGTTACAGGTGGGGGTCAGTCAGGTCCTTGTGGTCTACAGTGAGGGAAAAAAGTATTTGATGCCCTGCTGATTTTGTACGTTTGCCCACTGACAAAGAAATGATCAGTCTATAATTTGAATGGTAGGTGTATTTGAAAAGTGAGAGACAGAATAACAACAAAAAAATCCAGAAAAACGCATATCAAAAATTTTATAAATTGATTTGCATTTTAATGAGGGAAATAAGTATTTGACCCCTCTGAAAAACATGACTTAGTACTTGGTACTTGAAAAACACCCCCAAAGCATAATGTTTCCACCTCCATGTTTGACGGTGGGGATGGTGTTCTTGGGGTCATAGGCAGCATTCCTCCTCCTCCAAACACGGCGAGTTGAGTTGATGCCAAAGAGCTCGATTTTTGTCTCATCTGACCACAACACTTTCACCCAGTTCTCCTCTGAATCATTCAGATGTTCGTTGGCAAACTTCAGACGGCCCTGTATATGTGCTTTCTTGAGCAGGGGGACCTTGCCGGGCGCTGCAGGATTTCAGTCCTTCACGGCGTAGTTTGTTACCAATTGTTTTCTTGGTCACTATGGTCCCAGCTGCCTTGAGATCATTGACAAGATCCTCCCGTGTAGTTCTGGGCTGATTCCTCACCATTCTCATGATCATTGCAACTCCACGAGGTGAGATCTTGCATGGAGCTCCAGGCCCGAGGGAGATTGACAGTTCTTTTGTGTTTCTTCCATTTGCGAATAATCGCACCAACTGTTGTCACCTTCTCACCAAGCTGCTTGGCGATGGTCTTGTAGCCCATTCCAGCCTTGTGTAGGTCTACAATCTTGTCCCTGACATCATTGGAGAGCTCTTTGGTCTTGGCCATGGTGGAGAGTTTGGAATCTGATTGATTGATTGCTTCTGTGGACAGGTGTCTTTTATACAGGTAACAAACTGAGATTAGGAGCACTCCCTTTAAGAGTGTGCTCCTAATCTCAGCTCGTTACCTGTATAAAAGACACCTGGGAGCCAGAAATCTTTCTGATTGAGAGGGGGTCAAATACTTATTTTCCTCATTAAAATGTAAATCATACGAAAATCTTAGCTGGCCCCACTTGGTCTCTGTTCAGTTACAGGAGGAGAGTCAGTCAGGTCCGTGTGGTCTATATATTACAGAACAGTTACAGGAGGGTGGTCAGTCAGGTCCTTGTGGTCTATGTATTACAGAACAGTTACAGGAGGGTAGTAAGTCAGGTCCTTGTGGTCTATGTATTACAGAACAGTTATAGGAGGGGAGTCAGTCAGGTCTTTGTGGTCTATATATTACAGAACAGTTACAGGAGGGTGGTCAGTCAGGTCCTTGTGGTCTATGTATTACAGAACAGTTACAGGAGGGTAGTCAGTCAGGTCCTTGTGGTCTATATATTACAGAACAGTTACAGGAGGGGGTCAGTCAGGTCCTTGTGGTCTATGTATTACAGAACAGTTACAGTAGGGAGGTCAGTCAGGTCCTTGTGGTCTATGTATTACAGAACAGTTAAAGGAGGGGATGGTCAGTCAGGTCCTTGTGGTCTATGTATTACAGAACAGTTACAGGAGGGCAGTCAGTCAGGTCCTTGTGGTCTATGTATTACAGAGCATTTACAGGAGGGGGTCAGTCAGGTCCTTGTGGTCTATGTATTACAGAACAGTTACAGGAGGAGAGTCAGTCAGGTTCTTGTGGTCTATGTATTACAGAACAGTTACAGGAGGGTAGTCAGTCAGGTTCTTGTGGTCTATGTATTACAGAACAGTTACAGGAGGGTGGTCGGTCAGGTCCTTGTGGTCTGTGTATTATGGAACAGTTACAGGAGGAGAGTCAGTCAGGTTCTTGTGGTCTATGTATTACAGAACAGTTACAGGAGGGTAGTCAGTCAGGTTATTGTGGTCTATGTATTACAGAACAGTTACAGGTGGGGTCAGTCAGGTCCTTGTGGTCTACAGTGAGGGAAAAAAGTATTTGATGCCCTGCTGATTTTGTACGTTTGCCCACTGACAAAGAAATGATCAGTCTATAATTTGAATGGTAGGTGTATTTGAAAAGTGAGAGACAGAATAACAACAAAAAAATCCAGAAAAACGATATCAAAAATTTTATAAATTGATTTGCATTTTAATGAGGGAAATAAGTATTTGACCCCTCTGAAAAACATGACTTAGTACTTGGTACTTGAAAAACACCCCCAAAGCATAATGTTTCCACCTCCATGTTTGACGGTGGGGATGGTGTTCTTGGGGTCATAGGCAGCATTCCTCCTCCTCCAAACACGGCGAGTTGAGTTGATGCCAAAGAGCTCGATTTTTGTCTCATCTGACCACAACACTTTCACCCAGTTCTCCTCTGAATCATTCAGATGTTCGTTGGCAAACTTCAGACGGCCCTGTATATGTGCTTTCTTGAGCAGGGGGACCTTGCGGGCGCTGCAGGATTTCAGTCCTTCACGGCGTAGTTTGTTACCAATTGTTTTCTTGGTCACTATGGTCCCAGCTGCCTTGAGATCATTGACAAGATCCTCCCGTGTAGTTCTGGGCTGATTCCTCACCATTCTCATGATCATTGCAACTCCACGAGGTGAGATCTTGCATGGAGCTCCAGGCCCAAGGGAGATTGACAGTTCTTTTGTGTTTCTTCCATTTGCGAATAATCGCACCAACTGTTGTCACCTTGTGACGACCCTCCCACTCTGTCTGCCGTATTCTCTCTTTGCTCTTGTTTCCTTATTAGGATGCCGGTGGGCGGAGTTGGGGGGGTCGTCAGCTACATGGGAAACACCTGGGCCGGGTGTGTCCCAGGATAAATGGACCTCTTCCACATTCATTGGGGAGACTCTCTCCAGGCAGATACTTTGATCTTGGTTGTGATATTTTTGAGGCTTTTTTGGGTTGTTTGCTTTGGCACTTTTCAACACTTTTCCATATTACATTTATGCATGCAAACACTCACGTACACTACTGATTACTGATTACACACACCATTGTTATTTGATTTAGTTTACTTTAATTAATAAATATATACTTTGAGTACTCCTTGTCTCCACGTGTCTCCCTTTTGTTACGAACTTGAGCCGGTTCGTGACAAGTGGGGGTTCGTCCGGGATTTTGAACTGGTTGTGTTTGGGAGAACGTGGAGTTAATGTCCAATTCTGTAGGGTTTTTCTTTGTAAATTTTGTTAGTTTGTTTGAGTTTGATAGGCCAGTATTGGTTGCCTTTGGGTTTTGTACTGCGTTGGAGAGAGTACATTGGTTAGTTTCCAGTCCCTGCCCAGCCTGGAAACTCTTGCTCTACTCGCTGTTGGGACATCGGTCTGAGGTGAGTACAATCGGCTGTGTACCTCAGTGGGAGATTGGGTAGGGTAGTGACATTTGCTACCCGGAGCTATAGCTTTTTCCCCTGATAGGCTTAGTGACGTGTTTTGTTTGGGATACGTTGGGCATGGTTAAATGTTTGTTATTTTTGTGTGGTGTCAGTGGACTGAGCAGTTGTCTCGGGGGCACATCCGTGGCTTGGGGGAAATCTACCAGCGTGCTGGGGGTTTAATTCCTTGCCAGCGGGCTACAGTGCGTAATTACCCACCGCAAATCTGCACGAAGACTAGGGTTGAGTTATTGTAGGTTTTGGGGAAGCTCCATATCCCAGCTCTTTTCTGTGGTGCTCGGTGTGATTGTATTTCTCTTGTGTCTGGTGTGCTCAGCAGAGGGGTTGAGCAAGATTATTATGATCTATATATATTTAATTTTTTTTTCCCTGATTATGGCGTCTAATGTAGACGAGTTCATTCGCTTTCCATCAGAAGAACTGTTAGAATTATGTACTAAAGAACAGCTGTTGAAGGTTGCTGAACACTACAAGGTTGAAATTAGTGATAAACGTCTAAAAAAATTCTATTAGGTTAATATTGAAGGCCAATTTGATGGAGAGTGGTATTCTGGATGTTACCACTGGGGCAGCCTCTGCTGAGGACACGTTGTCTCCCGATATGTTACAATGACCGTTCCATCGGTTAGTCATAGTAGTCTTCTTTTTGAACAGCAGAAAGAACTGCTTCTGTTACAGCTAGGGCATGATCGTGTAAAATATGAAAGGGAATTGGAATTTAAACAGGATATGGAGCGTGCTAAAATCAAGCTGCAACAAGAGCGACTAGAGTTGGTTAGGGAAGGAAAGCTCTCAGGGGAGAGTTTGCTCTGGGAAGGTGACCCAGAGTTACCTAGGGGTCGTTCCTCTTTTGGTCGTAATCCAGAGACATTTGATGTTGTAGGGAATTTACGGTTGTTGCCCCAGTTTAATGAAAAGGCCCCGAAGACATTCTTTTCGTTGTTTGAGCGTGTTGCTGACGCTAGGAGTTGGCCTGATTCTGATCGCACTTTGATGTTGCAGTGTGTGCTGACTGGTAAAGCGCAAGAAGCATATTCAGCTCTTAGCGTAGCAGACAGTGTTAGTTATGAGAAGGTTAAAACGGCTGTGTTACAGAGTTACGAATTGGTCCCCTGAGGCTTACCGCCAACGATTTAGAACTTTAAAAGGGATGATCAGCAGACTCATGTTGAGTTTGCGCGAATATTATCTTCACAGTTCAATCGCTGGTGTTCTGCCTCTGCAGTTATGACTTTCCAAGGGCTGTGTGATCTGATTATGTTAGAACAATTTAAGGACACAATCCCTGATCGTATAGCGACGTACATTAACGAACGAAAAATAAAGACTGTTGCTGAAGCTGCGGTTTTGGCAGATGAATATGTGTTGACTCACAAAAATGTTTTTGCAGAACCCCGTATTCGGAGTGAGTGGGGGCGTTCGCAGAGATTTGGGCCTCGCTCGCCGAGATACTTCGGTTCCCGGGCAGAGTTTCATTCAAATAGGGTTGAGCCTGATACCCGTGGTAAAACTGACGTTGGTCAAGAGTGTCACTACTGTCAAGAATTAGGTCATTGGAAAAATGAATGTCCGATTCTTAGATCTAGGGGTAAATTCAGTACAGGTGCTTATGGTAAATCGAGGCCTGCAGCGTTAGCCGCGCCTGTTCCACATCAGTTCACTCATGACGCATTGTCTCCTGCCCGGAGCCAGGTGAGGGGTTATATTGATCCCGACTATTTACCTTTCGTTACGGAGGGTTTTGTGTCTATGGTAGGAAGTAAGAACCTAGTGCCAGTAAAGATCCTAAGAGACACAGGTGCCTCTGAATCATTTGTGTTGGAGTCTGTGTTACCCCTTCTCTGCGGAGACTGATTCGGGGAATAGTGTTCTAATCAGGGGAATAGGTTTGAACACTCTGTCAGTTCCATTGCATAAACTGATGTTGGATTGTGGACTGGTGAAAGGTGAGGTTGTTGTGGGGGTGCGTCCTTCATTGCCTATTGAGGGTATTGACGTGATCCTTGGAAATAACTTGGCTGGGGAGCGTGTGTGGCCTATCGTGTCTCCATCTTTAGTGGTTTCCACTAAGCCGTCAATTGTAGGGATTCCTGATGAGAGTGCGCAGGATTTCCCAGAGGTGTTTTCTGCGTGTGCAGTGACGCGTTCTATGATCCATGACGACCTGGTCACGGAGCTGGCTAACGAGAATACCATAAAGAAGTCTGTTACTGTTTTCCCTGTTATCCCGTTATCTGTATCCCGCTCCGATTTAATCGAGGCGCAACGGACTGACCCTACATTAGAAGAGTTGCGGGACCAAATTGTGTCTGTGGAACAGTTGGGAGATGTCGCACAGGGCTATTTTCTCCAAGAGGAGGTCCTGATGAGAAAGTGGATGTCTCATGGTAGTTGTTTTCTGGGGGAGGCGATTAGTCAGGTTGTGGTACCAGTTAAGCTTCGTGAGTTGGTGCTGACAACTTCTCACAACGACGTTGCTGGGCATATGGGTGTGAGAAAAACCTACAATCGCATATTACGAAAAAATTTTTGGCCAAGATTAAAGAGGGATGTTTCTGATTTCATCAAAACTTGTCACACCTGTCAATTAACTGGTAAACCTAATCAAGCTATTAAGCCGGTACCACTGTTCCCTATTCCTGTACTCAGTAACCCTTTTGAGTATCTGATTATTGACTGTGTTGGTCCTCTGCCTCGTTCCAGAAAGGGTAGTAATTATTTGTTGACTGTGATGTGTCAGACCACTAGGTTTCCTGCTGCCTATCCTCTCAGGTCTATCACGACTAAGTCTGTGTTAAAAGCATTGACTCAGTTTTTCTCACTGTTTGGAATCCCTAAGGTCATTCAAAGTGATCAAGGATCTAATTTCACCTCTAATCTCTTTGGACAGGTTCTCCAACAACTCCATATTAAACACAACTTGGCTAGCGCTTATCATGCCCAAAGTCAAGGAGCACTGGAACGTTTCCATCAAACGCTTAAGTCTTTGTTGAGATCTTATTGTACTGAGATGGATAAGGATTGGGAGGAGGGGTTGCCTTGGTTACTGTTAGCTGCTAGGGAGGTTTCACAGGAGAGCACAGGTTTTAGCCCAAATGACCTAGTGTTTGGACATAAGGTGCGTGGGCTTTTATCTGTTCTCCAGGATGACTGGAAGTCTCCCCGAGCCTCCTCAGTCCCTGTTATCATATGTGTGTGATTTTCGGCGACGCTTGTTGCCGCTGGTGAAATGGCTAAAGAGAAGCTATCATCTTCACAGGACAGGATGAGGAGCATATATGATCGGCGAGCTGAGCCTCGTCACTTTAGTCCAGGTGATCAGGTTCTGGCTCTGCTGCCAATTGTTGGTTCTCCTTTTCAAGCCAAGTTTCAAGGTCCATATACAGTGGTGCGCCAGGACACTGAGCAAAATTATCTAGTTGCCACTCCAGAACGGAGGAAAGCACATCAACTGTGCCATATAATTTGTTAAAACCCTATTATGCACGTTCCTCTGAGACTGAACAGGGGGAGTCTACAGAGGACGGTAAGGCTGTTCTTTTGGCTGATACTGTTTATTCCCTGGATTCTGGTCATGCTAGGTCTGTGCAGGAGCAGGAAGATGTTTCTGGTCCCGACGATTGCATACTGCAGGGTAGATTGAAGAATTCAGAGACACTGGAGATTTTAGATAGTCTTCTTACTCATCTACCTGTTGATGGGCGGAAAGAGATGGTGGGTCTGATTCGGAGATTTCCAGGGTTGTTTTCTGATACACCAACACGTACAAACTTAATAGAACGTGATATTGACATTGGAGATGCTGACCCCATTCGTCAACGGTTCTATAGAGTTTCTTCCAGAGAAACTGCGTTGTCTGGATGCTGAGGTCAGGTACATGCTGGAGAGTAAAATAGCAGAGCCTTCTTTCTCCAGTTGGGCTTCTCCCTGTATCTTGGTCAGTAAATCGGATGGAACAAACAGATTTTGTACGGACTACCGTAAGGTAAACGATGTCACTAAGCCGGATTCATTTCCTCTTCCTCGGATGGAGGACTGCATTGATCAAGTCGGCGCAGCTAAGTTTGTGAGCAAATTTGACCTGTTAAAGGGCTATTGGCAGGTGCCACTGACGAGTAGGGCACGTGAAATCTCTGCCTTTTATACAACTTTTGGTCTCTACTCGTATTCGGTTATGAGTTTCGGGCTGCGTAATGCGCCTGCAACTTTTCAGCGACTTATGAACAGGGTTGTCTCTGGTCTGGCCGGGTGCGCTGTTTATCTGGACGATGTAGTGATATATGCAGATACTTGGGAGGAACATCTGTCCCGTATTCAAGCCTTGTTCGAACGTCTGGCTGCGGGTCGTCTCACGATAAATTTGGCTAAATGTGAGTTTGCTCAGGCGACTGTGACATACCTTGGAAAGGTGGTTGGGCAGGGTGAAGTGCGTCCTGTTCGGGCTAAAGTGGTAGCTATTGATGCTTTTCCACTACCAACTACTAAAAAGGAACTGATGCGTTTCTTGGGAATGATTGGGTATTATCGTGGTTTTTGTAGGAACTTCTCTACTGTGGTCGCTCCCTTGACAGATTTGCTGAAAGCTAAGGCTGTGTACGTATGGTCTTCTCATTGTCAACAGGCTTTCGAAGATGCAAAGAGGTTGCTTACTTCAACTCCGGTACTGGCTGCTCCTCGTGTGGATTTGTCATTTACCTTGCAGGTGGATGCTAGTCATGTGGGGGCGGGTGCAGTGTTGCTGCAAGCAGATGTGGCTGGGGTTGAGAGGCCTGTTAGTTTCTTTTTCCAAAAAGTTTAACCATTATCAGTTGAACTATTCTGTCATTGAAAAAGAAGCATTAGCACTTATATGGGCGCTACAACACTTTGAAGTGTATGTTGGGTCGGGTGTAGTACCTATTGTGGTTTACACCCGACCATAACCCTCTCACATTTTTGAGGTCCATGAGGTGTCCTAATCAGAGGATAATGAGATGGTGTTTATTTTTACAATCTTTCCATCTAGATGTGCGGCACATCCGGGGGACTGATAACGTGATTGCTGATGCGCTCTCTCGTGCGCCCTGTTCATGAATATTGATGTGACCGACCAGTGTTTGATTTTGTCATGTTCTATCTTTCCTGTTTGTCCCCTCCTAGTCTTGTGTTTTTCTTTCCTCTTAAAGGTTGCTTCCTGGGTAAAGGTTGCTGAGGTCTGGAGAGGAGGATGATGGGTGGGGCAAGTGGAGGGGTGAACATGTACAACTTGTCGGTTTGGGGACGCAGGGGCTGGTACGTTGGGCCGGGGTCCTTGTTGGTCCCCGGTCTTATGGGGGGGTGTGACGACCCTCCCACTCTGTCTGCCGTATTCTCTCTTTGCTCTTGTTTCCTTATTAGGATGCCGGTGGGGCGGAGTTGGGGGGTCGTCAGCTACATGGGAAACACCTGGGCCGGGTGTGTCCCAGGATAAATGGACCTCTTCCACATTCATTGGGGAGACTCTCTCCAGGCAGATACTTTGATCTTGGTTGTGATATTTTTGAGGCTTTTTTGGGTTGTTTGCTTTGGCACTTTTCAAAACTTTTCCATATTACATTTATGCATGCAAACACTCACGTACACTACTGATTACTGATTACACACACCATTGTTATTTGATTTAGTTTACTTTAATTAATAAATATATACTTTGAGTACTCCTTGTCTCCACGTGTCTCCCTTTTGTTACGAACTTGAGCCGGTTCGTGACAACCTTCTCACCAAGCTGCTTGGCGATGGTCTTGTAGCCCATTCCAGCCTTGTGTAGGTCTACAATCTTGTCCCTGACATCATTGGAGAGCTCTTTGGTCTTGGCCATGGTGGAGAGTTTGGAATCTGATTGATTGATTGCTTCTGTGGACAGGTGTCTTTTATACAGGTAACAAACTGAGATTAGGAGCACTCCCTTTAAGAGTGTGCTCCTCAATCTCAGCTCGTTACCTGTATAAAAAGACACCTGGGAGCCAGAAATCTTTCTGATTGAGAGGGGGTCAAATACTTATTTTCCTCATTAAAATGTAAATCATACGAAAATCTTAGCTGGCCCCACTTGGTCTCTGTTCAGTTACAGGAGGAGAGTCAGTCAGGTCAGTGTGGTCTATATATTACAGAACAGTTACAGGAGGGTGGTCAGTCAGGTCCTTGTGGTCTATGTATTACAGAACAGTTACAGGAGGGTAGTAAGTCAGGTCCTTGTGGTCTATGTATTACAGAACAGTTATAGGAGGGGAGTCAGTCAGGTCTTTGTGGTCTATATATTACAGAACAGTTACAGGAGGGTGGTCAGTCAGGTCCTTGTGGTCTATGTATTACAGAACAGTTACAGGAGGGTAGTCAGTCAGGTCCTTGTGGTCTATATATTACAGAACAGTTACAGGAGGGGGTCAGTCAGGTCCTTGTGGTCTATGTATTACAGAACAGTTACAGTAGGGAGGTCAGTCAGGTCCTTGTGGTCTATGTATTACAGAACAGTTAAAGGAGGATGGTCAGTCAGGTCCTTGTGGTCTATGTATTACAGAACAGTTACAGGAGGGCAGTCAGTCAGGTCCTTGTGGTCTATGTATTACAGAGCATTTACAGGAGGGGGTCAGTCAGGTCCTTGTGGTCTATGTATTACAGAACAGTTACAGGAGGAGAGTCAGTCAGGTTCTTGTGGTCTATGTATTACAGAACAGTTACAGGAGGGTAGTCAGTCAGGTTCTTGTGGTCTATGTATTAATGAACAGTTACAGGAGGGTGGTCGGTCAGGTCCTTGTGGTCTGTGTATTATGGAACAGTTACAGGAGGAGAGTCAGTCAGGTTCTTGTGGTCTATGTATTACAGAACAGTTACAGGAGGGTAGTCAGTCAGGTTATTGTGGTCTATGTATTACAGAACAGTTACAGGTGGGGGTCAGTCAGGTCCTTGTGGTCTACAGTGAGGGAAAAAAGTATTTGATGCCCTGCTGATTTTTGTACGTTTGCCCACTGACAAAGAAATGATCAGTCTATAATTTGAATGGTAGGTGTATTTGAAAAGTGAGAGACAGAATAACAACAAAAAAATCCAGAAAACGCATATCAAAAATTTTATAAATTGATTTGCATTTTAATGAGGGAAATAAGTATTTGACCCCTCTGAAAAACATGACTTAGTACTTGGTACTTGAAAAACACCCCCAAAGCATAATGTTTCCACCTCCATGTTTGACGGTGGGGATGGTGTTCTTGGGGTCATAGGCAGCATTCCTCCTCCTCCAAACACGGCGAGTTGAGTTGATGCCAAAGAGCTCGATTTTTGTCTCATCTGACCACAACACTTTCACCCAGTTCTCCTCTGAATCATTCAGATGTTCGTTGGCAAACTTCAGACGGCCCTGTATATGTGCTTTCTTGAGCAGGGGGACCTTGCGGGCGCTGCAGAATTTCAGTCCTTCACGGCGTAGTTTGTTACCAATTGTTTTCTTGGTCACTATGGTCCCAGCTGCCTTGAGATCATTGACAAGATCCTCCCGTGTAGTTCTGGGCTGATTCCTCACCATTCTCATGATCATTGCAACTCCACGAGGTGAGATCTTGCATGGAGCTCCAGGCCCGAGGGAGATTGACAGTTCTTTTGTGTTTCTTCCATTTGCGAATAATCGCACCAACTGTTGTCACCTTCTCACCAAGCTGCTTGGCGATGGTCTTGTAGCCCATTCCAGCCTTGTGTAGGTCTACAATCTTGTCCCTGACATCATTGGAGAGCTCTTTGGTCTTGGCCATGGTGGAGAGTTTGGAATCTGATTGATTGATTGCTTCTGTGGACAGGTGTCTTTTATACAGGTAACAAACTGAGATTAGGAGCACTCCCTTTAAGAGTGTGCTCCTAATCTCAGCTCGTTACCTGTATAAAAGACACCTGGGAGCCAGAAATCTTTCTGATTGAGAGGGGGTCAAATACTTATTTTCCTCATTAAAATGTAAATCAATTTATAACATTTTTTGTCCTTGGGCGGTCAGTCATGTCCTTGTGGTCTATGTATTACAGAACAGTTACAGGAGGGGCGTCAGGCAGGTTATTGTGGTCTATGTATTACAGAACAGTTACAGGAGGGCGGTCAATCAGGTTCTTGTGGTCTATGTATTACAGAACAGTTACAGGAGGGGCGTCAGGCAGGTTATTGTGGTCTATGTATTACAGAACAGTTACAGGAGGGTGTTCGGTCAGGTCCTTGTGGTCTGTGTATTATGGAACAGTTACAGTAGGGAAGTCAGTCAGGTTCTTGTGGTCTATGTATTACAGAACAGTTACAGGAGGGAAGTCAGTCAGGTCCTTGTGGTCTATGTATTACAGAACAGGACAGTGGAAAGATAAGGATATGCTACAACCCAGGTCTGCTGCAATTTACAAGACTGAACAGTGGTTGAAGTTAACCTCATGGCTCCCCCTCCCTCCCTCTTTCTCTCTCTCTCTCTCTCTCTCTCTCTCTCTCTCTCTCTCTCTCTCTCTCTCTCTCTCTCTCTCTCTCTCTCTCTCTCTCTCTCTCTCTCTCTCTCTCTCTCTCTCTCGCTCTCTCTCCCT